>NC_083442.1:13011195-13318686 GCF_020745735.1 Hemiscyllium ocellatum
TATGAATATCACAAACAACAATGGTCCCCAACATGGATCCCTGAGGGACACCACTGGTCACAGGTCTCCATCTTGAGAAGCTCCCTTCCACTCTCTGTCTCCTATTGCCCAGTCAGTTCTTTATCCACCTCAAAATATGGAGCAATTCATTTTGGCGAGAAGAACAAGGAGAGACGATAGAAGCAAAGGGGCACAATTCTAAAGAGGTTGTGGAAGAAGAGGGATTGGGATGCATATGGGCATAAGTCATTGACAGTGGCAGGAAATTTTAGTTTTAACTCTCTTCCAGACTTGGGCAGAGTGAAACAGGTGTGGGATGGTGAGATTAGTTAATTAAGTGACTGATTTAATCCAGTACTGTATGTGAGACGGCACACTCATCGAAATCTCAAGAGGTTAGAGTGCAGTTGGCCTGGAGTACAACTGAAACTGAAGGCAAACCTGCGGATTTGGAAAACAACTGAGATTGATCAAAAGGCAAATGGGCGATCTGCCTTTCTATTTCTAACCCTGTCAGCGGCCAAGGCAATTAAAAATACAAACTGCATGAGGGGACGGAGAGCCAATGAGAGTTCAGCTCTGTGGGCCCCCAACTGATTTCAAATAAAAATAAAGGGCAACATCACAATAAAAGAGCTAAACGATTGGTTACAAAAACAGAAGTTGCTGGAAAAGCTCAGCAGCATCTGTGCAGAGAAATCAGAGTTAATGTTTCAGGTCCACTGACTCTTCCTCAAAACTGAGGAATTTAGAGATTGTTTGGTGAGTAATTTGTTTATCTTGTCTTATAAAGCTCAGGAAATTTACTGCTAACTGTAAGGTTTAACTAATATTAGTAAATCTTATTCAGAGTAGTTAGGTGATGTGTTGAGGTTGCAGGATGTGGGAGCAACTGGATGCCAATGTAATCCAGTGCAAACAAGTCTGCAGCTAGCAACTTTAGCACAGAGTTTATGAGCTGAGGCTGAGTTTCAGATACTGTGACATATGAAGGATGCAGTAAGTACCTGGACACTTTAGTCCAGAAGGCATGCCCTGTGGCTAGGGTCCTCTGGTTAATGGTCAGGACTGAAGAGTGTTATCATGAGCGCGACAAGGTACAGAGACCTAGCTGGTGGAAGAGCCTTCATGTTTGTAATTGTCCAGTGACCCTGAGGTACTTTCAACTTGTTTGCATTAGAGTGGGGACTACAGGATAGATGAGTGAACTGACCATGGCACTGTGGTAGAGGAAGATATTCCTGGGGGCCTATGGTGGTGACGGTACAGTAAGGAGGATAGATACTGTGTTTGCAGCAAAGAGCAAGAGTCCTGAAGGCTGTGTCGTCTGCTGAGAACTCAAAACTTAAGAGGAACTTGCGTTGGGAGTGGGGAGGATCCAATCACCTTGATCCATGTAAATTCCAGTAGGACATAGAAAATAGCAGCAAGAGTAGGCCATTCAATCCTTCAAATCTGCTCTGACATGTAACATCATGACTAGTCATCCAACTCAGAATCCTGTTCCTGCTTTCTCCTCAGACCCTTTAGCTCTCAGAATTCGATGTGATGCAGTCCTGGAAACATTCAGTGTTTTGGCCTCAACTGCTTTTTGTGGCAGAGAATTCCACAGGCTCCTCATTCTCTGAATGAAGAAATTACTGTTCATCTCCTACATGGCCATAGCGTGGATCCTTAAACAGTACCCCCTGGTTCTGGACTCCCTGGCCATGGGAAACACCCTTCCTGCATTGACCCTGTTCAGTCCTGTCAGAGTGTTATAGGTTTCGATAAGATCTCCCTTCATTTTCCAGGACAAGGAGGTACGTTCTGTGTGAGTGGGACTGAGGAGTTGGACACCAAATTAAACAGCAGAACCATGAAGTGGTGATCGCTGGATTATTGCTGGAGTTGAGAGCAAATAAGCAGAGGGTAAATACGACAGGAGAAACTCATGTGTGGTTCAAAGCCTGCTGAAGGGGGAGGAGGTTCCAGGACCAGAACTGGGGAACGTACAACCCGTCCCATTTAGACAACCGAAACTTACACTCTGATGAATAGTGAATCACTGTCATCTGTATTTATGAAAATACAGTCAGGTGTGAATAATTTGCTGCTTTTTTAAATGACAGAAATATTGAAAAGAAATTGAGACAAAATTAGGATAAAGTTCAAGTTTTGTTCCCTCCATGGCTCTTGGGGTTTATGGCCTGGCTCCTGCGGTTTATGGAGGGGGCTCCTGGTGTTTATGGACTGCTTCCTGGGTTTATGGACTGCTTCCTGGGTTTATGGACTGGCTCCTGGGTTTAAGATCTTAAAGTAAGGGAACCCTTAGGAAGCAGCGATCATAATAGAGTTCAGTCTGCAGTTTAAAAGAGAGAAGGCAAAATCGAATGTAATGGTGTTACAGTTAAATAAAGGTAATTATGAGGGCATGAGAGAGGAACTGACAAAATAGACTGGAAGAAGCGCCTAGCGGGGAAGACAGTAGAATAAAAATGGCAGGAGTTTGTGGGTATAATTGAGGATGCTGTACAGAGGTTCATCCCCAAGAAAAGAAAGATTATCCGGGGAGGGATTAGACAGCCATGGCTGACAAAGGAAGTCAGGAAATGTATTAAAGAAAAAGAGAGATCCTATAAAGTGCCCAAGAGCAGTGGGAATTCAGAATATTGGGAAGGCTACAAAAACAAACAGAGGATAACAAAGAGAGAAATAAGGAAGGAGAGGATCAAATATGAAGGTAGGCTAGCCAGTAATATTAGAAATGATAATAAAAGTTTCTTTCAATACATAAGAAACAAACGACAGGCAAAAGTAGACATTGGGCCACTTCAAACTGATGCTGGAAGCCTAGTGATGGGAGATAAGGAAACACAGGAGAACTTAACAAGTACTTTGTGTCAGTCTTCACATGGAAGACATGAGTAGTATCCCAACAATTAAAGGGAGTCAGGGGGCTGAGTTGAGTATGGTTGCCATTACAAAAAAGAAAGTGCTAGAAAAGCTAAAAGGTCTTAAAATTGATAAATCTCCTGGCCCCGATGGGATACATCCTAGAGTTCTGAGAGAGGTGGCTGAGGAAATAGCAGAGGCATTGGTTGAGATCTTTCAAGAGTCACTGGAGTCAGGGAAAGTCCCGGATAATTGGAAGATCGCTGCTGTAATCCCCTTGTTCAAGAAAGGATCAAGACAAAAGATGGAAAATTAGCCTAACCTTGGTTTTTTGTAAAATTCTAAAATCCATCATTAAGGATGAGGTTTCTAAATTCTTGGAAGAGCAGAGTCTGATTAGAACAAGTGAACATGGATTTAGTAAGGGGACGTCGTGCCTGACAAACCTGTTGGAATTCTTTGAAGAGGTGACAAGTGGGTTGGACCAGGGAAACCCAGTGCATGTGGTCTATCTAGGCTTCCAAAAGGTCTTTGATAAGGTGCCACACAGGAGGCTGCTGAGCAAGGTGAGGGCCCATGGTGTTCGAGGTGAGCTACTGGTATGGTTTGAGGATTGGCTGTCTGACAGAAGGCAGAGAGTTGGGATAAAAGGTTCTTTTTTGGAATGGCAGTGACAAGCGGTGTCCCGCAGGGTTCATTGTTGGGGCCGCAGCTGTTCACTTTATATATTAATGATCTGGATGAAGGGACTGGGGGCATTCTAGCGAAGTTTGCAGATGATACGAAGTTAGGTGGACAGGCAGATAGTACTGAGGAAGTGGGGAGGCTGCAGAAGGATCTAGACAGTTTGGGAGAGTGGTCCAGGAAATGGCTGATGGAATTCAATGTGAGCAAATGCGAGGTCTTGCACTTTGGCAAAAAGAATAAAAGCATAGACTACTTTCTAAACGGTGAGAAAATTTGCAAAGCCAAAGTACAAAGGGATCTGGGAGTGCTAGTCGAGGATTCTCTAAAGTAAACATGCAGGTTGAGTCCGTGATTAAGAAAGCGAATGCAATGTTGTCACTTATCTCAAGAGGGTTGGAATATAAAAACACCGTTGTGTTACTGAGACTTAATAAAGCTCTGGTTAGGCCCCATTTGGAGTACTGTGTCCAGTTTTGGTCCCCACACCTCAGGAAGGACATACTGGCACTGGAACGTGTCCAGCGGAGATTCACACGGATGATCCCTGGAATGGTTGGTCTAACATACGAGGAACGGCTGAGGATCCTGGGATTGTATTCATTGGAGTTTAGAAGATTAAGGGAAGACTTAATAGAAACTTACAAGATAATACATGCCTGGTAAAGGGTGGACACTAGGAAATTGTTTCCGTTAGGCGAGGAGACTAGGACCCGTGGACACAGCCTTAAAATTAGAGGGGGTCAATTCAGAACAGAAATGCGGAGACATTTCTTCAGCTAGAGAGTGGTGGGCCTGTGGAATTCATAGCCGCAGAGTGCAGTGGAGGCCGGGACGCTAAATGTCTTCAAGACAGAGATTGATAGATTCTTGATGTCTCAAGGAATTAAGGGCTACGGGGAGAATGCTGGTAAGTGGAGTTGAAATGCCCATCAGCCATGATTGAATGGCGGAGTGGACTCGATGGGCCGAATGGCCTTACTTCCACTCCTATGTCTTATGGTCTTATGAACTGGCTCCTGGGGTTTATGGACAGGCTCCTGGGGTTTATGGACTGGCTCCTGGGTTTATGGAGGGGGCTCCTGGGGTTTATGGCCTGGCTCCTGGGGTTTATGGCCTGGCTCCTGGTGTTTATGGCCTGGCTCCTGGGGTTTATGGACTGGCTATGTGATGTTGCTGCTGGAACTACCCCGATGCCATCATAGCAAGGAGCGGGCCCTCCCCACAGCCTGTGCCAAAACCAAAGGCAACGCCCCTGCAGCAGTGCCATAATCAGGAGGGAGTGACCGGTTCCACAAGTCACCGATGCTGAAACCGTCACCACTTCAGTGCCGAGCGATCACATTGCCGCCATAACCACAAGGAATGTTCTGGAACAACCATGCTATAGCCACCGGTGAAACCTAACGACGATGCCTTCGATAAAGCCGTGGGCTCTCTGGCTATAAGGAATGGATATCTGGATCCATCACCCAGCCACCAGCAGCAGTAAGCCTTCGCACCCTCCTTCCTCCATCACAGCCGCAGAAAGGAGGAGAAGGTGAACTTTGATACCACGGAGAAATGAAGAAACAAATCATTCAGGTGAGTGGGAACGTACAAACACACTCTACCACAGCCACCATCTTGTCTGGAACCGCTGTTCTCGTGTGTCAGGTTACTAAGGAAGGAAAGAGACTGTTAAACCGAAACGTCGGGCCAATTCATCACATTTGGGAATAAAAACAAGTTTTCAGAGAAGATTCACAGCACATTAATTCTCTCTCTCCACAGATGTTGCCAGACCCGCTGAGTTCATAGAATCACAGAATCATCGAATCCCTACGGTATGGAAACAGGCCCCTCTGCCCAACAAGTCCACACTGACCCTCCGAAGAGTAGCCCACCCAGACCAATTCCCCTACCCTACTCCTCTACCTGTATCTCTGACTAATGCACCTGACCTACACACCCCTGAACACTATAGGCAATTTAGCGTGGCCAATCCATCTAACCTGCACATCTGTGGACTCATATCAGTTCCTCCAACTGTTTCTGTTTTCATTTCAGGTCTCCAGTGTCCACAGTGTTTTAATCAAATTTGGGAAGATGAAATAAAGCAAGACAACAGAGAAAGATATTAACGTGAGAAATTAAATTCATAAATATGATTTCTAAGCCATTACAGAGGTATGGCTACAGACTGTCAGAGATTGGGACTTTAATATTGAAGGATAAAAGACCGAAACTTGGGAAAGGTGGAGCTGTGACTATGTTAATTAATCATGGAGAGGATACAACAGAGAGGGGTGACTTCGGTTCAGGAAGTGAGGTTGTAGAAACAGTTTCGGTGGAGATGAGAAATGACAAGGAAGTCACTTGTAAGGTAGATGACCAGGGCCACTGGACAGTGACCACACCGTACAATGAGGTCAGAAACCACGAGGATTTTAATCCACGTATAACTTGGGCAAAGTTAGCTGAGAAGAGGGGTATATAGAATGTTTCTGGGATGGTATCTCAGATCAGGCTGAACAGGCTACCCTGGAGCTGGTATTGCACGATGAATTAGAATTAATTAATGATTTCACGATGATGATTTCCCGAGGTATCAGAGATACATTTGAGCAATAGGGAGAGGCTGAACAGGCTGGGGCTATTTTCCCTGGAGCGTCGGAGGCTGAGGGGTGATTACTTTAGATTAGATTACTTACAGTGTGGAAACAGGCCCTTCGGCCCAACAAGTCCACACCGACCCGCCGAAGCGCAACCCACCCATACCCCTACATATACCCCTTACCTAACATTATGGGCAATTTAGCATGGCCAATTCACCTGACCCGCACATCTTTGAACTGTGGGAGGAAACCGGAGCACCCGGAGGAAACCCACGCAGACACGGGGAGAACGTGCAAACTCCACACAGTCAGTCACCTGAGGCGGGAATTGAACCCAGGGCCTTGGCGCTGTGAGGCAGCAGTGCTAACCACTGTGCCACCGTGCCGCCCACGGTGACCTTATAGAGGTTTATAAAATCATGAGGGGCATGAGTAGGGTACATAGACAAGGGCTTTTCCCTGGGGTGGGGGAGTCCAGAACTAGAGGGCATAGGTTTAGGGTGAGAGCAGGAAAGATATAAACTTTTTCATGCAGAGGGTGGTACGTGTATGGAATGAGCTGCCAGAGGAAGTGGTGGAGGCTGGTACAATGACAACATTTAAAAGGCATCTGGATGGGTACATGAATAGGAAGGGTTTAGAGGGATATGGGCCAAATGCTGGCAAATGGGACTAGATTAATTTAGGATATCTGGTCAGCATGGATGCGTTGGACTGAAGGGTGTGTTTCCATGCTGTACATCTCTATGACTCTCTAATAATTAAATTTTAATTTCAGTCTGCCAGAGACAGGTGTGGGACCAAACCGAGTATGTCAAACTTAAATAAGGGTAATTATGTGGGCATAGCAGCCAAGATAACTAATTGGCAAATTAGGTTAAAGGATTCACCAATAGAGACTTCACATGATGCCAGACTTCCTGATTTACGGTTATTTTCGGGAATATCCCTTTTCAGTGAAGGTTAAATATCAGAAGCTGGAGCTGAGTGAGTATAATGTCATTTCTCCTGACTCCCTGGATATGAACATGAATGAGAATGTAGCTCACCTCAGCAAACTCAGAGCCCCGCAGAGGTCACCATCTGGTTCAAGCCAGTTGGGAAAACTAACCCCAAGTAGGCAAGGTGACTGAAGTCTCAGGACATCGAATCCACAGCCCTCAGTGAATTCTGTTGTGGCTTGGATACACGTTCCCCTGTGGTTTAAACACTGGGAATAAACATTCTCCCAAGTAGGCAACAGAGTCAAATCAGGCCCACACTTGCCAGTTATCGCCAGGAGGAGGTGATGGCCTAGTGGTTATGTTGTTGGACTGTTCATCCAGCCACCCAGGTGGGGACCTGGCTTTGAGATGCTACCATGACAGGTGGTGAAGTTTGAAACCAATAAAAAATATGGAATTAAGAGTCGAATGATGACCATTGTTCATTAAGAGAAGGAAACTGCCACCTTTACCTGGTCTTGCAAGGATGCCTACCTTGAAGCAGCTCTCCTCCTCCCTCCCACTTGGCACACCAGCCTCATTCCTGAAGAAGGGCTTATGCCTGAAATGTCGATTCTCCTACTCCTCAGATGCTGCCTGGCCTGCTGTGCTTTTCCAGCACCACACTTTTCAACTCTGGTCTGACCAATGTCTGACTCCAGACCCACAGCAATGGGGTTGACTCTTAACTGCCCTCTGGGCAATTAGGGATGGGCAATAAATGCTGGCCTTTGTATAATTTTTTAAAAAATGAACAAAACAGGGGCATCTCTGTGCACTAATTGTTGACAAAATTTTGGGAAACTGAGAAAAGAGTTACATTTCCATAGCACCTTCCATTGCCCCAGGAACTCTCCCAGTGTATTGGACAACCAGTGGAGTGCTTCTGAGGTGCAGTCAGCACTGTGATGAAAGAAAGCCAATTCCTGCACAACAGGTTCCCATGGACACTAAAGTTAGCAATGAGGAGGGGAGACAGTAAGGACTGCAGATACTGGAAGTCAGATTTTGAGAGAAGATTTGTAGCTCGGGTGCTCGTTGTTGTGGTTCTGTTCGCCGAGCTGGGAATTTGTGTTGCAGACGTTTCGTCCCCTGTCTAGGTGACATCCTCAGTGCCTGGGAGCCTCCTGTGAAGTGCTTCTGTGATCTTTCCTCCGGCATTTGTAGTGGTTTGAATCTGCCGCTTCCGGTTGTCAGTTCCAGCTGTCCGCTGCAGTGGCCGGTATATTGGGTCCAGGTCGATGTGCTTATTGATTGAATCTGTGGATGAGTGCCATGCCTCTAGGAATTCCCTGGCTGTTCTCTGCTTGTCTGGAAGTCAGAGTCAATAGATGCTAAGCTGAAAAAGCAGGTCAGACAGCATCCGAGGAGCAGGTCAGACAGCATCGGAGGAGCAGAGAAGACGACATTTCAGAGTGAAACGACAGAACTGAGGATGCTGGTTAATAAAATACTAACATCCAAGCCAACTCCCCATTCTCCTTCAACCTATCACTTTGCGGTCTTTAATGTTCACCTGCAAGGACAGAGCTTAAGGGCTCCCACTTACCCCACTGCCCCTACCCCCCCACTGCCATGGCTCCATGCTCCCATTCTCAAAGTGATACCATTTCCACTGACCCTGGGCAGCAACCTGAAAACTCCCAGGGAGCCACGGTGAGTCTCAGCAATTCTCAACAACTTTTGGTTCAGTCTCCAGGCTGTCTCAGTCAGTCAGTGAGTGCTGCTCCACAGCTTCCTCACCAACCTTTCTCCAGATCCAAGTGACGATGGGCTCGGACAGGCACAGTGGGCCAAATAGCATCCATCTGCTCTGTTCCATTGCATTGTTTTACTGTCCGTTCAAACCATTAGACCTGGTGTCTCTAAACCTTCAGCGTGGTGCAGCCCATTGCAATGTCTCCATCACATTGTCAGTCCTTTCTCCCTGTGTGTGTCTCAGTGCCACACTCTCTCCATCCACTGATACCAAGGAGTCATGCCAAGACAGAAACAGAGCAGACCACCCATGTTAGCTCTCTGTAAAGCATTCCAGTCAGGCCCACTTCCCCAATATATCCCGGTACACCTGTCACTTTATTCCCTTCAATTGATGAATTGGGTCAATTGGGTGATGCAGTGGCTCAGTGGTTAGCACTGCTGCCTCATAGCACCAGGGGCTTGGGTTTGATTCCTGTCTCAGGTGACTGACTGTGTGGAGTTTGGACATTCTCCCTGTGTCTGTGTGGGTTTCCTCCCACAGTCCAAAGATGTGCTGATTAGGTGGGTTGGCCATGCTAATTGCCCATGGTGTTCAGGGATATACAGGCTATGTGGGTTAGCTGAGGGGGGGTAGGGTGGAATGGTCTTCTGAGGGTTGGAGTGGACATGATGGGCTGAATGACCTGCTTCCATGATTTTCTTTTAAAATGGCTCATCATCATTAGCTTGTCTTCCACCCCTCCCCTCCCCTCCCCTCCCCTCCCCTCCCCTCCCCTCCCCTCGCCTCTGCTCAGCAAGTTTCAGGTCCTGCTGAGTTTCTCCAGCCATCTCTGTATTTGCTACCTTGGTCTTTGCTTGGGGCCAGGGTACATTGGAGCCTGTTTCCAGGGCCTGGTTGCCCCGGGAGTCAGGGACCAGGCCAGGGAAGGTATGGGGCCTGTGATTCTGGTCACTGCCCCTTGATATCCAAAAGTGCTCTTACACACAACTGAACAGGTTTTATATCCTCTCACCAAATCACCCACATTTTTTATTTTCTCGATAAACCACCAGTGGGGGATCAAACCCGGTTTCTAAGTGAATAATTCATGTGCAAAGCCCATTAAGGTCAATACAGACAATCTGCCCTGGTCTTTATTTTAAAATATCCTGATGTATTCTTACACACAACAGGAATATTTTCCCAACCACTATTAACCATCAACAGGGAGTCACCGTGTTATAGGCAATACAACCATCAAAGGTAAGGGAGAGGTCAGGGACTGACCCTGCTCTTTGCTTAAGCTCAACCTACTTTTTGTATCAACCTGTTCAGATATGTTATTACACACCTCTGGATCAGGTGAGACTTGTTTCCCAGCAGGAGGTGAGAGAACGTGTTTTCCAGCAGGACAAGGGAGATTGTGTTTCCCAGCAGGAGGTGAGAGACCATGTTTCCCAGCAGGCAGTGATTGATGTGGTTTCCCAGCAGAAGGTGGGAGACTGTATTTCCCAGCAGGAGGTGAGCAACTCTGTTTCCCAGCCAGTGGCAAGTTGCCCTGTTACCCAGCAGGAGGTGAGAGACCCTGTTTCCAAGCTGGAGATGGGAAATCATGTTTCCCAGCAGGAGGTGAGAGATTGTGTTTCCCAGCAGCATGTGGGAGACCGTGTTTCCCAGCAGGAGGTGAGAGACTGTGTTTCCCAGCAGAATGTGGGAGACCGTGTTTCCCAGCAGGAGGTGAGAGACCGTGTTTCCGAGCAGAATGAGGGAGACCGTGTTTCCCAGCAGGAGGTGAGAGACTGTGATTTCCAACAGGACGTGAGAGACCGTGTTTCCCAGCAGAATGTGGGAGACCGTGTTTCCCAGCAGGAGGTGAGAGACCGTGTTTCCCAGCAGAATGTGGGAGACCATGTATCCCAGCAGGAGGTGAGAGACCGTATTTCCCAGCAGAATGTGGGAGACTGTGTTTCCCAGCAGGAGGTGAGAGACCGTGTTTCCCAGCAGAATGAGGGAGACCGTGTTTCCCAGCAGGAGGTGAGAGATTGTGTTTCCCAGCAGCATGTGGGAGACCGTGTTTCCCAGCCGGAGGTGAGAGACTGTGTTTCCCAGCAGAATGTGGGAGACCGTGTTTCCCAGCAGGAGGTGAGAGACCGTGTTTCCGAGCAGAATGAGGGAGACCGTGTTTCCCAGCAGGAGGTGAGAGACTGTGATTTCCAACAGGAGGTGAGAGACCGTGTTTCCCAGCAGAATGTGGGAGACCGTGTTTCCCAGCAGGAGGTGAGAGACCGTGTTTCCCAGCAGAATGTGGGAGACCATGTATCCCAGCAGGATGTGAGAGACCGTATTTCCCAGCAGAATGTGGGAGACTGTGTTTCCCAGCAGGAGGTGAGAGACCGTGTTTCCCAGCAGAATGAGGGAGACCGTGTTTCCCAGCAGGAGGTGAGAGACCGAGTTTCCCAGCAGAATGTGGGAGACCGTGTTTCCCAGCAGGAGGTGAGAGACCGTGTTTCCCAGCAGAATGTGGGAGACCGTGTTTCCCAGCAGGAGGTGAGAGACTGTGTTTCTCAGCAGGAGGTGAGAGACCGTGTTTCCCAGCAGGATGTGGGAGACCATGTATCCCAGCAGGAGGTGAGAGACCGTATTTCCCAGCAGAATGTGGGATACTGTGTTTCCCAGCAGGCGGTGAGAGACTGTGTTTCCCAGCAGGAGGTGAGAGACCGTGTTTCCCAGCAGGAGGTGAGAGACCGTGTTTCCCAGCAGGATGTGGGAGACTGTGTTTCCCAGCAGAATGTGGGAGACCGTGTTTCCCAGCAGAATGTGGGAGACTGTGTTTCCCAGCAGAATGTGGGAGACTGTGTTTCCCAGCAGGAGGTGAGAGACCGTGTTTCCCAGCAGGAGGTGAGAGACCGTGTTTCCCAGCAGGATGTGGGAGACTGTGTTTCCCAGCAGGAGGTGAGAGACTGTATTTCCCAGCAGGATGTGGGAGACTGTGTTTCCCAGCAGGATGTGGGAGACTGTGTATCCCAACAGGAGACTGTTTTGTCCTTTTTGAACCGAGTGTGTATTCTTCGACATCAGCAAAGCTAAATGAAAATGGCTCAAGTCAGGGGAGGGATTGTGGTTCAGAGTGAAGCTCTCCTCAGGTTTTCAAACTGCGAGGATGATGCACAAACATGATGGCTCAGTTGTTAGCACTGGATTAGTGATGCTGGCAGAGCACAGCAGTTAGCACTGCTGCCCCACAGCACCAGGGTCCCGGGTTCGATTCCAGTCTTGGGCGACTCTCTGTGTGGAGTTTACACGTTCTCCCCGTGTCTGCGTGGGTTTCCTCGGGTGCTCCGGTTTCCTCCCACAGTCCAAAGATGTGGAGGTTAGGTGATTTGGCCATGCTAAATTGCCCGTAGTGTTAGATGCATTACTCAGAGGGAAATGGGAAGGCGTGGGTTACTCTTCGGTGGGTCAGTGTGGACTTGTGGGCCAAAGGGCCTGTTTCCACACTGTAGGGAATCTAATCTAATCTTAAAAAAAACTATGCAGCCGCACCCCGATGGTGTTTGGGCACGATTTATTCTGTGACTAACACACACCTTTCAACATTGAGGAAATCAGGCAGAATTTCAGTAAACCCTCTCCCTCCCATCCAACCAATTCAATAACACACCGTTTATTCAGCAACAGTTCCCTCGCACTTTGATAATGACATGGAACTGATTCAGTGAGCACAATGTGTTGCCACTTTCAGGGAGTCTGAGAGTTGTGTCCCGAGATCCCTCTGTATATCAATGTTACATTTAAGTGTACATGTTCCTCCAGCGTCGCACCTCCCAAAACACACCACCTCATACTTAGTGAGTCACTCCTCATCCACTGTCTTTTCAGGAAGATTTACACACCTCGGAGAGAAAAATGAATTCCTCATTTCTGTTTTAAATGGTCATTCCCTCGCTGCCGAAAGTGGAAACATCTTCTCAATGTTGACCCAGTCAGGTCCCCTCAGGATTTTACAGAGATCGGGAGCAAACCCTCGACTTGCCGATAATGCCGTGAAAGTTGAAGAGAAATAATGATAATTGTCAACTTCAAGATCTCTCATTAAGGAGCACAGCTCCCTACATCCCATTATCCGATTAAACTAACAACCATGCAACACCAGGTTGGAGTTCAACAGGTTTATTTGGAATTACAAGCTTTCAGTACACTGCTTCTTCATCAGGTAGCTAGTGCTCTGAGAGCTAGTCCTCCCAAGTAAACCTGTTGGACTCTAACCTGGGGTTGCGTGAGTTTTTTTTTAGTGTAAAAAGTGAGGTCTGCAGATGCTGGAGATCAGAGTTGAAAATATGTTGCTGGTTAAAGCACAGCAGGTTAGGCAGCATCCTAGGAACAGGAAATTCGACGTTTCGGGCTAGAGCCCTTCATCAGGAGTTTTTTTTAAACTTGGTCCACCCCAGCCCAACACTGGCACCTCCACATCATTATCCAGTTAGTCACAGAAGTACACTTTTGTATTGGTTGAATTCACAGTCTGGCAGTGCCAGATAGGTGTAAATACCACTGATGCCATAATGGTTACCATCAGTCATCTCTTGTGTATTGGCAGAATACAGTGACTCAACTGCTCCCAGCCAACATGGATGTGGAATTTTTCCTGTCAGCTCCCCTGGAGAAGGCACTGCTGTACCTGACTGGGATTAACTTAATTTGTGTCTAACAATCCCCCAATGACTGCATTTTGCAGGAGAAAATTCCCAGGAGAGGTTGCTGTACTTGTAGCCATGAGCTCTTTCTGCTGTCATCATCGAGACGTACAGACAGAGAGAAACCCGTTAGTTTGCCGTTAGCCCATCCATGCTGGTCAAACTAACTATTCTCATCCAGTTTCTGCCACTTGACCCATAGCCTTGTGTAAAAACAAGGACTGCAGATGCTGGAAACTAGATTCCGGAATAGAGTGGTACTGGAAAAGCACAGCAGTTCAGGCAGCATCCGAGGAGCAGGAAAAATCAACGTTTCGGGCAAAAGCCCTTCATCAGGAATAAAGGCAGAGAGCCTGAAGGGTGGAGAGATAAATGAGAGGAGGGTGGGGGTGGGGAGAAAGTAGCATGGAGTACAATAGGTGAGTGGGGGGTGGAGATGGAGGTGATAGGTCAGGGAGGAGGGTGGAGTGGTTAGGTGGATACCTTTCCACCTATCCACTCCACCCTCCTCTCTGACCTATCACCTCCATCCCCACCCCCATCCACCCATTGTACTCTTTGCTACCTTCCCCCACCCTCCCCCCGACCTATCACCTACATCCCCACCCCCATTCACCTATTGTACTCTATGCTACTTTCTCCCCATCCCCACCCTCCTATCATTTATCTCTCCACTATTCAGGCTCACTGCCTTTATTCCTGATGAAGGGCTTTTGCCCGAAACGTTGATTTTCCTGCTCCTCAGATGCTGCCTGACCTGCTGTGCTTTTCCAGCACCACTCTACTCCATAGTCGTGTGGGTCTTGGCATCAAGGTTGGCATGGTGGCTCAGTGGTGAACACTGCTGCCTCGGGCAACTGTCTGTGTGGAGTTTGCACATTCTCCCCGTGACTGCGTGGGTTTCCTCCGGGTGCTCTGGTTTCCTCCCACACTCCAAAGGTGTAAATTGGCACATGCTAAATTGCCCGTAGTGTTAGGTGCGTTAGTCAGGGGTGAATGTAGGGGAATGGGTCTGGGTGGGTTGCTCTTCGGTGGGTCGGTGTGGACCTGTTGGGCTGAAGGGCCTGTTTCCGCACTGTAGGGAATCTAATCACAATTGGACATCTAAATACTCCTTCAATGTCATGAGGGTTTCTGCCTCTAAAACCCTATGAGTTCCAGATTCCCATCACCCTCTGAATGAAAAAAATGTTTCTTCGGGTCCCCTCTCAATCTCTGCTCCTTACCTTATATGTTAGTATTGATTCCAAGAGAGCCCGAGTGGAAGAGCAGAAATGTACTGCTGAGGCTGTATAAGGTTGTAATAGGAGATCCTAGGACCTGAGGGAAAGGGACGACTGTTTCGAACTGAGATGAGGAGAAATCTCTTCAGCCAGAGGGTGGTGAATCTGTGGAATCCATTACCTCAGAAGGCTGTGGGGGCCAAGTCATTGAGTTTACTTAAGACAGAGAATGAGGTTCTTGATTGGTAAGGGGATCAAGGGCACAGGGAGAAGGCAGGAGGATGGATTTGAGAAACATATTAGTCATGATTGAATGGTGATGCAGACTTGATGGGCCGAATGGCCTAATTCTGCTGCTATATCTTATGTTCTAAATCAAAATTCCTGGTCATTGATCCCTCCAGCAAGGGGAGTTTCTTCCTGTTTACCCTGTTTTTACCCTATCAATCTCGTCTGCTCTGAGGACCTTAATTTGATTTGATTTATTATTGTCACATACAGTGAAAAGCATTGTTTTGCGTGCTCTCCAGACAAATCATATCTTACATAAGTACATCAGTGAAATAGAACAGAACGCATAATTAGATTAGATAATTTACAGTGTGAAAACAGGCCTTTCGGCCCAACAAGTCCACACTGACCCACCGAAGCGCAACCCACCCATACCCTACATTTACCCCTTACCTAACACTACGGGCAATTTAGCATGGCCAATTCACCTGACCCGCACATCTTTGGACCGTGGGAGGAAACCGGAGCGCCCGGAGGAAACCCACGCAGACACGGGGAGAATGTGCAACTCCACACAGTCAGTCGCCTGAGTCGGGAATTGAACCCGGGTCTCTGGCGCTGTGAGACAGCAGTGCTAACCACTGTGCCACTAATGTAGTGTTACAGCGAGAGGGGAGGCGCAGAGAAAGATCAACTCTAATTTGTGAGAGGTCCGTAATTAATTCTAATAACAGCGAGGAAGAAATTGGTCTTAAATCTGTTGGTACCTGTTTTCAAACTTCTGCATCGTCTGCTCAATGGAAAAGGGTGAAAAGAGAGGATAACCGGGGGGGAGAGGTCTTTAATGATGTTGTTTGCCCACCCAGGGTCACGAGAAGTATAAATGGAGTCAATGGTTGGAACGCTGGTATTTGTGATGGACTGGGCTCTGCCCACAACTCTAACCTCTTGTGAACTTGTGCAGAGCAGTTGCCATACCAAGCTGTGGTGCATCCAGAGAGGTGCATCCAGATGCTTTCTGTGGTACATCGATAAAATCAATTTATTGTCATTATTGAAGAGTTATTATTGACGTGCTGAATTTATTTAGCCGTCTGTGGAAGTAGAGGTGTCACTGTGTTTTCTTGACAATAGCGTCAGTGTGGGGGGACCAGGACAGATTGTTGGTGATGTTTGAGCTGAGGGGCTTGAAGCCCTTGACCACCTCCACCTCAGGCCCATTGATACAGACAGGGGCGTGTCCTACACTCCACTTCCTGAAGTTGACGGCCAGCTCCTTCGTTTTGTTGACATTGAGGCAGGGGTTACCTCATGGGATCAGCGGCCTCCATTATTGCAGCATCAGCGGGAGCAGTGAGACCGAGGACTAGGAGGCTGCTGGGAAGGTAAATTCCTCGTTTAATAACTGATCTCATGAATAGGCAAAGTGCACGCTGAGCAGGAGCAGACGTGGGACTGCCGAGTAAGTGAGGTAAAGTATTTGGGCAGTCGCTTTACCCAAAACACTACTTAGGTAGTGTCTCCCACCCATCTTCCTCCTCTAACCGGAATAAAAGGTTCTGTGTGCTGATTCAGTAAGGTTATTAGTTTATTTTACAATTGTCTCTTTGGGAATTTAGAACAGTGGGAATGGATGTTAGGGCAGTTGCATGCTCCTCCTGTTGAATGTGGGAGACAAGGTTCATCACTAGCATCCCCACTGACTTCATCTGTGGGAAGTGCAGCCAACTCCAACCCCTCAGAAACCGCATTAGGGAATTGGAGTCAGAGCTGGATGAACTTGGGATCATTTGGGAGGCAGAGAGGGTAATAAAGAGGAGTTACAGGGAAATTGTCTCACCTCAGGTACTGGACAAAAGCAGATGGGTGACAGTCAAGGGACGGAAAGGGAACAGTGGAGGGACCCCTGTGGCCATTCCCCTCAATAATAAGTACACCGTTTTGGGATCTGTTGGGGAGGATGGCCTACCTGGGGAAGCCATAGAAGCCAAGTCTGTGGCTCAGAAGGGAAGGGGGGAAGAATAGAAAAGTGGTAGTGGTAGGAGACTCAATAGCTAGAGAGGAACGAACAGGAGACTCTGTGGTCGCGAACGGGACTCCCAGAAGGTATGTTGCCTCCCAGGCGCCAGGGTCCGGGATATCTCTGATCGAGTGTACAGGATTCTGAAGGGGGAGGGTGAGCAGCTAGAAGTCATGGTGCACATTGGAACCAATGACATAGCCAGGAAAAGGAATGAGGATCTAAAACGTGATTTCAGGGAATTAGATTGGAAGCTAAAAAGCAGCACAAGCAGAACAGTAATCACAGGATTACTACCAGTGCCACGTGCTAGTGAGGCGAAGAACAGGGAGTGAGTGCACTAAACACATTGCTACAAGGCTGATGCAGGAGGGAAGGCTTCAGATACATAGATCATTGGGGTACCTTCTGGGGAAGGTGGGACCTGTACATGAAGGATGGGTTGCATTTAAACTGCAGGGGCACCAATGTCCTGGGTGGGAGATTTGCTACAGCACTTCAGGAGGGTTTAAGCTAGTTTGGTAGGGGATGGGATCCAGAGCTACAGATCAGAGGAGAGAGTAGTTGTTGAACAGGCAGAAATAGAATGCAAAGAGTCTGTCAGGAAGGACACACAGTTGACAGGGCAAAGGGATGGGTTAAAGTGTGTCTGTTTCAATGCAAGGTATATCACGAATAAGAATGATGAACTTAGAGCATGGATCTGTACAGGGCGGCACAGTGGCTCAGTGGTTAGCACTGCAGCCTGAGTGCCAGAGGCCAGGGTTCGATTCCAGCCTTGGTCTACTGTTTGTGTGGAGCTTGCACATTCTCCCCATGTCGTGGGTTTCCTCTGGGTGCTCCGGTTTCCTCCCACATTCCAAAGATGCACAGGTCAGGTGAATTGGCCATGCTAAATTGCCCATAGTGTTAAGTGCATTAGGCAGAGGGTAGTGGGTCTGGGTGGGTTACTCTTCGGAGGGTCAGTGTGGGCTTGTTGGGCTGAAGGGCCTGTTTCCACACTGTAGGGAATCTAATCTAAAATACTTGGAACTACAATTTTGTGGTCATAACAGAAATATAGATTTCACAGGGGCAGGAATGGTTGCTGGGTGTTCCAGGGTTTAGATCTTTTTTTAAAAAAATGGGACGGTGGCGGGTGAGGGGGGGGGTGTAAAAGAGATAGCAATGTGAATTAGAGAGTGCATCACAACTGCAGAAAAGGAGGTTGTTGAGGAGGTTTTGTCTACTGAGTCAGTATGGGTGGAAGTCAGTAACAGGAAAGGAGCAGTCACTTTATTGGGTGGTTTCTGTACACCTCCCCAATAGCAACAGAGAGATGGAAGAACAGATTGGACAGCAGATCTTGGAAAGGTGCAGATGTAACAGAGTTGTTGTTGTTATGGGTGAGTTCAACTTCCCCAATATTGATTGGAATCTCCTTAGTGCAGATGGTCTGGATGGAGCCAATGTTGTCAGGGGTGTCCAGGAGGGATTCCTGACTCAATATGTAGGTAGGTCGACTAGGGGAGAGGCCATATCGGATTTGGTGCTAGGGAACGAACCAGGCCAGGTGTCAGGTCTCTTGGTTGGACAGCATTCTGGTGACAGTGACCACAACTGCCTCGCCTTTACCACAGCCATGGAGAGGGATAGGAACAGACAGAATGGAAAAGTATTTAATTGGGGGAGGGGAAATTATACTGCTATTAGACAGGAGCTGTGGAGTATAAATTGGGAACAATTGTTCTACAGGAAAGTGCACAACAGAAATGTGGGGGTGTTAAAGAACACTTGTTGCGAGTATTGGATAAGTTTGTCTCACTGAGACAGGCAAGGAATGGTAAGGTAAAGAAGCTTTGGATGACAAGAGAAGAGGAGCTTCTTGTCAAGAGGAAGAAGGAAACTTACTTAAGATTGAGGAAATAAGGGTCTGGCACAACTTGAGAGGATTATAGGGTAGCTAGGAAAGAATCCAAAAATGGACTGTGGAAAGCTAGGAGGGGGCATGGTGAGAAGGATGAGGGAAAACCCAAAGGTGTTCTACACACTTGAGGAGTATAAGAATAATCAGAGAGAGGGTATGTCCAATCAGGGGTAGTAGGGGGAGCTTGAGCCTGGAGTCTGAAAAGGTAGGGGAGGCCCTAAATGGGTTTTTTTGCTTCAGTATTCACTCAAGAGAGGGACGTTGTTGATAGTGAGAAAACCGTGGACCAGGGTAATAGGCTTGACCTGATTAATATTAAGGAAATTCTGGGAAGCATCAAGATAGATAAGTCGCCAGGGCCAAACCAGGTATATCCAAGGTTACTACGGGAAATGAGGAATGACATTGCTGCACCTCTGGCGATGATTTTTCCATCCTCACTCTCCACGGGGAGTAGTATCGGCTGATTGGAGGGAGGTGAATGTTGGTCCTGTTCTAGAAAGGGAAAGGGGAAATCCCTGGGAATTACAGACCAATCAGTCTTACGTCTATGGTAAGCAAGGTACTGGAAAGGATGCTGAGGGATGGGATTTATGACTATTTGGAAAAACATAGTTTGATTAGCGATAGTCAGCATGGCTTTGGAGGGGAAAGGTCATGCCTCACAAACCTTGAGTTCTCTGAGGATGTGACGCGACAAGTTGGATGAAGGTTGAGCAGCGGATGTGGTGTATATTGGTTTCAGTAAGTCATTTGATAAACTTCCCCACGGAAGGCTCATTCAGAAACTTAGGATATATGGGATACAGGGAAATTTGGATGTCTGGATACAGAATTGGCTGGCTGAAAGAAAACAGCGAGTGACAGTGGATGGAAAGTATTTTGCCTGGAGGTTGGTGACCAATGGTGCCCTGCCGGGCTCTGCTCTTGAGCCTCTGCTCTTTGTAGATTTTATAAATGACTTGGATGAAGAAGTTAGTAAGCTTGCCAATGACATAAAGATCAGTAGTGTTGTAGATAGTGTCGAAGGTTGTTGCAGGTTATAACAAGACATTGAAAGGCTGCAGAGCAGGGCTAAGAAGTGGCAGATAGAGTTTAAACTGGATAAGTGCAAAGTGATTCACTTTGGAAGGTCGAATTTGAATGGAGAAAACAGGGTTAAAGACAGGATTCGTGGCAGCATGGATAAACAACGGGATGAAGGGGTCCACGTAAATAGATGGCTCAAAGTTGCCACTGAAGTTTGCAACAGGACGATCACATCCCTCCCTATACTGTGCCATCATATCCCTCCCTATAGTGCGCTATCCCATCCGGCCTATACTGTGCTATCATGTCCCTCCTATGGTGCGCTATCCCATCCCTCCCTATACTATGCTGTCACATCCCTCCCTATACTGTGCTATCACGTCCATCCCTATACTGTGCCATCACATCCCTCCCTATACTGTGCTATCACATCCCTCCCTATACTGTGCTATCATATCCCTCCCTATACTGTGCCATCACATCCCTCCCTATACTGTGCTATCACATCCCTCCCTATACTGTGCTATCACATCCCTCCCTATACTGTGCTATCATGTCCCTCCTATGGTGCGCTATCCCATCCCTCCCTATACTATGCTGTCACATCCCTCCCTATACTGTGCCATCACATCCCTCCCTATACTGTGCTATCATGTCCCTCCTATGGTGCGCTATCCCATCCCTCCCTATACTATGCTGTCACATCCCTCCCTATACTGTGCCATCACATCCCTCCCTATACTGTGCTATCATATCCCTCCCTATACTGTGCCATCACATCCCTCCCTATACTGTGCCATCACATCCCTCCCTATACTGTGCTGTCACGTCCCTCCCTATACTGTGCTGTCACATCCCTCCCTATACTGTGCTATCATATCTCTCCCTATACTGTGTAATGACATCACTCCCTATACTGCGCAGTCACATCCCTCCCTATACTGCGCTGTCACACCCCTCCCTATACTGCGCTGTCACACCCCTCCCTATACTGTGCTATGACATCACTCCCTATACTGTGCTATCACATCCCTCCCTATACTGTGCTATCACATCCCTCCCTATACTGTGCCATCCCATCCCTCCCTATACTATGCTGTCACATCCCTCCCTATACTGTGCTATCACGTCCATCCCTATACTGTGCTATCATATCCCTCCCTATACTGTGCTATCACATACCTCCCTATACTGTGCTATCATATCCCTCCCTATACTGTGCCATCACATCCCTCCCTATACTGTGCTATCACATCCCTCCCTATACTGTGCTATCACATCCCTCCCTATACTGTGCTATCATATCCCTCCCAATACTGTGCCATCACATCCCTCCCTATACTGTGCTATCATGTCCCTCCTATGGTGCGCTATCCCATCCCTCCCTATACTGTGCTGTCACATCCCTCCCTATACTGTGCCATCACATCCCTCCCTATACTGTGCTATCATATCCCTCCCTATACTGTGCCATCACATACCTCCTATACTGTGCCATCACATCCCTCCCTATACTGTGCTGTCACATCCCTCCCTATACTGTGCTATCATATCTCTCCCTATACTGTGTAATGACATCACTCCCTATACTGCGCAGTCACATCCCTCCCTATACTGCGCAGTCACACCCCTCCCTATACTGTGCTATGACATCACTCCCTATACTGTGCTATCACATCCCTCCCTATACTGTGCCATCACATCCCTCCCTATACTGTGCTATGACATCCCTCCCTATACTGTGCTATCATATCTCTCCCTATACTGTGTAATGACATCACTCCCTATACTGCGCAGTCACATCCCTCCCTATACTGCGCTGTCACACCCCTCCCTATACTGTGCTATGACATCACTCCCTATACTGTGCTATCACATCCCTCCCTATACTGTGCCATCACATCCCTCCCTATACTGTTCTATGACATCCCTCCCTATACTGTGCTATCACATCCCTCCCTATACTGTGCTATCACATCCCTCCCTATACTGTGCCATCACATCCCTCCCTATACTGCGCCGTCACACCCCTCCCTATACTGTGCTATGACATCACTCCCTATACTGTGCTATCACATCCCTCCCTATACTGTGCCATCACATCCCTCCCTATACTGTGCTATGACATCACTCCCTATACTGTGCTATCACATCCCTCCCTATACTGTGCCATCACATCCCTCCCTATACTGTGCTATGACATCCCTCCCTATACTGTGCTATGACATCCCTCCCTATACTGCGCTGTCACACCCCTCCCTATACTGTGCTATCACATCCCTCCCTATACTGTGCCATCAC
This sequence comes from Hemiscyllium ocellatum, assembly GCF_020745735.1. Taxonomy (NCBI): domain Eukaryota; kingdom Metazoa; phylum Chordata; class Chondrichthyes; order Orectolobiformes; family Hemiscylliidae; genus Hemiscyllium; species Hemiscyllium ocellatum. Next base: position 13,033,419 of record NC_083442.1, read on the forward strand.
ATCCCTCCCTATACTGTGCTATCACATCCCTCCCTATACTGTGCTATCACATCCCTCCCTATACTGTGCTATGACATCCCTCCCTATACTGCGCTGTCACACTCCTCCCTATACTGTGCTATCACATCCCTCCCTATACTGTGCTATCACATCCCTCCCTGTACTGTGCCATCACATCCCTCCCTATACTGTGCTATCACATCCCTCCCTATACTGTACCATCACATCCCTCCCTATACTGTGCCATCACATCCCTCCCTATACTGTGCCGTCACATCCCTCCCTATACTGTGCCGTCACATCCCTCCCTATACTGTGCTGTCACATCCCTCCCTATACTGTGCCATCACATCCCTCCCTATAGTGCGCTATCCCATCCGGCCTATACTGTGCTATCATGTCCCTCCTATGGTGCGCTATCCCATCCCTCCCTATACTATGCTGTCACATCCCCTCCTATACTGTGCTATCACGTCCATCCCTATACTGTGCTATCATATCCCTCCCTATACTGTGCTATCACATCCCTCCCTATACTGTGCCATCACATCCCTCCCTATACTGTGCCATCACGTCCCTCCCTATACTGTGCTGTCATGTCCCTCCCTATACTGTGCCATCACATCCCTCCCTATACTGTGCCATCACATCCCTCCCTATACTGTGCTATGACATCCCTCCCTATACTGCGCTGTCACACCCCTCCCTATACTGTGCTATCACATCCCTCCCTATACTGTGCCATCACATCCCTCCCTATACTGTGCTATCACATCCCTCCCTATACTGTGCTATGACATCCCTCCCTATACTGCGCTGTCACACTCCTCCCTATACTGTGCTATCACATCCCTCCCTATACTGTGCTATCACATCCCTCCTTATACTGTGCCATCACATCCCTCCCTATACTGTGCTATCACATCCCTCCCTATACTGTGCCATCACATCCCTCCCTATACTGTACCATCACATCCCTCCCTATACTGTGCCATCACATCCCTCCCTATACTGTGCCGTCACATCCCTCCCTATACTGTGCTGTCACATCCCTCCCTATACTGTGCCATCACATCCCTCCCTATAGTGCGCTATCCCATCCGGCCTATACTGTGCTATCATGTCCTTCCTATGGTGCGCTATCCCATCCCTCCCTATACTATGCTGTCACATCCCTCCCTATACTGTGCTATCACGTCCATCCCTATACTGTGCTATCATATCCCTCCCTATACTGTGCTATCACATACCTCCTACACTGTGCCATCACATCCCTCCCTATACTGTGCCATCACGTCCCTCCCTATACTGTGCTGTCACGTCCCTCCCTATACTGTGCCATCACATCCCTCCCTATACTGTGCCGTCACGTCCCTCCCTATACTGTGCTGTCACGTCCCTCCCTATACTGTGCTGTCACATCCCTCCCTATACTATGCTGTCACATCCCTCCCTATACTGTGCTATCATATCTCTCCCTATACTGTGTAATGACATCCCTCCCTATACTGTGCTATCACATCCCTCCCTATACTGTGCTATCACATCCCTCCCTATACTGTGCCATCACATCCCTCCCTATACTGTGCTATCACATCCCTCCTATAGTGCGCTATCACATCCCTCCCTATACTGTGCTATCACATCCCTCCCTATACTGTGCTATGACATCCCTCCCTATACTGTGCTATCACATCCCTCCCTATACTGTGCCATCACATCCCTCCCTATACTGTGCTATCACATCCCTCCTATAGTGCGCTATCACATCCCTCCCTATACTGTGCTATGACATCCCTCCCTATACTGTGCTATGACATCCCTCCCTATACTGTGCTATCACATCCTTCCCTATACTGTGCCATCACATCCCTCCCTATACTGTGTTATCACATCCCTCCCTATACTGTGCTATCACATCCCTCCCTATACTGTGCTATCACATCCCTCCCTATACTGTGCTATGACATCCCTCCCTATACTGCGCTGTCACACCCCTCCCTATACTGTGCTATCACATCCCTCCCTATACTGTGCCATCACATCCCTCCCTATACTGTGCCATCACATCCCTCCCTATACTGTGCTATCACATCCCTCCCTATACTGTGCCATCACATCCCTCCCTATACTGTGCCATCACATCCCTCCCAATACTGTGCTATCACATCCTTCCCTATACTGTGCCATCACATCCCTCCCTATACTGTGCCGTCACATCCCTCCCTATACTGTGCTGTCACATCCCTCCCTATACTGTGCTATCACATCCCTCCCTATACTGTGGATCCCAGACTGCACACAATATTCTCGTTCCTGCCGAAGCAATATTCTCTTCAAATCCAACATATCCTTCCTGCTCCTAAACTTAATGCCTTGACCTGGTTAACTTGGCAAGTATAACCACTTTACCCACCTGTCCTAATACATTTAGGGACCGGTGTACCTGCACACTACTGTCCCTCGGATCCTTGGTGCTACCCAGAGTCCTGCTGTTCATCATGCACTAATCCGTCCATCTGAGCAGCCCGTCTATATCCTCCTGTAATCTTAGGCTATCCTCCTCATAATTACCACTTCATTATATTTTGTATCATCTTTGAACTCCTACTTTCAAGTCTAATTCATTTATTTAAACCAGAAAGCAGTAGGGGCCCTAAAATTGATCCCCACAGGACCCCACTGGAGTTCCAGTCGGAGAATTTCCCCTCAACCACTAGCCTCTGCTTCCTCTCGCTCAAACAACTATGAATCCAATATGTCAAATTTCCTTGGATCCCAGTTTCCGGTGGAACCTTCCCAAAAGCCTTGCTGAAGTTCAAGTGGAATCCATCTGCACACCTGGTCACATCATCCAAAAATTCAATCAAGTTGGTCAGAAATACAGATTCATTCTCTCCCTCAGAATTTCTTCCAATAGTTTCCCCATTACCCAGGTTAGGCTGACTGGCCTATCGTTTCCTAGTTTATCCCATGCTCCCTTCTTGAATAATAATATCACATTGCCTGTCCTCCAGTCCTCTGGCACCTCTCTCTGTGTCCAGAGAGGGATTGAACACCTTTACAAGCATCCTTGCTCTATCCTCCCTTGCCTCAGTTAACCACCAGGGATACCACCTACAGTTAACCACCAGGGATACCCTGAATTGTGAGGTTTTAAAATTCAGCAGAAATTCACCAAAGCTTCTTCCACAGCACTTGCCAAACCCATGTCCACCACCATCAAGAAGGTCAAGGGCTGCAGCTACATGGGAACACCACCACCTACAAGTTCCCTTCCCGGCCACTCACCGTCCTGATTTGGAAATATCTTGCTGTTCCTTCACGGCCACTGGGTCAAAATCCTGGACCTCCCTCCCTAAGGGCATTAGCGGTGTCCCCTACCACACGTGGACTGCTGCGGTTTGAGAAGGCAGTTCACCACCATCTTCTCAAGGGCAGCGAGGGATGGGTAATCAACTGAGGCCCTGTCAGATGGACATGTAAAAACCCATGGCACTGTGTCGTAGAGCACGGGTTCTCCTCAACAACCTCAATAATATTTAGACCATGAGATTTAGGAGCAGAATTATGGCCATTCAGCCCATCACGTCTGTTCCACCCATTCGATCATGGCTGATATTTTTCTCAACCCCATCTCCTGCCTTCTCCCTGTAACCCCGGTTACCAATACTAATCAACAACCTGCCTATCTCAGCCTTAAATACGCTCAACGCCTTGGCTTCCACCATCTTCTGTGGCAATGAGTTTTCCAGATTAACTCGCCTCTGTCCAAAGAAATCCCTCCGCATCTCAGTTCACTCGAAGGCTGTGCCCTTGGGGGGAGGGGTCCTAGTCTCTCCTACTAGTGGAAACAGCTTTTCCACGTCCACTCTATCTAGACCTCTCGGTATCCTATAAGTTCCTATCAGATTCCCAACCGCACCCCCAAATTTCTAAACTCCAGAGTCCTCAACTATCCCTTCATCCCTGGGGTTATTGTCAACCTCATCTGGACCCCCTCCAAGGCCAATACGTCCTTCCTTAGATACGGGGCCCAAAACTGCTCACGATATTCCAAATCCGGCCTGACCAGAGCCTAACACAGCCTTAGTTATACATCCCTGCTTTGGAATTCAATCCCTCTTGTGATGAATGCTAACATTGCATTTGCATTCCTAAGTGCCAATTGAATCTGTATTTTAACCTGAAGGGAACCCTGAACTAGACTTCCCATTTAGCCATCAACCAACATTATTAAAACTCTTTGAAACTGTAATTAACTTGTTGCTGTTCATGGGAGCTTGCTATGTACGAATCGATAATGTTTCCTACATTATGACAACACTCACCGTGAAGGAGTCCGCGTCCAACTGCAGCAAGATCCACACTCGGACTGACAAGTCACAAGGAACATTCATGCCACACTAGTGTCCAGCAATGACCATCTCCAACAGGACAGGATCTAACCATCATGCCCTGACATTCAATGGCATTACCGTCACTGAATTCTCCACTATCAACATCCTGGGCATTACCATTGACCAGAAACTCAGCCGAACCAATCATATAAACACAGTGGCTACAAGATCAGGTCAGAGGCTAGGAACCATATGGCTAGTAACACACCTCCTGACTCCTCAAGGTCTATCCCCCATCTACAAGGCACAAGTCAGGAGTGTGATGGAATACCCCACACTTGCCTGGATGGGGGCAGCTCCAACAACACTCAAGAAGCTTGACACCATCAAAGACAAAGCAGCCCACTTGATTGGTATCACATCCACATTCAGTCCCTCCACCACCAACACTCAGTAGCAGCAGTGTGTACTATCTACAAGATGCACGGCAGAAACTCAAAGATCCTCAAACAGCATCTTCCAAACCCACAGTCACTTCCATCCAGAAGGACAAAGACAACAAAAAAAATGGGAACACCACCACCTCTCCCAGCCATTCACCATCCTGACTTAAAAATAGTGACATTTCTTTCAGTGTCATTGGGTCAAACTCCTGGAGTTCCCTCTGTCTGGGTATTTTTTGATCTCTGGGTCTACCTACAGCACATGGACATCAGTGGCTCAAGAAGCAGCTCACCCCCAGCTTCTCTCAAGTGACTGGGGATCGGCTGAAGGTGGGAATAAAAGGCCTGGTTGTGGGAATGTTCCATTCCTCAGGTCTTTGAATGAAGTGATTACCCTGTCACATGCAGGCACAGGATTCACCAGACTCCATGGGGGCTATATTCTGGCAGCTGAGGGCCACAGGGTGAACTTGAGAGCAGTTCTGTCCTCAGAGCTCTTCGACTCTGTTGGAAGACTTGTAAGAGAAGGAAGACATGAGAATGGACTGCACCTGAACACTGCTCCTCTTGTAAACTCCCGTATAGCTCCACCTCTCTTCCCTTTAAGGTGCCTGCATCTCAGGTCCCCTGTGAGACCATCTCTCTGTTGGCTCTGTGCCAACTTCTGCCATTCTCATGAAGTGTGTAGGGACCGACCTGGGTTTGGTGGGTTTGTTATTGAGGAAGATCCCACCAGCTCTGAGGAGGAGGATGAGAAAAGATTTTGAGAAAGGGCAACGCGTCAGCTGAGCACCTTTGGCTGACGACTCCTTCACAAATCTTCTCGATCACAAACTGTGAACAACGCGTCCACTGAAAAATACACCTCAGCCTCCAATTCGGATAAGACATTCCATAGAATGAAGCAGGCAGCTTTAACCAGACATGCACCACTTTCTCAAAGCGACGTGACCTTGCCCAGGGACATGTGAGAAATGAATAATATTTTTTTCTAAAACAGAATTATCATTGTGCTTTGGTGTTGATGTAAACAGAACATAAATTAATTGGGATTAGTTGTTGATGGTAATGCTCCCTTTGCTGTGGGTTGATTTAACACCAGGGCTCCAGTTCCCATCAGCAAGGTATTGAAATTCCACGAGTGCCCTTGGGTCTTCACACGCCAGGAGAGATGGAACAGTAATTGTGTTTATGGAAAGGGATTTTAGGCTCCAATGCCTTTTTTAGGCAGGGGTTTATGTAACAAAGCCAGATGAGGATTACCACTTCTATCTCCTCAAGGATTACTGTCTCCTTGTCTCTCACCTTCCTGGGAATAAGGAGTCAGGAAAAGGGATGAAGAACAACTAACCTCATCCGACAGCCCATTCCCATCAGACTAACCTCATCCGTCAGCCCATTCCCATCTGACTAACCGCATCCGTCAGCCCATTCCCATCCTACTAACCTCATCCATCAGCCCATTCCCATCAGACTAACCTCATCCATCAGCCCATTCCCATCCAACTAACCTCATCCATCAGCCCATTCCCATCCAACTAACCTCATCCGACAGTCCACTCCCATCAGACTAACCTCATCCATCAGCACATTCCCATCCGACTGCTGCGGGTTCCCCTCATCTTCCTTCGGCTGATGAACTTTCTAAATTGCTGCCCCTTTTCAGAAACTATTGTCCTCCCTCCCAAAACCACCAACACTGTTCCTCCTCAAAGGATGATAGATTCCCCTACAGGGCATAAAAAGGCTATTTGACCCATCAAGTCTGCACCAACCCTACAAACAGCATCCCACCTGGTCCCAGACCCCGGCCCTAGCCAAGCTACTCCCCCTAACCTGCACATCCCCGGACGCTATGGGATAATTTCTCATGGCCAATCCCCCCTAACCTGCACATCCCTGCACGCTATGGGCAATTTCCCATGGCCAATCCCCCCTAATCTGCACATCCCTGGATGCTATGGGCAATTTCCCATGGCCAATCCCCCCTAACCTGCACATCCCTGGATGCTATGGGATAATTTCTCATGGCCAATCCCCCCTAACCTGCACATCCCTGGACGCTATGGGCAATTTCCCATGGCCAATCCCCCCTAACCTGCACATCCCCGGACGCTATGGGCAATTTCCCATGGCCAATACCCCCTAACCTGCACATCCCTGGATGCTATGGGCAATTTCCCATTGCCAATACCCCCTAACCTGCACATTCCTGAATGCTATGGGATAATTTCCCATGGCCAATCCGCCCTAACCTGCACATCCCTGGATGCTATGGGCAATTTCCCATTGCCAATACCCCCTAACCTGCACATTCCTGAATGCTATGGGATAATTTCCCATGGCCAATCCGCCCTAACCTGCACATCCCTGGATGCTATGGGCAATTTCCCATGACCAATCCACCCTAACCTGCACATCCCTGGACGCTATGGGATAATTTCCCATGGCCAATCCACCCTAACCTGCACATCCCTGGACGCTATGGGATAATTTCCCATGGCCAATCCACCCTAACCTGCACATCTTTGAACTATGGGAGGAAACCCACACAGATGCAGGGAGAATGTGCAAACCTCATGCAGACAGTCACCGGAAGGTGGAATCGAACCTAGCTGCCTGGCACTAAGAAGCAGCTGCCCATAGAGAAGCCTTGGGCAGTGAATGACTCACACTCTCTAAAGTCTATAAGGCAGACATGGGTACCGCAGATGCAGGAGATTAGAGTCAATCTTGTCTGTAAAGTCTATGTCAGCCTCTCCCAAGCCCCATGAACACAGGTTTCTGCAGCTCTATGAACACAAGTCTGGCTGAGACTGGACTGTTAAATGCTTTGGGACACTCTGGGTTTGGGCGCTATAAAAATGCATGTTTTTGTCTCTCTTTGTCAGGCTTCCCCCCCCCCCACCCCCACACCGGACCCTGACTTTTGCCCGTGTTTCCTGTGAGTTGTTTTGCTGGGTAATTTGAGAGATTCTCAGACCTCTCTCTGTGAGCAAATGGGACAGGGGCTGAGTGGAAGGGTCAAATGCTACAGCAAGCAAGTCAAAGTTGATGAAGCGTGACTTACCTTAACTGTATCTTATGTGGCAAGTTCCAGTTAGACAGCTTATCGCCAGACTTAACCCGGCAGCTCCCACGACATGTCACAGATTTATAAATATGACCTGAAAATTTGCCAAAAGTTAACATGAATAATAATGAAACTGCAGTCACTCAACTGACTGGTAATTTTCCACATCAGTATTTATCTCCATCCCTTTGAACTGCTTACTTCACCAGATATTGTTTACGGGTTCGGAGAGGAAGAATTCCTTCTCAAAACGATTTGCTTCACAGTTAGTAAGGTATGTCAGGAATCCACTTTGCTGAGGTTCAGTCACAAATCATGAACATCACCATCACTCCCTGTCAAAGTGCTAAAGCTACAGGTCAGCTGAGAAGTTTAAAATGGATGTTGATTGATAACAACATTTAATGCTAAATGGCCAGCGTTGACCTGAATGAACTGAAGAATATACCCGAGGGGCTGAATGGCCTCCTCTTCTTCGTAACATATCCCAGTGAAGCTCAGGAGGGTCGCAATTTATCCAACTGGATTGTCCCCTGTTCATTCGATTCTGCGGCTATGTGGACCTCAATCTCTGCTCAAAGACCATACCGAATCATAGAATCCCTATGGGCCATTCAACCCATCAAGTCCACTCTGACCCTCCGAAGAGCATCCCATCCAGACCCCACTCCTCTGCCCTATCCCTGCAATCCTTCATTTCCCATGGCCAACCCACCTGACCTGCAGATCTTTGGACTGTGGGAGGAAACCGGAGCACCCAGAAGATATCCACGCAGACACGGGGAGAATGTGCAAACTCCACACAGTCAGTCACTCGAGGGTGGAATCGAACCTGGGTCCCTGGCGCAGTGAGGCAACAATGCTAAACAGTGACTGCATGCTCTATTCTACAGAAAAAGAAACTCAGATTCCCAACAGAGAAAGAAAACAGAAGTTGAGATACCTGCAGCAGTCTCCCTGCACTTTGTACAGTTCCAGGTTAACTCCATGTCGGATGTAAATAATCCGGAGATTCTTTCCCGCATCCCAGCCTGGGATTATCCGTACCTGTCAGAGTCCCATCCAGACACCACTCAGTCACAGAATGTGCTTAAACTGGGGCTCTGTTTATATTATTGTAGTTTATTAGTGATAGCTTAGAAATCTGTGCACAGCAGGAAAGTCAGAGAGTTGGCTAATGGCCTTGTGAAGCTTTACATTGGGTGGACATTTCTCTGACAGGGGAGACTGAGTGACCCATCAGTCATGATGTGGAGGAGCTGACGTTGGACTGGGATGGACAGAGTTAAAAATCACACAACACCAGGTTTTATCCAACAGGTTTATTTGGAACCACTAGCTCCTTTGTCAGTAACCTGATGAAGGAGCGTCGCTCCGAAAGCTAATGCTTCCAAATGAACCTGTTGGACTATAACCTGGTGTTGGGTGATTTTTAACTTTGACAAAGCAGTGAAGACCCCCTCAGTGGCCCTGTAATGTCCCATCACTCCCACAAACTGCTATGAAGTGGCTGCTGTTTCCTCTTTGTTAATCTGACAGACAATGTCACTTCCTTTAAAATGTGTTGACTATCAACAGGGCCAACTCCATCTTCCATGCAGTGCCATGGTATCAAGGATGGGATAAATTGCAGGAGGAGGTGGTGGAGGCTGGTACAATGACAACATTTAAAAGGCATCTGGATTGGGTACATGAATTGGAAGTGTTTAGAGGGATATGGGCCAAATGCTGGCAAATGGGACTAGGTTGTTTTGGGATATGTGGTCTGCATGGATGAGTTGGACTGAAGGTCTGTTTTCGTGCTGTACATCACTATGACTCTAACTGAGATTCAGACAGGCACTTGACTTCACATCTCGTCTGAAAGGTGATGCCTCTGACGGTGCAGCACTCCCTCAACACTTTAATTTCCACAGCACAATGCGTTTAGTTTATTCAGTCATGCGATATGAGCATCACTGACTGGGCCAACTGTCTGTCCCTAGTTGCCCCTTGAGAAGGTGGGGGTGAGCTGCCTTCTTGACCCGCTGCAGTCCGTGTGCTGTAGGTTGACCCACAATGCCCTTAGTGAGGGAATTCCAGGATTTTGACCCAGTGACAGTGAAGGAATGGCGATATATTTCCAAGTCAGGATGGTGTGTGGGTTGGAGGGGATCGTGCAGGGAGTATTTTTCCCATGTATCTAACCTCGCCCTCCTAAATGGAAGTGGTCATGGGTTTGGAAGGTGCTGTCTGAGGACCTTTGTTAATTTCTGCAGTGCGTCCTGGAGACAGTACACATTGCTGCTACTGAGCATTGGCGGTGGAGGGAGTGGCTGTTTGTGGATGTTTTGGCCAATCAAGTGGGCTGCTTTGTTCTGGATGGTGTTGTCCTTATTGAGTATTGTTGGGGCTGCACTCATCCAGGCAAGTGGGGAGTATTCCATCCCACTTCTGGCCTGTGTCTTGTGGACAGGCTTTGGGGAGTCAGGAAGTGAGTTACTCCCCACAGTATCCCTAGCCTCCGACCTACTCTTATAGCCACTGTGTTTATGTAATAAATCCAGCTGAGGTTCTGGTTAATGGTAACCCCCAGGATGTTGATAGTGATTGCAATAGCATTGATGTCATGGGAAGATGGTTAGATTGTCTCTTATTGAAGATGGCCACTGTCCAACATTCGTGTGGTGTACATTTTTTCTTGTAACTTGTTAATATTCATTCAGGTTACGTCTTGTCTTATAATGATCTATCATTACCTCATGGCACATCAACCTTTACAATAAACCAACCAATAAGACAGCTTGTTTCTTTAAACCCACAAAGTCTGATAGCTGTAAATCCTGAGGTTAATTAGAGACCAATTGTTGGTGGTGGAAACTTCCAGATCGAGAGACGTGTGGAAATCTCTGGCTGCAGGTCACAGAAGAAAGATCCGAGAAGGGATAGCCTTCACGTCTGTATGTCTGTCTGTGATGGTTTCTGGGGCTCAGATATCCAAACTGTTCAGTACCCAATAGGAAGGATATGGCTTCAAATCTAGCATCCTTTAGGGAAGCAAAATCTGTCATCCTTGCACCGTCTGGCCTGGATGTGACTCCAGGTCTCCAGCAACATGGTTCAATCTTCACTGCCTTCTGAAATGGTTCAACAAACCATTCAGTCCCAGAGCAATTAAGGAACAGGCAATAAATGCTGGCATTGCCTCCAACTACATCCCAAGCACACATGGTTTTAAAGCTTAGATGCCCAATTTTAACTCTACCTCTGGGTGGTACAGATGAGGCAGAGAATCAGTTGGGGATATGGCACACTGTAGATTTGACAGCAGCTCAGCTCAGAAAGCAAGAGCAGAAACGGTCCTTAAAAATTGGACTGGTTTCATTTCCTGGGACTCTTTGTGGGCTCAAAGGAACAGTCTAACCAGGAAGCTCAGCGCATCGTCTCTCCTGGACTCCCCTCTATCCCAATTCCCCTTCCCACTTCACCCAGACTAAGCCTCCCCACTTTACCCAACATCACCATGGTGTCAATAAGGGGCCGAATGGCCTGTTCCTACCAGAGTGAAACTCAGGCAGGAATGCTGCAAGATTGAGAGGAATTCGATACCTGAGGCATTTTAAGGGGCTGATCTCTTCCAAATCATAGCTTGGTTTTCACTGAGTATTACCCTCTAGTTTTCACATTGTAGTTGCCGTCAGTCTTAGCACACACCTCACTGCTGAGGCAGCTCCAGTTACCAGGCATTAATTAGGAACGCAGCTGACTCCACTCAGTGGGAATTGAAGCTGTATAAATAGAAATGTGGGATTCTGACCTTGGAGCTCTGACTGAGTTAGACAGATTTCTGACTGAAAAGACAATCACGGGTTTCACGGAGTCAGGAAAATCGAGCTAAAACCATAATCAGATTAGCCATGGTCTGAGTAGGCAGAGGGGCCTACTCTTCCTGCTCTCCTGGTCATGGTTTTTTGTAGCTGCCCAGTGCCGTGACTCTGAAAAATGCCCATCAAACCCAGCCTTCTGAGCAACCAGCCTGGGTTTGGGCAGCTTCATACAATCCCTTTTCATCATATTCTCTCCTCTGAACCCCTCCAAAGTCCTCAAGAATCAAATAATGTGAATTGTTTGGGAAACAATAAGGCCTGCTGTGCTACACAATACCTGCTGAATATATACTGGTTCATTTCTTGCTTTCACCCTCAAAGTTCTTGCTGTGTGCGTGTGCCAGTGTCTGCCTGTTTTTGTGTGTTGCATATATGTCTGTATTTATGTGTGTCTACATGTGTATCTGTCTATAAATGTGTCGGTGTATTTCTGTATTTATATGAGTGTTTATATGGGTGTCTGTGTTTGTGTGTGTTTATGTATGCATGAGCATCTGTTTGTCTGCTTTATACATCTGCATTTGTGAAACTGTTTGTGTATCTGTGTGTGTTTGTATGTGTATGTGTATGTGTACATCCAGTCTGTGTGTGCCTTTTTTCTATGTATATCTATATATATGCATTTGTGTGTGTGTTGGAATGGGTATGTGTGTAGCTGTGCCGACCCAATGTGCGTGGGCATACGCACGTACGCATGTGTATGTGTGTCTATGGCGTATGTGTGTGTACGTGAGTGAGTGTGTATGTGTCTGTGTGTGTTTATGAGTGAGTGTCTGAGCATGTGTGTGGGTGCGCTTGAATGTGTGTGAGAGTGTGCGGGTCTGTGTGTGTTTGTGTGTGTGAATGTGAGTGTAAGTGTCCGTGTGTGAGAGTGAGCATGTATGTCAGTGTGTGATTGAGAGTGTGTGTGTGGGTATGTGGCGATTAGGCAAAAATTAGGATGCATAGAATGGGGTAGCAAAATGCAAGGGATGCAGACAATGGAAATGTGGAGCTGGTTTAAGGGACAGGTATTGTGTGTCCTTGATAGTTATCCCTATCAGGCAGGGAGGAAGTGAGAAGGCAAGGGAACTGTGGTTAACTACAGAAATTGCATCTTTTGTTAAGTGGAAGAAAGAGGCTTATGTGTTGATGAGGCAAGATGGTTCAGATGAGGCGATGGAGAGTTACAGATCAGCGAGAAAGGATGTAAAGAATTAAGAAGAGCAAAGAGAGGACACAAGCAGACTTTAGCAAATAGAATAAGGGAGAAAGGAGAACCCTAAAGCTTTCTATAGGTATGTGAGGAATAAAAGGATGATTAGGTTAGAAATAGGGCCAGTCAAAGACAGAAGCGGGAAGTTGAGTGTGGACCCTGTGGAGATCGGAGAGGTGCTAAACAAACATTTCTCATCGGTTTTCACTCAGGAAAAGGAGAATATTGTAGAGAAGACTGAGACATGAGATATTAGACTAGAAAGGATCAAGGTTAGTTACGAACAGGTGTTATCAATTCTAGAAGGAGTGAAAGTAGACAAGTTCCCTGGGCTGGATGGGATTTATCTGAGAATTCTCTGGAAAGCTAGGGAGGAGATAGCGGAGCCTTTGGCTTTGATCTTTGAGTCATCATTGTCTACAAGTTTAGTACCAGAGGACTGGAGGATTGCAAATGTTGTGCCCTTGTTCAAGAAGGGCAGTAGAGATGACCCAGGTAATTATAGAGCAGTGAGCCTTACATCTGTTGTAGGAAAGGTTTTGGAAAGGATTATAAGAGATAGGATTTATAATAATCTAACAAGCCACAATTTGATATCAGATAGTCAACGTGGTTTCGTCATGGGCAGGTTGTGTCTCACAAACCTCACTGAGTTTTTGAGAAGGTGACCAGGCATGTAGATGAGGGTAGGACAGTTTATGTGGTGTACATGGACTTCAGTAAAGCCTTTGATAAGGTTCCACATGGTAGGCTGTTAGAGAAAATGCAGAGGCGTGGGATTGAGGATAATTTAGCAGTCGGGATTAGAAACTGGCTTTCTGAAAGAAGGCAGCAAGTGGTGTTTGATGGAAAATATTCAGCCTGAGTCCAGTTACTAGTGGTGTGCCACAAGGATCTGTTTTGGGACCACTGCGGTTTGTCATTTTTTATAAACGACTTAGACGCAGGAATAGGTGGATGGGTTAGTAAATTTGGAGATGACACTAAAGTCGGAGGAGTAGTGGACAGTTTGGAAGAATGTTACAGGTTGCAGGGGGATTTGGATAAACTGCAGAATTGGGCTGAGAGGTGGCAAATGGAGTTCAATGCAGCTAAATGTGAGGTGATGTACTTTGGGAAGAATAACAGGAAGGTAGAATTCTGCGTCAATGGAAAGATTCTTGGTAGTGTGGATGTGCAGAGGGATCTTGGAGTCCATGTACATAGATCCCTGAAAGATGCCACCCAGGTGGATAGTGCTGTTAAGAAGGCATATGGTGTGTTAGGTTTCACTCGTAAAGGGATTGAGTTCCGGAGCCACAATGTCATGCTGCAACTACACAAAACGCTGGTGCGGCCACACTTGGAATATTGTGTACAGTTCTTGTCGCCATATTTCGGGAAGGATGTGGAAGCATTGAAAAAGGTGCAGTGGGGGTTTACCAGGATCTTCCCTGGTCTGGAGGGAAGGTCTTATGAGGAAAGGCTGAGAGACTTGGGTCTGTTCTCATTGGAAAGAAGAAGGCTAAGAGAGTATTTGATAGAGACAGACAAGATGATCAGAGGGTAGACAGTGAAAGTCTTTTACCTAGGATGATGACATCAGCTTGTACAAGGGGGCATAGCTACAAATTGAGAGGTGATAGATTTAAGACAGATGTCAGAGGTAGGTTCTTTATTCAGAGAGTGGTAAGGGTGTGGAATGCCCTACCTGCCAATGTAGTTAATTCAGCCACATTAGGGAGATTTAAACAATCCTTAGATAAGCACATGGATGATGATGGGATAGTGTAGGGGGATAAGCTGAGAATAGTTCACAGGTCGGCTCAACATCGAGGGCCGAAGGGCCTGTTCTGTGCTGTATTGGTCTATGTTCTATGTAAGTGTGTGTGTGTGTGTGTGTGTGTGTGTGTGTGTGTGTGTGAGAGAGAGTCTGTGTGTGTATGTGTGTATATGCTGTATGTGTATGTGTGCGTGAGTGTGTGAGTATGTGTCTGTGTGTTTATGAGTGAGTGTCTGAGAGCGCTCGAATGTGTGGGTCTGTGTAAGTAAGCGTGTGTGTGTGTGTGTGTGTGTGTGCGCGCGCACGTGGGTGAACATGTGTGTAAGTATGCATGTCTGTGTGTGTGCTTGTAAATGTGAATGTGAGTGTAAGTGTGCATGTCTGTGAGTGTAAGTGTGTGTGTGTTCACGTCTGTATGGGAGTGAGAGAGTGTGCGTGTGAATATCAGTGTAAGTGCTTGGGTCTGTGAGTGTGTGAGTGTAAGTATGAGTGTGTGTGTGCATGTGTGAGTGTGTGTGTGAGAATGAGTGTAAGTGCGCATGTCTGAGTGTGCGTGTGTATGTGTGAATGTAAGTGTGTGTGTCTATGTATGTGTGTGCGTGAGAGTGAGTGTAAGTATGCGTGTCTGTGTGTGTGTGTGAGAGAGTGTGAATGTGAGTGTGTGAGTGAGTCTGTGTGTGCGCAGCCTCACCCACATGCCAGTTCCTCGAGGGTACTTAGACAGTGAATGGTCTATGTGGCGTTGGTAGGTCTCACGGTTGGGTCTCCAGTGGAATCTCCACCACCTCCACATGAGGCAGCAGGGAGGAAAGGCTTGAGGCAGGTCACTCAGAGATGCCCCGTCCAAACGTGGAGCCATTTCTGTTTGATTCCATGCCCTGACCCAAGACCAGGTCTCACTTTGGCAGAGTGAGGTCCTGATGCAGCTACAGGATGGCAATGCAGCAGAGAGCTCACTGTGACAATCTCAAAATCGGGGACCTGCAATTCCACAGATTACTGAGCAGTGGAACCATGAGATTCAGGGAGAGTTACTTCCCTTTTGATTTGTTAGAGTCTGTGCTCCGTGGATGTGATTGCTTCATCACAGCACTGAGCTCCGAGCCCATCCCAGAAACTGCACCCACTGTGGGAGGGAAAGGTTACAAACATTCCACCTCGATCTCCAGCCAGAGGGAGTTCGTGATGGAACATGCACACAACGTCTCGGAGGGGATTAATTTGATTCATCAGCGAAATCAGTTCACTCAAAAAAAAAGCAAGATGCCTCGTTTCTTTAGCCCCAAGAACAGGAGCGATGTTAACAGTGACCCATGTTTCAAATCACATCCCAGGGTTAGTCACGGAGATGAGAGTGATCTGTCACTCAGGAAGCCTTGCATTTATATGGTGCCTCTTCTAGTCTTAGCCACCTGTACCCAGCCAATGAAGTATGTATGAAGTGTACTTCCTGCTGTAATGTAGGGAATGTATCTGTCAATGTGGGTCCAGAAACAGCAAGGCAGCAGGAACCAGGGCACTGTTTCTGAGTGACATTCAGGTACATCCTAACTAGGGCACTGGCCCCACCCTTCCTCAAACCAGTGCCTGGGGGTTATCGGTATCCACCTGAATAGGCCGACGGGGTTTAAATACTGCATCGGTGACAGTGTCGCACTCCCTCAGCATCTGGAATTTATGCTCAGACTCAGGAACACACGACCTTTCAATGAGAAGACAAGAACTATAAACACAGCCGCACACCCCCCCCCCCACAGCCGCACACATGTCTCCCCCCCCCCACAGCCGCGCACGTCCCTCCCCCCACAGCCGCACACGCTCCCCCCCCACAGCCGCGCACGCGCTCCCCCCCCACAGCCGCACACCTCCCCCCCCACAGCCGCACACCTCTCTCCCCCCCCACAGCCGCACACCTCTCTCCCCCCCCACAGCCGCACACATCCCCCCCCCACAGCCGCACACCTCTCCCCCCCCACAGCCGCACACCTCTCCCCCCCCACAGCCGCACACCTCCCCCCCCCACAGCCGCACACCTCCCCCCCCCACAGCCGCACACGTCCCCCCCCCACAGCCACACACGTCCCCCACCCCCACAGCCACACACGTTCCCCCCCCCCCCACAGCCACACACATCCCCCCCACAGTAACACGCCCCACAACATCCATATTGCATGGCCATCAATATCTCTAATCATCTTTATCTTTGACATTCACTTTCTTCAGAATATTAATTCTGCCAGAGAGAGGTGGGGAGAAACGAGCCCGCGTTTCATGACTTGTACAAATTTGTCCCGTTTAGTTTGGTGGGCGGCACGGTGGCACAGTGGTTAGCACTGCTGTCTCACAGCACCTGAGACCCAGGTTCAATTCCCGACTCAGGCGACTGACTGTGTGGAGTTTGCACATTCTCCCCGTGTCTGCGTGGGTTTCCTCTGGGTGCTCCGGTTTCCTCCCACAGTCCAAAGATGTGCAGGTCAGGTGAATTGGCCATGCTAAATTGCCCGTAGTGTTAGGTAAGGGGTATATGTAGGGGTATGGGTGGGCTGCGCTTCGGCGGGTCGGTGTGGACTTGTTGGGCTGAAAGGCCTGTTTCCACACTGTAAGTAATCTAATCTAACCTAAACATATATTTGATTTGCTATTTTCCAAAGGGTGCCCTCCTTTGTGCCAGAAACATGAGTAAAATTGTATTAAGTTAAAAATCACATGATGTCAAGTAATAGTCCATCAGGTTTATTTGGAAGCTGACAAAGGAGCAGCGCTCCAAAAGCTTGTACGTCCAAATAAATCTGTTGGACTATAGCCTGGTGTTGTGTGATTTTTAACCTCATCCACTCCAGTCTAACCCCGGCTTCTCCTCATCATTAAATTCTACTGTCACAGACAGGCTGGTCACAGTGGCCATTTTAGCTGTGTGGTTCCCCAGCTTACAGGTCATGATAAAATTGGGCTTGGGTATAATATACTGAGGGATGCTCATGACAACTCTGCCTCATGAGCTGGAAGCAGTGCCACTCCAAGTCTTGAAGGTTAAGGGAGGGAGAATGGAGACAACGCAGGTGAGGTATCAACTCGAAAATCCTTCCAACGACATACGCTAATAGTAAGGAGGACAGAGGTCCCTGGTCAGCCATGGTTAATACAGACTGGTGCTCCTCAGAACTGCAGCCTTGGTCACCATGGAAACCACCTGCAGATTTGTCCCATGTGTTAGTAGCTGTGGGAAGGGAAAATAAGAAGCAGGTAAGATATTGAGTGGTGAACACAAGCCTGCTACTTAGATATCTGAGTTCCAAAACCCATCACAGACAGAGACCTGAAGGCTGTACCTCCTCAGATCTTCCTTCTGTGATCTGCGGCCAGAGATTTCCACACGTCTCACAATTGGAAACTTTCCACCACCAACGGGTCTGTAATTAACCTCAGGATTTACAGCAATCAGACTTTGTGCGTTTAAAGAAACACGCTGTCTTAATAGTTGGTCTATTGCAAAGGTTAATGCAACATCGGGTAACAACGGATCATTATAAAACAGTGCGTAACCTGGATTGACACTGACATAGGGACAATGCTCCAGGAAGCATTTGGGGAAACAGGAGACAATGGTTAACAATTGAGTCTTAAGAATGGATTTGGAAACACAGTAAGAGAATAAAGAGATGGAGAGACAGATTTTTCAGGAATGTCAGAGAATGAGACCAATGCAGCTAAATGTCAAAGCTTGGATTCAAGGAGCAGGAGGGGGAAAGACCAGGGGAACATGAAAGGACACAGAAGTACCTGAGAGTACCTGTTAAAGATAAAGTGCCTCAAACAAAGCTGCAGCTGCCAGTCACTGTTGGAAATGTCGTCCTGGCAAGCTCTTTAAAGTAACCTCCCAGGTACCTTTCACAAGGACATTAAAACCGTACTTGCAAACATCCAGCGAATGCCTCACTGAACAAAACATTGTAAAATTACAACAGGATCCTGGAGAGGACCAGATCTTGTGATTCAGTTGATTTGACCTCTCGAATACAACTCAGTGACTGAGTGCCAAGAATTGACTCGGCCAATCATGAGACCAGAGGCTATAAACCCCTCAAAGCAGTCAACACATGGTGTCAAAGGTCACATGGTGCCACAGGGTGCTGTGCTCAATGTTGGCAAAGAATGCTACATTCCTGAAATGCCAACCAATCTGCATCTATATAGCACCGTTAACAAATCAAAACATCTCCAGGGGTCCATCGATCCAGTAGCAGGAGCGGTGTGGATGTTAATGATAACGTCCCTCACTGGGTACAGTGTCAGTACCAAGTGTGTGCGCGCTCAGGGCATAGGAAGAGGCATAGTCTGCACAGTCAGTCATTCTGCAATCTTCAGCAGGTCAGCCTGATGGGGAAGACAGACTGTGGGTAACATTCCCATCATCTGATCAACCCAAACAGCCCCGTCCACCAATGTGTACTCCATACTCCACCCTCACTCCCTCACACCTCACTCCCCACCCACAGCCTCCCTCTCCTACATCCCCACTCCCTCACACCCTGACTCCCTCACAGACCCTCCTCCATACTCTCCCCCTCCCATACCTTCCCTCCCCACATCCTCACTCCCTCTCACCCTCCCTCCATTTCACCCTCCCTCACACAGTCCCTCCCCCACACCCTCCCCCCCCACATCCCCACATCCACTCTCTCACCGCTCCCTCTCCTACACTGTCTCCCACACTCTACTCCCCTACACCCTCCCTCACAAACACCTTCCTTCCCCTCACCCCATCCTCCACACCCTCCTCCTACTCTCCTACCCCCACACCCACCCTCCCTCCCATTCTTCCCCTCCTACCCCCTCTATCCCCTACATCTTCCCTCTCTTACACAATCCCTCCCTTCTCCACACTTTTTCTCTCTTACACTCTCCGCCCTAACACCTCTCTCTCAAACCACAGCCTCTACACAGATACATCCTCAGACAGAAAACATATATTCAAACAAAAAGCGCATATTGCATCTAAACAAATTCCTCAGGCAATTCCTTGATCACTGTTTATATTAATAACCTTGGTGGTTAACCATCAGTCAATATCTAACTGGTTCAATCTCCAGGATTGCCTCTACCAATCAGAGGCAAATTGCCAACCAATCAGCACTGGGCTCTCATATGTACAACTGTCGTTTTCCATTTGCCTTTGGGTATTCTTGTGAAAGGTCCTGATGAGTGCGCAAGGAAAAGCTTTGATGAAGTGTGCCTTTTCTCAACAATACTCAGTTTATGCACAACCAAATCAACATCAAACATCACAGAATCTTACAGCACAAAAGGAGGCCATTCAGCCCTTTCTGCCTAGACTGGAACACAAAGTATTATCCAGTTAATCAGCCCAATGACTGCAAACATTTTCAAAGTTTATCCAACGCCCTTTAAAAAGTTACCTCTGAATTTGATTAATTGTAACAAGATTTGAAAAGGCGTCCTTCCAGTAGATTTTAAACCGTCTTCATACTCTGAGGGGGAGAACTGAAGAGAACCCGGCTTCATTTTTGCACTTTGCTAAAATCACGGAATCACAGAAATATTATGAGAATCTAATATCTGGATTAAGGCTGTTGTCAGGAGCAACAAATCTATGCAAGCTTTTATTAACCACAAAAATGGCTTCTCAAGATAAAGTAACATAACAAAATGGCTTCAGGTTATAAGTTAATGCTGTGCTAAAATGATTGTAAGCTGCATTCCTGCTTTGCTGAGCTAGCTGAATTAAAAGATAAAGCAGACAATGTAGTCTTCATAATATTAATCATAAGACATTAACTTCCCACCCTGACTAACCCTGAACCATGAGTATGAGACGACTATGTGCGTAAGACAATACTGTTTCCCAGGAAATATCATTGGATTAACCTGCTGTCCATTATGTCATCTTATTACATTCATTGGTTTTCGTTTGTAATTAAGGTTGTACAGTCTCTTAAGAAACATATAAAAATTGTTTATTGTTCAAATTCAATTCAAGGAATACAGAAGCTTTTAACTTCCGTGTTGCTGGACAAATCTGCACCTGGCTGATACGATTAAACTGTGAACCCTTGCTGAAGCAGACCATAATCCTCGTGATTCTTTTGACCAATCGTGGAACCGTGAGGCCCCTCCCAGGGGTCTAGATCTTCAATTACACTGCAGAAGGGGGCTGGCCATTCAACCCACTGTCCCTGTTCTGGTTCTATTCTCTAGTTCTCAATCTCCTGCCTTTTCCTCATGTCCCTGCAAACCATTTCTATCCAAAAGCACATCCAACACCCTCTTGAACATCTCACTGGAATCTGCCTCTCCTACATCTCTAGACCATTCAGTCCACATCCTAACTACTCCATGGGTGAAAAGGGTTTTTCTCACATGGCTCTTGCTTCATTTGTTCATCACTTTAAATAGGTGTTCTCTCAATGTTGTTTCTTTTACAAATGGGAGCAGCTTCTCTCCATCAACTCTCCTCTCCTCAGGATTTGGAAAAACTCATGGTGGTTAGTTACAAAAACTCGGGGCTCCAAATGTTCAACAAAATAACGTAAGTTTAATCACATAAATGAAAAAAAAGCGACAAAACTATAGGGACAAGACAGATGTTAACATAAACAGCAAAATAAACTTTCACCCTATTTCCCAGCAATAACCTCTATAAGACCTCAAATTCCAGAGAATAAATGCTCTTCCTCTTATGTAACTGGCTCTCTTCATTTCTCCCCCTCAGAATATGAAGACAGTTTAAAGGCTACTTTCTAAGTCTGCTGGAAGGACACTTTATTTTAGATTAGATTACTTCCAGTGTGGAAACAGGCCCTTCGGCCCATCAAGTCCACACTGACCCTCCAAAGAGCAACCCACCCAACCCTTCCCCTTCATTTACCCCTTCACCTAACACTACGGGCACTTTAGCATGGCCAATTCACCTGACCTGCACATCTTTGGATTGTGGGAGGAAACTGGAGCACCTGGAGGAAACCCACGCACACACGGGGAGAACGTGCAAACTCCACACACACAGTCGCCCGAGGCGGGAATTGAACCCAGGTGTCTGGCGCTGTGAGGCAGCACCACTGTGCCACCATGCTGCCCATCAATCCTGATAGCTGAACCATTCTATATCCTCTGACAGCCTGAAGGCTTCACCATTTCTGCTGGGGACGGCTGGTTCCCCGAAACTAAAACCTTGTTCCCTCTGCTCTGAATTCTAAACAGAACTCGTGGCCTTGGTCTGTTTATCCTTACCTGTCATAAACTCAACAATTTCAACACTTCATCCATTAACACCATGTAGCTGCAGTCTGGAAACTGGCCATTCAGACGGTCCAGTCCACATTTTTGTGGAAATGACGTATTTAGCTCATTATTCTGAATGACTTCCTGACCCTTTTGTTTGGAAAAATTATGGTTCAAAAATGACTAAAGTCCATCTTCCCCATTTTAAAATCAAGATCCCTGATGAGAAAGCACTCCAGCCCACCTCACCACCATCTTTCCCAAGTCCTCCATTGTTATCCAACATCCAGTAGACCAATGCACCACGTAATTATTGTGAGACAAAAGCCTTTATCTTTCATCCCCATCATAAACTCCATGCCCTTTTTCCACATTTCATTCCTCTCTCTGCGGTTGAGCCAATCTGTTCACCATCAGCGTGGGATGCTGCTGGTCACTGAGGGGAGTTCAGGACCAACATCAGGATTGGGGCTGCTGTATCATTGAGTATATTCAAGGCTAACAGAGATTTCCTGGCTTTATGACTCAGGGGAGATGAGGAGTGGGCAGGAAAACAGAGTTGAAACCCAAGAGCAAATTACACACAGTGAAAGTGAAAGCATGGAATATATTAGAGCACTTGCAAAACTACTTATGCAGAGTGTAAGTGTTGATGGGTCCAAAAGTTTGTATGAGATATAGATGTCAATATCCAGACTTTGTGAAGATATGGCCTTTGGGAGGTTCAGACCTTACTTTTGGATGTTGGTGTGTTGGAACTATGTATGGTGTTCTCATCCTGCTTATCATTCTGTTGCCCTTCAACACATTCATGACCCGAGCATATTCTTGTGAGGGTTTTGAACACAGCTGAAGTTTGTACAGTTCCCTGAGCTGGCTTCTGTTTCTCTTCGAGGAGAAAGGGAGGACTGCAGATGCTGGAGATCAGAAGAAGGGCTCGTGCCCGAAACGTCGATTCTCCTGCTCTTTGGATGCTGCCTGACCTGCTGCGCTTTTCCAGCAACACATTTTCAGTTCTGTTTCTCTTCCCCAATGTTGTTCCATTTGGTGTTGCAACTTCCTGGGATCGAGGTTCTTGACTCACTCCGGATACCTCTGCGGGAATGACGTACCACTCTGACCTTGTGCACAATCTAGGCGGATCACCACCTCCCTGCTGGTGCTTTTAAAAAATCCTCCTTCCCTTCTGTGTTTTTTTTTTGAGCAGCTGTCCCTGCATTTCTGAGCAAGCCGAGCGCTCAGCATTCAGCTGGTTGTCCCACCTTGCCTTCCATACGTGATCTTTACTGGTCACACAAAGACTATACCCTAAACCTGGTATTCCCAGCTCAGTACCGCCTATACCACGGGTGGGTGATAAATACTGTCCGATCAGTGGCATCCACACCCCACATGTCAATTCCAAAACGACGGATATTGAAGTAATTTTACTGGAAGGTGTTGTACTTGAGTCATTTGTCAGTGGTTTGTACTGAACCATTAGCAATTACCAATGATTTGGTATTAGTTTCTGCAGTGAATTACTTCCCAGAGCGGTGTCCCAGACAGCAGAGCACCTTCTTTGAAATAAGTGGGTTAACTTCTGAATCCAAATGAAATCCGTTTGTCCATTGATGTTTCCAGCACTTTGAGATGCAGCAATTTCCCGGGTTAAGGCTGCCATTCCATATCTGCTGACAGCATGTCAAGCTTGTGCTGACGGCCTCTCCTTTTCCTAAAGCACTCTCTCGGCATCGGGGCTATGTTGGGAAGATTCGGTATCAATGATGCTTGACGTTTAAGAAAGTCAAGCCCGTGTGCAGGTGCTGCGTGTCTTGGAGAGGGACCTGTCACCTACCTGGCTCCGAATGGATCCCAGAATCGTGGGAGTGGTAGAGTCAGAATCATTGACGACCTTTAAGCAGCAATTGGATAGGTACATGGATGGGTGCTTAATCTAGGATAGATGTTCGGCACAACATCGTGGGCCGAAGGGCCTGTTCTGTGCTGTATTGTTCTATGTTCTATGTTCTATGAATTGTCTAGCAAGAGAAGTTGGTCTGACTGACCATGGTCCGGATTTGTTTTTTCCCTGTTGAAGGTGAGACCTTCGTCATGAGCTGCTGCTGCTGTCACTGAGAGTCGGCTTTGGTCGTGCTGGTCTTCGGTGATCTCTGGAACTAGAATGTCATTGGCATCACCCACATCCTCAGGCTGCTGGAGGAGAGTCTGAAAGAGAGAGAAGCAAGCTCTTCCAAACGGTGTTCCGAAAGACAAGGTTTGCAGAGTCCCCTTTGTCAAATGGACCAACCCAAATCTGTGTTTGGTGAATTGAATTGAATTGAATTTACTGTCACGTGTACCGGGGCACAGTGAAAAGCTTTGTTTTGTGAGCAATCCAGGCAGATCACAGAGTTAAACAACATAGATAAATAAATAATAGCTAAACAGCAGCAAAAACAAAAACACACATACAGGTGAATGGTAAGAGTCTGTGACTCCATTCAGTATTCTAACAACAGTACGGTACAAACTGTTTCAAAACCGACTGGATGCGTGTGTTCAGGCTTCTGTACCTTCTCCCCGAAGTTAGAGGTTGTAGAAAAGCACTGCCAGGGTGGGATGGATCTTTGAGAATGCTGGCGGCCTTTCCTTACATCGGGCCTGGGAGATGGATTCTATAGATGGGAGGTTGGCCTTTATAATTGTCCAGGCCGAGTTCACCACTCTCTGTAACGTCTCCGATCTTGAATGGTACAGCTGCCATACCAGGGAGTGATACATCCAGACAGAATGCTCTCGAGGGATGTAGCTCCTGTGAACTTGCTCTGTACTTGCCCGAATGTTGGAACTTGGGGTGACTATTACTTTAAAGCTCAGACATTTTGAGTCAAAACATATCCTGATGGTAGCAACTTGCTTCAGTAATCTGTTGATGCCATGAACTTTCTATAGTGATTGGAACAAGGTGGATATTGTAAATCTGAGCTCCCTGATTGGACCAGATTAACAGCCTCAATCAGGGAGCCCTGGCTGACAGATAGAAACAGCAGTGTTGATCACACAGCACTGCCCTTTGATGTGAAGGGCACTGCTTGTCACTGGACCACTCGGGTGTTTTCCTGTCTTGAGCGCTGGATCAGTGTGAGTGTGTGCACGTATGCAAGGACTCTGCTCCTTGAAGGTGTCAGGGGGGAAGGGGACTGTCCCTGGACTAGCTGCCCCACATTGAGAGAGCTGAAGGAAGGAAAGAAGATGAAGAACGCAGAAGAAGGAGAAGGTGGAAGGAGGTGAGAGCTTTGAGTCCTGGGCCTACTTTTGGTGCTGCAGCCTGGGCCTCGCCCAGGTCAAGGGAGTGTTGCTGCTGACCTGGGGCCCACTCCCACTGCTGATCTTTGGGACCCGCCCAGGACTCGCTTTGGGAGCCCTCTCAGGACCTCCACCACTGCAGCTGCTGTTAGAGGCCCACCTCCACTGCTGGTGCCTGGGACTCAATTTTGGGGCTGCCTGGGACTTGCCTTGGGGACCCTCCCCAACAGGTCTGCCCCCACCGCTGTGACCAAGGGCTTGCCTCGGACTTGCCTGAGGCCTGCCTCCACCACCGCTGCCTGGGACTCGCCTTGGACCCCTCCCCACAACCTCTACCACTGCTGCGACCTGAGGCCCACCTCCACCGCTGCTGCCTGGGACTTGCCTGGGGGACCCTCCCCAACAGATCTGCCCTGACTACCGCGACCGAGGGCCTGCCTGGGACTTGCCTGAGGCCTGCCTCCACTGCTGCTGCTGCCTGGGGACCAGGCCCATGGAAGACAGCAAAACATGGCGAGCCCAAAGTTCGCGGAGCCCAGCCACACATACGCCGGGTTAGCCGCTGCCTTAGGCTCGGCTGGCCCAACCACGACCACGACCCCCTTCAGGCACCTGACTAATCGCCTGGGGGTAAAGGCCTATCCCCATCCCAACATGACCATGAGGCCTGCAGTAAGGCCATGGCTGGTGTGGTCGGCCCACTGGCCATCGTCGCTGCGGCCCGCATGTACGGGAAGGCCGTCTTCTTCCTGAGGACCGAGCAGGCGGTCCACCTGGCCGTGGAGAGAGGGCTCACTGTGGGCGGGACACATTGCCCATCGACCCTTTGGAGGTCGCGCCCTTCATTGCCAGTGAGCTCCTTCACCCCCACCTCACCACCTTGGGGGAGATCCGGTCAGGTGTCCAACTGCTCCTGCTCGGTCTTAAGGACCCCGCCCTCCGTCACATATACTCCTTCCGACGCCAGGTGTTTATTTGCCTGGCCCGGGAGGAGGTCACGGAGGGCTCATTCACCGTCCTCCACGAGGGCGCGGCATACTGCACCTTCTGGACGGTGGACGGCGTGCGGTGCCACCTGTGCCGTGAGGTGGGACATATTAGGAAGAACTGCCCCACCCAGAAGGCTGCCCAACCCACACCCACGGCTGGGGGTGGTGCCGCCGCACCCACTCCCCCTTCCCTGAAGTCAACACCACAAGCCCCGGCACCGGGGGCTAAGCCGGAGGCTCCCAATACCTCAGCCTCTGGCAGGGAGGGGGGTGAGCGTCCGACCGGACGGAAGGCCCCCAGGGAGACGCAACGCGTCAAGCCCACCCACGGGGAGACCACCCTATCCCCATCCCCTTCCCCTTCACCTAGCCCACGACCCGCCCCACCCCGGCACGACAATGCCCCTGCGGCCGTGCCAGCGTCGCCCCGGCGCGGGAACCCTGACCCCCGAATCCCCAAACACGTACCTGATGCTGGCACCACTGACCCCAGCCCCACCCCCCACCCCCGTTACAGAAACTCCTGGGGCTTCAAAACCTGCCCCTGGCACCACAACACCTGGCCCGGGGGCCCGGGAGCCCGAGCCCCACCACATCCAGCCACCCCCTGGCACTAATCTGGGAGGAACCACCGCTGCCCTGCCTCCTGCAGCAACTGTGTCTCTGGGCCCCGGAGAGGGAACTGGGCTCCTGCCCGCCATCACCTGATAAACCAGGGGCGGGGCAGGAAGTGACACGCCTGACCCTCCCCACCCTGGCCACGCCCCCGTCTTCCCCCAGCCAATCGTATTCCGCAAAAGGCTCGGGGGGAAACACCTGGGGCCCCATGACCACCAAGGCGGGCAGGGAGGGGAAGGCCCATAAATTCCCCCCTGTCTCTCTGGGGAAGAGGTGCCAGCCCTTGGAGGGGGGAGAAATCCCATCAGCGTGCCGGCGGCGCTTTCCCTCTCCAGGGGATGAGCCGACGGTGTCTCCTCACTGTCCTGCACCACGGCCCGACCTGCCCAAACCCCCAGGGGCTACACCCAGGCCTTCCACCGCCATAACTCCTCCAGCCCCTGGGGAGGATTTTAATAACAACACGGGCCATGGTGCAGACGACAGTCTTGTATTCTCTGCTGGGTCATCGAGTGGTGGAGGGGAGGAAGGTGTTATCCTCGCTCCTCCCTCCCAGGCTGTTTTTTCGGGGCCTTGGGCCTGGGGGAGGGGCCGGGTGTCCCGGTGTCGGGAGAGGAGCGGGGCCCCGAGCCTCTGCCGCCCGGCGACCCGAACTCGGGGCGTTCTGGGAAGGGGTGCGCCGAGGAAGGTACTGCCGGTGACCCTGGGGGTGGGGTCACTGGAGGTTTGAGGCCAGTTGGCGGTGCCGGACCAGCCCCCATCCTCTCGGTGGGGGAGGGGTCGGTGACCAAGGGCGATCTCCCGGAGGAGGGTTCTGGATCGGTGGCGGACACTGGGGATAATGCGGAGTCCGTCTCCAGTGACATTTTTGAGACCCAGGTGCCCCCCACCGATCTCCCCCTCATCCCCCTCAAGGAACTCCGGGAATTTGTCGAGGAAACTCGGAGTCGCCGGGATAGAGCCCAACTGGCACTTGACCGCTGGAGCTCCTTCGAAAGAGTCTACTGGTCGGCCCACGCTGCGCGCCAGGCACCCGGGTTTGACGTCAATGAGCGAAAGCGAGTCAGGAACTTCCTGGGAGCACTCCTGGTGAGGGCGAGGGACTTCTGTGCCCCTCTCTCATCCTCCCAGTAAATGTGTGTATAGTTTTTGTTAACTGTGTGTACTAGTGGTGGTTGCACTGGTGGTGGTTGCACTATGCTTCCGACATGGAGACCACTATAGCCAGCCTCAACATCAACGGCAGCAGGGAGTCACAGCGTAGATGCAAGAAACCCACACTACCCCGGGAGACGAAGCCACCTGGCTCCTGGAGTGGCGAGGGGGGGTCTACATGAGTCACCTCACCCGCAGATCTGGCGGGGTGGCTATCTTGTTGGCCCCGCATTTTCAGCCGGAGATCTTGGGGGTCAGGGAGCCAGTGCCAGGCCGTTTGCTTCACCTGACGGTTCGGCTGGGGGGCGCGGTGCTTCACTTGGTGAACGTCTACGCTCCCCTGGCCGGGCCGAGGCAAGCGAGCTTCTTCGAAGAAGTGTCCGCTCATCTTGCTTCCATCGACGAGAACCAGTGCGTCGTCCTCGGGGGAGATTTTAACTGCGTCCTCGAGGACAGGGACCACGGCGGTGCCCGCACGAGTTCGGTGTCGGGGAGGAGGTTGGGGGACTTGGTCAAGTCCTTGGACCTGGTGGACGTCTGGCGGAATCTCCATCCTGACTCCATCGCCTTCACCTTCGTGAGGCCTGGGGTCGGAGCGTCCAGAATCGACCGCCTGTACGTTTCGCGGGCGTACGCCTCCTGTTTTCCGAAGGCCTCCACGCGGCAGGTGTCGTGCACGGACCATCACCTGGTGTGGGCGGAACTCCTTCCGTTCGGCGCCAGGTTGGGCTCCGCGTACTGGCACTTTAACAACCTGCTGCTGGAGGACGAGCGGTTCCGGGACTCGTTTCGTCGTTTCTGGGCCGGCTGGAGAAGGAAGCAGGGAAGCTTCCCCTCCCTGAGGCTATGGTGGGACGTGGGCAAGGCTCACGTCCGCGTCTTCTGTCAGGAGTACGCGAGGGGGTCAACAAAGAGGCGGAAATCCAGGATCGGGGAGTTGGAGAGGGAGATGCTTGACCTGGAGTCACGCCTCGAAGAGAAGAAGGCCGCGCTCCGGGACCTGCAGCTCGTCGGGGCTCGGGGCGCGTACGTGAGGTCGCGGCTCCAGCTCCTCCAGGACCTGGACCGCGGCTCCCCCTTCTTCTACTCGCTGGAAAAAAGGCGTGGCACCCGTCAGCAGCTCCTTGTGCTGCTGGCCGACGACGGGTCCCTCGTCTCGGATCCGGAGGGTATCAGGGCCCACGTCCGATCCTATTACACGGCTCTGTTCTCTCCGGATCCGTCCAGCGAGGACGCTCGCAGAGTTCTGTGGGAGGACCTGCCGCAGCTCAGCCCGGAGGACGCCGGAAGGCTCGACGCTCCCGTCACCTTAGAGGAGCTGACCGGCGCCCTCGACCGGCTCTCGAGGGGCAAATCCCCGGGGCTGGACGGGCTGACTGTGGAGTTCTTCAGGGTGTTCTGGGACGTCCTGGGGAGCGACTACGCACAGGTCCTGGGGGAGTGTCTAAATGCCGGAGAGCTGCCCCTTTCTTGGCGCAGGGCTGGTCTGAAGACCTCCTCGTGGGTCTGTTCCTGGGCCTGGCCAAACTGGCCATAAACAGGTCCAGGCAGCAGGCCGTGGAGGGGGTCGTTAGGGCCGACTGCCTGCCCCTTTTCCGTGGTTACGTTAGAGCCCGGGTGACCTTGGAGAGGGAGCACGCAGTGTCCACCAACACCCTGGAGTTGTTCAGGGAGAGGTGGGCGCCGCAGGGAGTGGAGTGCATCATTTCCCCCTCCAACTCTATTTTGATTTAGTCCCTGCCCTCCCCTTCACTGTTTGATCACACAGCGTTGCCCTTTGATATGAAGGGCTCTGCTTGTCACAGGCCACTCGGGTGTTTTCCTATCTTCCTGGTGGTTGAAAGTGACTAAAGATTTGTGCACTTTGTGTCTCTCACTGTGTCTCACACCTGCACACACACAACATGGGTACTGGGGAAAAATAAGCACTACCGCAGTTAGGTGGTAGTGTGGGGGTAAATTTAAAAAATATATAAATGGGAGTGTCAGGAGTTCTGTTCACTCTGGGAAAAATAAATGAAAACACAAGAAAAATAGAAACAGCAGTGTTGATCACACAGCATTGCCCTTTGATGTGAAGGGCACTGCTTTGTCACTGGACCACTCGGCTGTTTTCCCTTGCTTGAGCTGGATCAGTGCGAGTGTGTGCAAGGACTCTCCTCCTCGAAGGTGTCAGAGGGGAAGGGGACTATCCCTGGACTAGCTGCCCCACATTTCGAGGGAGAGAGGAAGGAAGACAGAAGAAGGAGGAGGTGGAAGGAGGTGAGAGTTGGAGTCCCGGGCCTAGTTTTGGAGCTGCAGCCTGGGCCTCTCCCAGGTCAAGTCAGTGTTTCAGCTGACCTGGGGCCCACTCCCACTGCTGGTCTCTGGGAGCCTGCCCGGGCCTGCCTCCACCACTGCTGCCTAGGACTTGCCTGGGAGTCCCTCCCTGTGAGATTTAGATTTGCTTTATTATGCAACAAGAAGCTATTAAGATGTGCATAGTACCCTAGACATTTAATATACAACCAAACTAAATATGTGGTATGTCTTGCTACTTTATTTTATATATACTGGCTGTTTTATTTTAAGGAAATGTTAACGTTTGGGCTAATTTACGTAAAGATTGATCTTCTAACGATCAGTATTGCAATGTAAGCAGTTAGTAAGAAAAACAAGCTAGCTGGGGGCAAGGGGTCAGCTTTGAAAAATAACGAAACCTTGAGCGAGACAATACTTCTGCTAATATGGTGCTAAAACAACCAGATAAGAGTACAAGGTGCGAGACAGTTGCTAAGTTCAAGGGCTGAAAATATCATTAGACAGGGAAGTGGGTTATGCGGCTGGAGTTCGAGACAATGAGGACATGATCATATGCTTTCTCTGTAAGAAATGAGATCATTGTAAAGCAATGACCCTCGTGACCTCTAGGGGCCATAGGGGAGGCTCTAAATTGCTATATAAGAAAGATCACTGTAATGCTTGGGTACGCTCTTCTTTTGGAAGGCGTCCAATTCTGCAGAATTTGTTAATAAAATCTTTGTTCTCTTGAATTTGTCCAGAGCGATTATTTAGAAGTGAATTTTCATTTCTAACAACTTGGGGGCTCGTCCGGCTCCACACTCCGGCTGCGGTGGGCTCGAGGAAGGACATCGGAGACGGTGCACCCTACCGAGTTCGGTAGTCCCCGATTCCTTACTCGCCGTCCCGCTTCGCGGCTTGAGCGAGTGGTATCCGGGAGGCTCAGGAGAACAAAGAGGGAGGAGACTGGCCAGTCATAAAGGGAAAAACGGGCAGGGGATCGAGTAATTTTGGTGCACTGAAGCCAGGTAGGCACAGATTTCTTCTGTTGTGTTCGGACAGGTTTGGTCTCTGATTGATGCGCGAAACTCAAGGACACCTTGTCTTGTCAGGTGTTGTTTACGTACCGGAGTCTCTGCGCTCAATCAGTTACCAGGGTTTGGTCTCTGACTGATGCGAAACTCAAGGACACCTTGTCTTGTTTGGTGTTGTTTACGTACCGGAGACTCTGCGTTCAGTCAGTTACCAAGGGTTGATTACCTGTTGCCGCTACCCGGTCGATCATAAGGAAATCCGGTGAGTGTGGGATATTCTTGTTTCTCGCACGGGTGGTTTATTTGCTTGTACTTATCTTCGGTATGGGAAACGGGGGCACAAGAGTGCCTGAACCGTTGCCTGATGAAGAATACAAGGGGGTGCCGGATGATAGCCCGTTAGGACGAATGTTACGTAACTGCGGTCATGGAAAAAGAAAGGGGAAGTCTAGACGAAAAATGGTTAAATTTTGCGAAAAATGGCCACAACAACCGATTCAGGAGGGTTCAGTTTGGTGGCCCAAATTTGGATCGGACGAGGATTGGGTTTGTCAAATTTTAAATGATCATTTAAAGAATAAATATAATCCAAGACTAAAACAGAGAGAAACAGAGAGAGAGAGAGAGAGAGAGAGACATGAGGAGAAAAGGGGATAAAGAAGTAGTGAGACTGTCCCCGCACGGGAGGTCCCGGTTGGGGAACGGACCACAGGATTTGTTGTAGCCTCATTAAACTCAAATGATATAAGACAACTGAAGCTTTTTTTTTACCAGCAGTTTGCAGTAAGACCGACAGAGAGAGAGAGAGAGAGAGAACTGCTTGTAAAACATTTAACTCTCTGTGATTCGGGTTGAATGCACATTTGTTTGTTGGCGATTGAATGAGGAAGTTTTATTCACTGGAACTTGAGTTCCAGGATTGTTTTAAATGTGATTTTTATGAAAACTTAACATGATTTATTTTCACTATGCGAAGGACAGTTGTAGTTAGGACTTCCATAGTTATTATCTGAGACCTTGGATTTGGCTAAGACAGTTATGATTATTTTATGACCTAAAGTATTGTAATTGAGAAATAGTTAGGAGTACACAAGAAAACTAATTTTGGATCTAAATTAGGATACTAAATTTGGGTAATTACAGTGGGTTTTAAAATTTGGGAACTGTATGTATTTTATATTTTAAATATTAAATACTAAATAAATGGATATATATATATGTTTACAGTTTAGGAACAGGCTTTAAGGTTAGTCAAGCATGAATTATTAAATTGGTGTTTGAGGATATGAGAAGTTTGGAACATTACAATATTTCTTAAAAAGTGCCGATAGGGGACAAGGAAATTGGGTTTGTGTGTGACCCCCTCACCAGTGGGGAGGTCGGAACATTTAAAAGGAAATGACGGTCCTGGATGAGAATCCGATAGGATTGTCAGAACAAATTAATTAATGTTTGAGGCCCAGTCTGTATATGTGGGCTGAGATAATGTCTATTTTTGAATATACTATTTACTGGGGGAGAAAGGAGACTTATATGGGGATACTGGATAGGGAAAGTGTTAATTGAGATTTTTTTTAAAAACTAGTAACAGCGCCGGTATTAAGCTTGCCGGACAATTTGGCATGGGAGGGGGATGGTTAGGGGTGAGGACAAATATCCCCTTCAGAACCCTAACTGGGACAACCATAATATAGAAAAGTGAAATAATATACTAGACATGCAAAATTTGATAATCCGAGGGATACAAACTTGCATCCCCAAACAGCGAAAGTTAGCCAAGGTTTTCGACCTGAGGCAGGGAAAGGACGAGTCTCCCTGTCCATTCTTACACAGATTAAGGGAGTCGGTTAGGAAATGTTCGGGTATAGACCCAGATGGGGAAATAGGATGACGGATGGTAAAGGTTCACTTCGTGACAAAGGCATGGCCTGATATCCAGAAGAAGTTACAGAAGATAGAGGACGGGAGCGGTAGAAATGAGTCGGAGTTGTTACAGGAGGTTCAGAAGGTATTTGTATAGAGAGGCATAATGGCGGAGGAACGGAAGGCTAAGATACTGGGAGCAGTAGTATGGGAGGACTGTATGAAAGACAAAAGGAGTTGGATAAATACGGTGTTTATCTAAACCTGAATATTTATGTCTGTGTGGGCCGCCCCCCTCTGTAGGAATTTTGTGTTGGTGAAGATTTATGTGTGTCTTTGTGTGTGCAAATTTGATTGTAAAAAAATAGTCTCTGTGGATGTGAGAATTTGTGTTTGTGTATGGATTTTTTTTATAAAAAAAGGGCTTCTCAGCTAACAAGCAGTTTAACACTTTGTGGTCTGGCTTGAATTCATCTGTTTGTTAGTGCATGAATGTTTGAGTGTTTGTCACCTAGAGCGTGAGTCATGAGATATGTGGCTTCGCTGTTTCTCGTTTACTCCACCAGGGATTCCTGACTCAGACCCCTCCACTCGATATCCACCTCCACAAAGTGGAACCGGGAGACTGGGTTTCGATAAAATCCTGGAAACCGGAGAAACTCCAATCACTCTGGGAAGGACCGTTTCAGGTGTTACTCACCACCGAAGTTGCCATACGAACAAAAGAAAAAGGGTGGACTCACGCCGCCAGACTAGAAGGCCCGGTGTCGCCGCCCAAAGAGGACTCTTGGTCGTGTGAGGCCGGTGATGGACCGTTGGTGGTGAAGTTAAAGAAACATCAAAAATGAACTCTCTTGGGACTCTTTTGCTACATACTGTATTATTATTTGCCTTCCTTTTAGTGGGGAAATTGACTGGTAACTGTGATAAATGCCGCTCTAGGGTTCGGGTGTGGGACACTGAGTTAGAGTTACGCGGATCCTTTGTATCCCACTCCTCTTATGCTAATAATACTCGCTGTTATGATATGTACCCACAACAAAAGTGCTGGGAAAAAGGGAAAACTATACTATCAAGTAAAAAAACAGGGGATATCTCGGTCTGTCTAGGGCTAGGGCCTATCATTGCCCCTTTATGAATTACGAATGGTTGTGTATGTCAACAGACAGTTTACAGGGACATGCTGAATTACTGGAAACAGACAAAAGTAGAACTAAAAGGGAATGTGCCAAATGCGGCGCCATAGTTCAACTGGGAGATCCTAATTTCTTCTCCCTTTGCCATGATGAGGAATCACGGGAGGAATGTTGGGAGGATGGGAAATTGTATTATCAAATGTTAAATAAGGGATATAATGGATGGCCTAAGGGGAGGGTCCATGAATGTATTTGGGAAGAACACGAATGGGTCTGCATTAAAAAAAAGACAGCTGGGATATGGCTAACAGGCCGTGCGACAAATGCCGCCAAATTGTGAAATGGGGAGACCATGTCTTTCCGGGGCCTTTTGTGTTTCACACTAAAATAAGTGGTGCCTGTTACAACCGGGAGAAAATGATACCATGTTGGGAGGATGGGGAACATTACTACCAGGTATTCAGCCTGGGATATTACACGAGTGGAAATATAGACTGTCCACTTATGGAATAATGGCTCTGTATCAGTTTTACTGGCTCGGCAGCGGACCACTTTGACCGGGTTAAGGAAATATATCCCGGGTTAGAGAAATCTATTCCAAATTACGATGCCAGAATAGCCGCCTTAGCCAAGGTTTCCTCCCTCTATGAGGACATTGAGAAACGGCTTACTCTTCCTGATGTTGTGAAAAATCTCTTTATTGACTTCACGTCTCAAATTGCCAAAATTTTAAATGTGACGAGCTGTTGGGTTTGTGGGGGTCCGCATATGACCGAGCAGTGGCCATGGACGGGGGAGAGTTTGGATGTTCAGGAAATCCTCGAATACAATTGGACTTACTCCAAGAACAGAATTTATCAAGTCTGGAAATTGCAGAATACCCCGGCGGGCCACTTCTGCGTTGGGAAACAAGGGTCCCGCCCAGTTGGTGACAGCCCCTGTCAGCGGGTCTTGAATCTCACCACAGACACTTGGTGGCCCCGACCCTTGGGTTGGTTTCTCACCAAACAACCCCTTGGGTTGTCTATCACCCAACATGGGGATCTCACCTGCAGGCGGTTGCATCCCACCTCTGATTCCTGGAATTGCAGTGGTTCTGGCCCTTATGCGGGAATGCCGGGAATTAGGGAGGCCTGGGACGGTGTTGCCAGGGACAGTGGAGGGGGTCCTATATCCAGGTTGCCCGAGAAATGGGGTGGCTTATGCTTCCTCGGTATAGTCAGACCGGAGTTCTTTCTCCTCTCACGTGATCAAGGGGCTGACCTGGGGGTTAAGTTGTTCGACTCCCTGCAACGGAGGTCCGGAAAGCTAGCACGGAAGCGTAGGAGTGCTAGTCAGTGGAATGTCCACCAGTACGGAGACATCCACTTGGCCAAGTGGGGCGCAGATTGGCCACCGTCCCGTATCATTGAGTATTATGGGCCGGCAAGTTGGGCTCAGGATGGCTCTTGGGGTTACAGAACTCCAATTTATATGCTTAATCGCATCATTCGCTTGCAGGCGGTGATGGAAATAATCACCAAAAAAAAACCGCCTTCGCATTGGAATTACTGGCTAGACAGCAGTCTCAAATGAGGGCTGCAATATATCAGAATCGTCTTGCTTTAGACTACCTGCTTGCCTCTGAAGGGGGTGTCTGCGGGAAGTTTAACACGACAAATTGTTGTCTGGAGATAGACGATAACTACGAGGCTGTCCTAAAAATCACCCGGGACATCTGTAAAATAGCCCATGTACCTGTCCAGACGTGGCGAGCCATAGGGGACGCTAGTTGGTGGAACACGCTTTTTGGGGGTGGCTGGTGGCGCATGGCATTAATGATGATGGTGGGTGTCGGGGCCCTGTTCCTCGTTATTCCCTGTCTGGTCCCCTGTGCTAGAGTGTTGATCCAACGCCACATCGCCCAGATGCAAGCCATTGCCATACCCCAACATGGTACTCATGAACTTAAAGTTTTACTATTGAAAAGACAGAAGGACCTCCCTGAGCCATAGTTCAGCCTATTCTGTTACGCATGCACATCTTAAAAAGAAAAAGGGTGGAGTTGTGAGATTTAGATTTGCTTTATTATGCAACAAGAAGCTATTAAGATGTGCATGGTACCCTAGACATTTAATATACAACCAAACTAAATATGTGGTATGTCTTGCTACTTTATTTTATATATACTGGCTGTTTTATTTTAAGGAAATGTTAACGTTTGGGCTAATTCACGTAAAGATTGATCTTCTAACGATCAGTATTGCAATGTAAGCAGTTAGTAAGAAAAACAAGCTAGCTGGGGGCAAGGGGTCAGCTTTGAAAAATAACGAAACCTTGAGCGAGACAATACTTCTGCTAATATGGTGCTAAAACAACCAGATAAGAGTACAAGGTGCGAGACGGTTGCTAAGTTCAAGGGCTGAAAATATCATTAGACAGGGAAGTGGGTTATGCGACTGGAGTTCGAGACAATGAGGACATGATCATATGCTTTCTCTGTAAGAAATGAGATCATTGTAAAGCAATGACCCTCGTGACCTCTAGGGGCCATAGGGGAGGCTCTAAATTGCTATATAAGAAAGATCACTGTAATGCTTGGGTACGCTCTTCTTTTGGAAGGCGTCCAATTCTGCAGAATTTGTTAATAAAATCTTTGTTCTCTTGAATTTGTCCAGAGCGATTATTTAGAAGTGAATTTTCATTTCTAACACTCCCCAACAGGTCTGCTTCCACCGCTGGGACTGAAGGCCTGCATGGGACTCGCTAGAGGTCTGCCTCAACTGCTGCTGTCGCCTGAGGCCTGCCTCCACCACCGCTGCCTGGGACTCGCCTGAGGCCCCTTCCCACAACCTCCACGACTGCTGCGACCTGAGGCCCACCTCTACTGCTGCTGCCCAGGGCTCAATTTTGGTGCTGCCTGGGACTTGCCTTGGGGACCCTCCCCACCAGGTCTGCCCCCCACCGCCGCAACCAAGGGCCTAACTGGGACTCGCCCGAGGACTGCCTCCACTGCTGCTGTTGCCTGAGGCCGGTTTCCACCGTCGCTGCCTGGGACTCGCCTCGGGTGACTAGCCTTGGGTACATCCCCAGGACTTCGGCCACTGCTACTGCCAGGGGCCCACCTCCACCAGCAGAGTATGGCGAGCCCGAAGGTCGCAGGGCCCAGCCGGACCTACGCCGGGGTAGCCGCTGCCTTACGCCCAGCTGTCCCAACCCCTGCCGCAACCGCAACCCCCTTCAGGCACCTGACTAAATGCCTGGGGGTAAAGGCCTATCCCCACCCCAACATGACCATCGAGGCCTGCAGTAAGGCCATGGCTAGAGTGGTCGGCCCACTGGCCATCGTCGCTGCGGCCCGCATGTACGGGAAGGCCGTTTTCTACAGAACCGCACGCCCTACCGAACCACTGGGCCTACAGAACCGCATGGTCTACCGAACCACGGTCTGTAGAAATTTAAAAAGGCAACATAGCGCCGCTTTCTCAAGGACGGTGAGGGAGAAGGAACAAATGCGCGCTAACTCAGGAGAATAATTTCAAACCAGAACAACGTTCCTTTGTGCAATGATTTGGGATTCTGTTTCTGATGCTATTTTTGGTTTAATTTCCCGGGTCTAACCAACTCTCTGTGTAGTAGAAATCTCCCTGAGGCTTCCCATTCTGATGTAAATACCATTCAGGTCCAGACACATTGGGAGATCTCAGTGAAACCCTTCACAGCTTTGTAGCATGTGATTATATCCCTTCAGAACCGTCTCAGTCTCTCCAGAGATTTACAGCCAGTTCCTATTTTCCGGCCCTCAATGGAAGGCAGCGGTGATCTCAGTCTCCAGTCTCGGTGTAAAGTCCCACAAGAATCGAATGTGGAGGATGAGCAAACTCTCCTGGGCCACCTCCAGTTCTAGTTTTGAGCACGGATGCTCCATAAATAGGAGAGTGAGTGGGAGTTTATTCCACTCTCACTCCCTCACACCTTTCTCCCTCGTGCATGACGTGATCCATTTCTCAATTAAGCGTTGGGTTCAGTATCTCCCTCCAGCCCTGCTTCCACCACCCACCCCCCCCCCCCGCCAAACCAAACACAGAACCACATCCTCCATCCATTTCAAACTCCCACAAAGACTCTCGGCTACGTTCCTCAGATCAGCTCCGCAGACGTCCCGATTGTGTCTTGTCCCTTTTGCCAAGTTCACACTGAGTGTCAGTGAAAAGACTGTGATATAAATACGGGACAAACGTCAGGGGCAGGGGCAGGGGGGGAGCGGTGAAGCTGATCAGAGCCAGGCGGGTGCTGCACAAACTGCTTCATAAAGGCCTGATAGTCAATTCATAAACTGAAAGATAAAGTCTGAAATATTTACACGTTTTATCCAGTGTTCAGTGCCAGAAATGGAAGAAAACTCTACAGGACAAGTACATGTCAATATAAATCATATCAATGAGTAAGACATGATACAACTTGTGTGTGTCTCTTGTGGTAGAAATAATATCATAGCAAGTGCTCCAGGGAAATGGGTTCAATTCCCGCCCCTTGGTGGAATTTAGTGAATACATCTGGGAACCAAAACTAGTCTCAGCGAGGGTGACCATGACAACAATCAGCAATTGTTAGTGAATCCAAGCTGTTCACTAATGTCCCGCCGTCCTTATCCGGCCTGACTTACACGTGACTCCAGACCCACAGCAGCATGGTCAGCTCTTCAATGACTTCTGCCAAGTGGCTGAGCAATCACTGTCACACCAAATTGTTTAAAACGAAAAGCAAACGGGCCCCTCCATCAAGCTGACAATCGAGAAGGTCGCCCTGACCGATACTTGGGGCCCAAACTGAAAGAGCAAGATTTACTCCGACAGAGGAACCAAGGTACAGCCTGACAGGTGCCTATCGTACACACCATGTCCAAGGCGCCATCACTGCCCCTGGGTATGTCCTACCTCACTGGCAGGTGGGAAACAGTCAGGAGGGAGTTGCCCTGGGAGTCTTCAACATTGACTTTGTACCTTGGGGCAGCACGGTGGCTCAGTGGTTAGCACTCGTGTCTCACAGCACCAGGGATATAAGTTCGATTCCTGGTTCAAGTGACTGTCTGTGTGGAGTTTGCACATTCTCCCCGTGTCTGCGTGGGTTTCCTCCGGGTGCTCCAGTTTCCTCCCAAAGTCCAAAGATGTACAGGTCAGGTGAATTGGCCATGCTAAATTGCCCGTAGTGTTAGGTGAAGGGATAAATGTAGGGGAGTGGGTCTGGGTGGGTTGCTCTTCGGAGGGGCAGTTTCCACACTGTAGAGAATCTAACCTAGTGATTAGGGTGATGAACAAATGGCCTTATGGGAAAATTAAACCCAGTGACATTATCAATGGAAATGAGTAACTGGGGGACATGCTAAATAATTGTTTTGTGTCAGTATTTACTATAAATCAGCATCTTGGATGTGAGTCATAATCCAAAACTGCCATCTCACCATCCTAATCCCATTTGTCAGCACTCAGTCCATAGCCTTCTGTGTCTTAGTATTGCAGGTACATAGTGAATTCTCTTTCAAAGTGATGAGGGTTTCTGCATTGACTACCCTTTCGGGCACATACCCACCAGTCTCTGGGGGAGAAACAGGCTCTCCCCACCCCCGTCTCCTGCTCATTGATTCCTCCGTCAGAGGGATACACCCCTTCCTGTAACTACGCCTCCTCCAGGCTCCTCTCGAGAAGTTGATCAGAGAGAGGGTTTCAGTAAAACGATTACACGAGACTGAAGGAGACACAAGTGGCAGCCCTGGGCAGGGGATGGCTAACCTCCCTGACTGGGTTTTATTACGGGGTGATGCTGGAATGTCAACGGCAGGCACTTTGACAGGTTTCCAGGAGGAATTGGATCAAGTGTCCAACGAGAGAGAGTTTCCAGGTCAGGACTCTGAAGCAAGTTCTCGACTTGGCTAGGAGCTCAGCTGACTTACAGGAGAGAGGGGGAAAGGTAATGGGTAGAGAATGTCCGGTGTCTCACACAGGGAGCTGCGCTGGGACCTTAATCATTTTACTCCTCACGGACTTTCTGCACAGCCACAATGGGCCAATGTCTCACACAGTCTGACTGAATACCTCCGTAATTCATAGGTACACCAGCCTCAGAAATGTAGTTACATCAGGTAAGGACTAATCTTTGTGTTTTCCAGTTTATTTCCTCACCAGCCTCTCTCCCTCGTTCTAGAATGTTCTAACACCGCACTATTTAGGCCCAGTGATGTGCAGCTTCATGACATCATCACTCGGTTGCTCCGGTGTCCAGACGCCCTAATACTCATGGTCCAATGCCTCATGGGAAAATTCACATGACCTCTGCCCCCAGCAGTGTTCCTCCTCCTCCTGCTCCTGTCCATGCGGGTGAACATTGGGCAGATACTTGACAGTGTTGTGGTTGGCTGACTGTGGGATCCACCACGGGGGGTGGGGGGTGGGGGGAGCAGTTTCAGGGAAGGAAGGACAGAGGGACAGAACTGGCAGATGTTGTTCAGGTCACCTCACCCAGCATGACTCTTTCAAAGAATTCTCAACATGTTGTCTTGTAAATGCTCCTTTTCAACAATTAAGCTGCTCGTTGAAAGCTCAGGGCAGATTCTGGGCCGTGGCGGTTTCTGTCCTGACAACTTTCTGTCAAATACACTCTCCTAAACTTCATCTTCCTCTGAAGACATCGGATTGTAATCGACCAGATATTGACACGTGTGTGTATGTGTGTGTGTGTGTGTGTGTGTGTGTGTGACTGAGTGTGTGTGTCAGTGAGTGTGACTGAGTGTGTGAGTGTGACTGAGTGTATGTGTGTATGTGACTGAATGTGTGTGACTGAATGTGTGTGTGACTGTGACTGAGTGACTGTGTGTGAGATTGTGACTGTGTGTGAGAGAGATTGTGACTGTGTGTGTGACTGTGTGTGTGATTGTGACTGTTTGTGTGATTGTGACTGTGTGTGTATGACTCTGTGTGTGTGTGTGTGTGTGTGACTGTGTGTGTGACTGTGTGTGTAAGTGTGTGTGAGAGATTGTGACTGTGTGTGTGAGAGATTGTGACTGTGTGTGTGAGAGATTGTGAGTGTGACTGTGTGAGTGTGACTGTGTGAGTGTGACTGAGTGTGTGTGAGTATGATTGTGTGAGTGTGACTGAGTGTGTGTGAGTGTGTGTGTGTGTGAGTGAGTGTGTGAGTGAGTGTGAGTTTGTGCTTGTGAGTGAGTGTGTGTGTGTGTGTAAGTGAGTGTGAGAGATTGTGACTGTGTGTGTGAGAGAGATTGTGACTGTGTGTGAGTGTGACTGAGTGTGTGTGTGTGTGTATGAGTGAGTGTGAGTTTGTGCTTGTGAGTGTGTGTGTGATTGTGACTGAGTGAGTGTGTAAGTGAGTGTGAGATTGTGACTGTGTGTGTGATTGTGACTGTGTGTGTGATTGTGACTGTGTGTGTGACTGTGTGTGAGAGTGAGTGTGTGAGATTGAGTGAGTGTGTGAGTTTGTGTGTGTGAATGTGAGAGTGTGAATGTGAGAGTGTGAATGTGTGTGTATGTGAGAGTGTGAATGTGTGTGTGAGTGAGACTGAGTGTGTGAGTGAGTGTGTGTGTGAGAATGAGAGTGAGTGTGTGTGTGTGTGAGAGAGTGAGTGTGTGAGACTGAGTGTGTGAGTGAGTTTGTGTGTGTGAGTGTGAGTTTGTGCGTGTGTGAGTGTGTACGTGAGAGTGTGAATGTGTGTGTGAGTGAGACTGAGTGTGTGAGTGAGTGTGTGTGTGTGAGAATGAGAGTGAGAGTGTGAGAATGAGAGTGAGAGTGTGTGTGAGTGTGAGAGTGAATGTGTGTGTGAGACCGTGTGAGTGTGAGTGTGTGTTTGAGAGAATGTGTGTGAGAGTGTGTGTGTGTGTCTGTGTGAGAGAGACTGAGTATGTGTGTGTGTGTGTGTGTGACTGTGAGTTTGTGTGAGAGTGTGTCCATGTGAGTGTGTGTTTGTGTGTCCCTGTGAGTGTGAGTTTGTGTGTGTGTGAGAGTGAGTGTGTGTGTGTGTGTGTGTGTGTGAGGCTGTGCGAGAGAGAGAGAGCGTGTGAGTTTGTGTGTGAGTGTGAGTTTGTGTGTGAGTGTGAGTGTGTGTGAGTTTGTGTGTCAGTGTGTGCTTGTGTGTGTGTGTGAGTGAGAGTGTGAAACGGGGATGACCGTAATTCCTGATGGGGTCCTGAGAGTGGGCTGTTTAACCCTGTGGAGGTGGTGACCGCATGTTTCTGACTGAACAGGAACCTCTTCTGCTCCTGCCCATTGATACGGTCAGTCTGAAGGACACTGCCCAGTGTTACG
This sequence comes from Hemiscyllium ocellatum, assembly GCF_020745735.1. Lineage (NCBI taxonomy): Eukaryota > Metazoa > Chordata > Chondrichthyes > Orectolobiformes > Hemiscylliidae > Hemiscyllium > Hemiscyllium ocellatum. The sequence continues at coordinate 13,075,992 of NC_083442.1, forward strand.
GTCAGTCTGAAGGACACTGCCCGGTGATACGGTCAGTCTGAGGGACCCTGCCCGGTGATACGGTCAGTCTGAGGGACCCTGTCCGGTGATACGGTCAGTCTGAAGGACACTGCCCAGTGTTACGGTCAGTCTGAAGGACACTGCCCGGTGATACGGTCAGTCTGAGGGACCCTGCCCGGTGATACGGTCAGTCTGAGGGACCCTGTCCGGTGATACGGTCAGTCTGAAGGACACTGCCCGGTGATACGGTCAGTCTGAGGACACTGCCCGGTGATACGGTCAGTCTGAAGGACACTGTCCGGTGTTACGGTCAGTCTGAGGGACCCTGCCCGGTGATACGGTCAGTCTGAGGGACCCTGCCCGGTGTTATGGTCAGTCTGAGGGTCCCTGCCCGGTGATACGGTCAGTCTGAGGGACCCTGCCCGGTGATACGGTCAGTCTGAGGGACATTGCCCAGTGATACGGTCAATCTCAGAGTTACACCAGAGGGTCGGTGTGGACTTGTTGGGCCAAATGGCCTGTTTCCATCCTGTAGGGAGTCTAATCTATGGTACCAATGATGGAGAAAGATGGATCCATACAGACCCCCAGTGATTTTAAAGTCAATATTAATCCAACACAGTATCTTTAATCAATGACCTTTTTGTTGGAGCAGTTGGAGTCAGATCCTCCGGCCTGGCCAAGGTTAATTTTACCCTCTCCAGGTGAATGTAGATCCTGAGTCACAGAAATACTTCACGATGGTAACACATGAAAGATTATTCAAATACAAGAGACTTCAGTTATTACTCTGCACCATGGATCAGATTTGCAGTGAGTTGGAAAGATGTTCCTTGTTTGATATTTTAGTTACAGGGAGAAATGGACGACAGCATTTCCACAGCTGAGATACTAATTCGCAGAGACATGAGGATTATGGTCTAATAGCGAGGAAAGACAGAAGGGATTTTTTAAAAACATTCTATTGAAGAATGAGGTCATACCATCAACGCTAAGGGACAACAGAAAGTCACCATCAAAAGGAAAAGCTGTGACTGAGGCAGCCAGGCCTTGGAAAATCATCAAAATGAGACATCGTGACCCAAAGGAATCATCAAGCACAATGTTATTGATGTTCTCCACGTTCTCAAATGTTCTCCATGTTCTTGAGTAATCTCCATGTTCTCGAGTGTTCTTGACATTCTTGATGTTCTCTAGTGTTCTCCATGTTCACGAGTGTTCTCCATGTTCTTGAGTGTTCTCCATGTTCTCGTGTGTTCTCCGCGTACTCGAGTGTTCTCCGTGTTCTCAAGTGTTCTTGACATTCTTGACGTTCTCGAGTGTTCTCCATGTTCTCGAGTGTTCTCCGTGTTCTCAAGTGTTCTCGAGTGTTCTTGACATTCTTGATGTTCTCGAGTGTTCTCCATGTTCTCAAATGTTCTCCGTGCTCTCAAGTGTTCTCGAGTGTTCGTGACATTCTTGACGTTCTCGAGTGTTCTCCATGTTCTCGAGTGATAAATTTGTTCAGATTTGGCATGAAGAAGAACAGTATTGACATTCCTGGTAACTTGTTGGACTTTTCTCAAAAGTGCTCTGAAAGGTGGAAGAGAACACACAGAGGAACGCAGCCGCGAGGAATTGGTTCAAGTGGATGAGGCACTTTCTGAGCGGGAAATGTAAAGGTCTACACCAGCTGAAGAAGGACTCCATTGCACCAGAAAAGCTTCTTCCTGGACTGTCGGCGAATGTTGGCCGATGTGCCGAACACTGAAGTCTCTTGCCTTATGAATTAGTGATGGAGCAAAGATACTTTGGTGACCTGTGAACCAGATACAGTGAAGAACAGCAGAAGCTGTTGTTTAGAAAAGCTTATAGACCAAGGAGAAATATGACCAGGATATCACTGATACCTGACTTGATGGAGCTAAATTGGAATGATGACAAGGATGAAGATGATGATTAAATTGTACATTTGTCTTAGTTTAATTATTTACTCCATAACTGAAAGCATTTAAACCATTCCAAGTGTTCCAACTTTTTTAACTTTGTACGTTGGTGTGTATAAGGGCTAAGGTGAAAAGTCACTTGAATTTTAAACTGTACAGGTCTTTGGTTTTACAACACTCACACTACAGCGAGTGGTTTCAGCCCACCACACTTGCAGGTAACATGTCCTAGAATGAAGTCAAAAAGCTACTGTGTGACCAATCAGAATGAAGAAGGTATGGTTATAGCAGCAGGTTAAGGACCAGTACAATGTTGACCTCTTGTGTCTATAAGAGGCACCTCCACATCACATATACTCTGCCTGTATTCCTGATGATGGGCTTTTGCCCAAAACATCGATTTTCCTGCTCCTCGGATGCTGCCTGACCTGCTGTGCTTTTCCAGCACCATTCTAATCCAGAATCTGGTTTCCAGCATCTGCAGTCATTGTTTTTACCACATCAGATATACACCATACCTCAGGCACTCCAAGAAACATTGGTAAGCGGGAGCTGTGAGATGGCAAACGGTCCTTTCCATTTCTGTGATCTGTTGTCTCCAATCGTAAATATGATCAATGTTTTAATTGTAGGAACCTCTGACATTAACTGGGTGCAATGTTTTGTATTGTATCTATTGGACTGTCACTTTAGGAATGCAACCATGTGACATCATGACCCTATCATTTGCTGCCAAAAGCCCCAATTTATCTGCACGGCCTTGTTGAGTGAGTATCTCCTTAAATACAGCTCCTGCTGTTGTTACATACTTGGGCCTGTTCGGCTTCTTGAATATTAACTGGAGTGAGCTGCCTTCTTGACCCGCTGTAGTCCATGTGCTGTAGGTTGACCCACAATGCTGTTAGGGAAGGAATTCTCAGATTTTAACTCCGCAAAATTGAAGCAATGGCAATTTCAAGTCAGGATGGTGGGTTGTTTGGAGGGGATCTTGCCGATGTGATGTTCCCATGTATCTGCTGCCCACGTTCCTCCAGATGGAAGTGGTCATGGGTCTGAAAGGTGTGAACAAGCGTTGGTGAACTTCTGCAGCGCATCCTGTAGATAGTACACACACTGACACTGCAGTAGCGCTGAGTGTCAGTGGTGGAAGGAGTGGAAATTTGTGGATGGGGTGTGAATCAAGTGGCTGCTTTGTCCTGGATGGTATTGAGCTTCTTGACTGTTTTTGGAGCTGTCCCCATCCCGGCAAGTGGGGAGTATTCCATCACACTCCTGACTTGTCCTTGTAGATGGTGGAGGGGCTTTGGGAAGTGAGGAGGGGAGTTACTGCAGCAGGACCCCGAGTCTCTGACCTGCTCTTGTAGCCACCGTATTGATATGGTTAGTCCAGTTCAGTTTCTGGTCAATGGTAACCCCCAGGATGTTGATATGAGTTTGAGTTCAAACATTAGAATTTCTTCTGCAACATAATTTGAGTAAATGTCCTTCTCCACATTAAATCATATTCCATCTCCTAACCAGTACCAATTGCAAGTTTAATAATACAAGATTATCCAGCTATAAATCCTTAGATTTAGCATGTTCCATCTTTATAACAAAACACTAGAAATCTGCCTCTCTATTCAAAGGGAAATACTTTATACTTTGAATCATTTCACACATTTGTAAGTGTTTATGATGTCAGGTTGAACAGAAACTATCCAATTCTCAGGATTCTATTTAGATTTTAAAAAATCACATGACACCAGGTTATAGTCCAATGAGTTTATTTGAAAACACAAGCTTTCGGAGCACTGCTTACAGCTAGTGTTTTCAGATAAACCCATTGGGCCATAACCTGGTGCCACCACCACATCATGACACTGTTTCGGTTCTCGTTTTAGTCTCAAAGCTGAAGTATGCTCTGTAGCCACTAGATGGTGGTCTCGCACCACGTATCGGTTCAGATTGTATTCTGTTCTGGAACATCAGTGACATCAACTGCAGCAAAAATCCAGCCATGCCCTGAAGAAGACCCAATCTCTCCTCATATGACAATCCTGCCACCCCAGGCAGGCATCTGGTGAACTTTCATTCCATTCTCTCTGTGACCAACACTGCACCTGATACCCCAGGTGTGGTCTCACCAAGATCCTGTTGAGTAAAACCTCCTAACTCCCGCACCAAAACCCTCCTGCAATGAAGGCCAACATACCACTTGATTCCCTAACTGATTACTTTCTATGAGCTGTATACATGGACACCTATTTCCTTTTGTAGATCAACCTTTTCCCATCTATCACCATTTTAACCTACTGTGAATCCTCTTGCCTTCCTTGAAGAAGTTCTCTTCCTCCCTCTACAAGGATTTGCGCTTTTCCAGCAACACATTTTCAGCTCTGATCTCCAGCATCTGCAGTCCTCACTTTCTCCATCTATCACTATGTAAATAATAGTCTGTCGCTCTGTCCTTCCTACCAAAGTGGACCAGCTTCACGTTAATTGACTTTATACTGTGTTTTCCCCACTCCCTCACTATAACTAATCACCCTGTAACATCTTTAAGTCCTTCTTGCTATTCACACTCCCATTAACGTTTGTGTCTTCAGCAAACGTGGAAATATTACACTTGATTCACTCATCCAAAGCTTTCATAAATATTAAGAAGTGCTGAGTCCCAGCACTGATCGCTGTGGTAACCCACCTTCCACAATAACCTCTTCTGTTGAACTTTATCAAAAACTATCTGAAAATCCAAATACACTTCATCCACTGGTTCTCCCCCATCTATTTTATGAATTATATCCTTAAAAACCCCTAGCTGGTGTTAAACACCATTTCCCTGACAGAAATCCATTTTGACTTTGTGTAATACCATTGGTATTTTCTAAGTGCCTTGTTATACATCCTTTACGATACTCTCCGGCACATTCCCTGCTACTGATGTTATTTATTTATCCCTGAAGTAACTGCTCAAAAACAGCTTGCAAAACTTGAAGCCACCAAACTCAAAGAGAATAAATCTTCAACTAAATATAGCAGCTCCAGGTTTCCACAACAGAAACACGGCCGCTCTACTGAACAGTTCAAGGTATCATGAATCTGTCAAAGCCTCAATATTGTATATAATAAAAATGTCTCAAGGCCTAATTCAATCAGATCAAGATGGAACAGTTGAAAGACAAAGAATAAAGAAAATTTACAGCCCAGGAACAGGCCCTTCGGCCCTCCAAGCCTGAGCCGATCCAAATCCACTGTCTAAACCTGTCGTCCAATTCCTAAGCATCTGTGTCCCTCTGCTCCCCACCTACTCCTGCATCTGTCCAAACACATCTAAAATAAATCTACCATGCCTGTCTCTACCACCTCTGCTGGCGACGCGTTCCAGGCACCTACCACCCTCTGTGTGAAGTATTTGCCGCGTGTATCCCCCTTAAACCTTCCACCTCTCACCTTGAACACATGACCTCTCATTATTGAATCCTTCACCCTGGGAAAAAGCCTATCTCTATCCACCCTGTCCATACTCTTCATGATTTTATAAACCTCAGTCAGGTCCCCCCTCAATCTCCTTTTTTCTAATGAAAATAAACCTAACCTACTCAACTTTTCTTCATAGCTAGCACCTTCCATACCAGGCAACATCCTCGTAAACCTTCTCTGCACCCTCTCCAAAGCGCCCACATCCCTCTGGTAACGTGGCAGCCAGAACTGTACACAATATTCTAAGTGTGGCCGAACCAATGTCTTGTACAATGCTCACATGACCTGCCAGCTCTTATACTCAATACCCCGTCCGATGAAGGCAAGCATACTATATGCCTTCTTGACCACTCTATCCACCTGTGCAGCAACCTTCAGGGTACAATGGACCTGCATTCCCAGACCTCTCTGCCCATCAACTTTTCCCAAGGCTCTTCCGTTCATTGTATAATTTGCTCTTGAATTAGACTTCCCAAAATGCATCACCTCACATTTGCCTGGATTGAACTCCATCTGCCACTTTTCCACCCACCTTTCCAGTCTATCTATATCCTCCTGTATTCTCTGACAGTCCTTTATGCTTTCTGCTACTCCACCAGTCTTCGTGTCATCTGCAAACTTACCAATCAGACCAACAGTGCCCTCTCCCAGATCATTTATGTGTACCACAAACAACAGTGGCCCCAGCACTGATCCCTGTGAAACACCACTGGTCACCTTGCTCCATTTTGGGAAACTCCCTTCAACTATTACACTCTGTCTCCTGTTGCTCAACCAGTTCTTTATCCACCGAGCTAGAACACCCTGCACACCATGTGACTTCACTTTCTCCATGATTTGGAGATGCCGATGTTGGACTGGGGTGTACAAAGTTAAAAATCACACAACACCAGGTTATAGTCCAACAGGTTTAATTGGAAGCACACTAGCTTTCGGAGCGACACAACTACCTGATGAAAGAGCATCGCACTGAAAGTTAGTGCTTCCAATTAAACCTGTTGGACTATAACCTGGTGTTGTGTGATTTTTAACTTTCTCCATTAGCGTACCATGGGGAACCTTATCAAACGCCTTACTAAAGTCCATGTATATGACATCTACAGCCCTTCCTTCATCTATCAACTTGGTCGAACAAGCGAACACGGATCTGATCAATACTTTAGGGGACTGCTAGAAAACTAACAGAAATTAAACCTTACTGTAAGTGGTGACGTACCATTTTCCCCAGCTGTCACACCATTTGTATAAACAGCCGGCATCTCTGTCCTTTCAAATCATTGGCCACTCAATCAGTCTGAAAGTTTACAGGACTAAGACAGCTGACTCTCATGAGTGTCACACATAAGCTCAACATGACAGAAACCAGTTTCCTTTCCGAATGATACACTGTGTATAATTTATGCAAAAGAGCTAACAGCCAAAAAAACAGAAATCTATTCCTTGGTTTGGGATGTGACCTTCTGGTAAATCCTGTCAACATTTTAGAACCTTCTTATCGTTATTAAAGTGTAGCATCCAGAGGTAGACACAGTGCTGAGGTCTAACCACAGCTGTTTAAAATACTCAGCTAAACCTCTCTGCTTTTTACAGTCAGTGCCTCCATTTACAAAATCTAAGATCCCAAGTGTTTTACTAAGCTCTCTGTCAATGTATCCTGCCATCTACATTCATCGATGTACATTCACCTCCAGTTCCCTCTGTCCCTGATGACATTTGGATTTGCAGCATCAAGTCTATATTGGACCGAAAGAACTGAATTCATTAATGAGGTGAGAGTGAATAGTAAGGCCAGGGAGTGTCACCACAAGGAGCCTTAGCAAAAATGGAGTGAATGAGAATCCGGGGAATACTCTCCGGATAGTTCCGGCTGTTAGACGTCAGTCACCACTGCTCCAAGACATCTCTGCAGGAATTCCTCAGGATAGTGTCCAAGACAAACCATCTTCAGCTGCTCCATACATGACCTTCCTCCGTGATAAGGTCAGAAGTGGGAATGTTCACTAATGGTTGCACAACGTTCAGCACCATTCACAACTTTCAGATAGTGAAGGCTGTGACCTGGACACTACCCAGGCTCGGGCTGACAAACAGCGACCAACAGAAGTGCCAGGCAGTCACCATCTCCAACCGGAGAGAATCTCATCACCGGCCTTGGCATGACCATCAAGAAATCCTTCACCACCAACATCCTGAAGGGTATGATTCCACCAGGCTAGATTGGTATTATCCTGACCATTTACCCCTCTTACAAGTTTGGAAAATTTCAAAATTTACCAAGATGCTTATATAGTCTATGTCTAGTCTCCAGTCTGAGAAATAACCAGTTACTACAAGGAATCTATATTTTTCATCCACATTGACACAGACCCTCCTGTTCCACAATTCACCAAGGTGTTGACCAGCTTTCTACATTGTGCCTGGGTCAAACACTTCCATGTTTATTTAAGTAAAACCCACTGTGTTCCCCTGAATAATCTTCTCTTGTTCCTTCAAAAAAACTTGATTTGTCAGACATGAACCTTTTCACAAATAAGTGCAAACTCTTCTAAATTAACTCCAATCTCTGCATGTGCTTGTTAATATTGTCCCAAAATTGTTGTTCTACAAGCTTACCCACCATTGATGTTAAACTGACTGGCCTGTAGTTTTTGGAATATCCTCACATTGCTTTTACAATCACAATTCAACACAGCCCAGGATCAGGCCCTTCGGCCCACCAAGCCTGTGCCGATTCCTAACCTCATTTAGAGCTGCTATTGTGTGCGGGATCTATCCCTCTGATCCCCTCCCATTCATGCGTCCATCCACTCATGCCTTAAACATTGCTCATGTGCCTGTCTCCACCACGTTGCTAATGTGTGTTCCAGGCACCCACATCCCTCTGGGTGAAACATTTTCCCCACAATTTTCCCCTTCTCACCTTGAACCTGTGGCCTCTTGTCGTTGACCCTCATAATGTCATAGCCCTCAGCCTCTGACTTTCCAGTGACAACGATCCGAGTTTATCTAATCTCTCCTCACAAGTGAAAGCCTCCAGGCCAGGCGATGTCCTGGTAAACTTTCAGTGTACCCTCTCCAAAGCATCCACGTCCTTCTGTTCGTGTGGTGACTAGAAATACACACAATATTCCAAATGTGGCCTGTAATGTTTTGTACAGCTGTAACATAACTTGTCAATTTGATATTTGATGCCCTGACCAGTGAAGGTGTGTTGCTGTAATCGTGAGTGTGGTGCTGGAAAAGCACAGCAGGTCAGGCAGTATCTGAGGAGGAGAATCGGCATTTCGGGCAGAAGGAATTGCCGACAAAGGGCTTATGCCCGAAACGTTGATTTTCCTGCTCCTTGGATGCTGCCTGACCTGCTGTGCTTTTACAGCATCACATTCTCGACTCTAATCTCCAGCCTCTGCAGCTCTCACTTCCTCCTAAGTGTGCCGTACCTAAGTCTTCACCATCTAATCCACCTCTGTTGTCACTTTATGGACATGTACACCCAGATCCCTCTGTACACCCAGATCTCTTTGTACACCCAGATGCCTTTCGTACACCCAGGTGCCTTTGTACACCCAGGTCCCTTTGTACACCCAGATCCCTCTGTACACACAGATCCCTTTCGTACACCCGGTGCCTTTGTACACCCAGGTCCCTTTGTACACCCAGATCCCTTTGTACACCCAGGTCCCTTTGTACACCCAGATCCCTTTGTATACCCAGGTCCCTCTGTACACCCAGGTCCCTTTGCATGTCAGTGCTATGAAGGGTTCTGCCATTTATTGTATAATTTGTACCTGAATTTGATCTTCTAAAATGCTCCCATCTCTCTGCCCAAATCTGCAATCTATCTATATCCTTTGACAAACCTCCTCACTTTTTGCAACTCCACTAATTTTGACGTCATCCGCAAACCTACTAATCGGACCACCAACATTTTCCTTCAGATCATTTATGTATTTTACAAACAACTTTAGTTACTGTTCTCCTTCCATCACTACTCTCTGTCTCCTAGGACCAAGTTAAAAATCACACAACACCAGGTTATAGTCCAACAGGTTTATTTGGAAACACTAACTTTCTGAGCGCCGCTCCTTCACCAGGTAACTGTGAAACAAGATCATAAGACACAAGATTTATAGCAAAAGATTAGTGTCATGTAACTGAAATGATACATTGAACAAACCCAGATTGCTGTTCAGTCTTTCATCTTTTAGAATGGGTTGCAGGTTTCGGTCATTAATATATAAATCCCAGGGCTACTTTTAAGTCACATTCTCGAGATAACTTAAGGTTTTATATAAAACAAACTGACATTTCAGCTCAGGCAATGTATTGAAGGTGTGAGGTTAGAGTCTGTCTGTATCCCAATGTTGAGTCAGACTGGTTCTATTTCCAAAGTACGAAGTTATAAAATGTTACAAAAAGCAAACTACCTGCAGATTGTTTGCTTTTTGATTAAAATAGAATGTATCTGCAAATGCAAATTCACCCCAATATGTGATTACCTGGATTATCTGTTTCCCTTCTTAAACAGAGGAACAACATTGACAATCTCCAGTCCTCTGGCACATCACTGAGCCAAACAGGATGCAAGAATATCGGTTAAGGTTCCAGCTATTTTCTTCCTTGCCTCCCACAGTATCCTGGGATAGACCCCATCTGGCCCTGGAGAACTTGTCTACCTTTAAAGCATTTCAAGACACCCAACACTTGTTCCTTCATTATGTTGACCTGCCCGAGAATATTTGCACACTTTTCCCTAACCTCCATATCCCTCACGCCTCTCTTTGGTGAGTACCAATATAACCCTCTAAGGATCTTCACCCATTTCCTCTGGCTCCATGTTACCTCCTCCTTTATCCTTGGGTGGGTCTATCCTTTCCCCAGCTACCCTCTTGCCCCTCATAAATGTATAAAATACTTTGGGATTCTCCTTAATCCTGCTGGCCAAGCACATTTCATAGTCCCTTTTAGCCCTCCTAACTCCCCAATTGAGCTCCTTCCTAATTCCCCTATATTCTTCAAGGTAATCACATATAAGTCTATGGGGTCACCCAGGCCATAGGGTTTGCTTCATTTTTTGTGACTAAGCTGATAATTTCTCCTGTCATCCAAGGTTCCCGAATCCTGCCATTCCCGTCCTTCATTTTCACAGGAACATGCCTGTCCTGCATTCTTATCAACTGCTCTTTAAAAAAATTCCCAAGTGTCAGATGTGGATTTACCCTGAAACGGGCATTCCCAATCCATGTTCTCCAAATCTTGCCTGATTTGATTGTACTTGACACCTCCATCTTAGGTTCACCTTTGCCCTTATCGAAAAGTATCTGAAAACTTAGGCAATTGTGGTCACTATTTCCAAAATGCTCCCCGCACTGAAACTTTGATCACCTGACTGGGCTCATTCTCAATCCCCCCTCCCTCATTGTATGGCCCCTCCCATATTGGAGTATGCACACACTGTTTTTAATCAGCCTCCTGGACACACTTAACAGAGCTCCCCATCCATGCCCCTGCCACTAAAGAGGCAATATTGGGGGGAGGTGGGAGTTAAAATGACCCACCATAACTACTTTGTTATTTTCACATCTTGCCAGAATTTGACTATGTTTCTCTTCCTCTATCTCCTGTTGGCAGCTGGGAGGCCTGGAGGACAACCCCAGCATTGTCAAACCAATCCTTCCTATTCCTGAGCTTTACCCACAATGCCTCGCTGCAAGAACTCTCCAGAGTGTCCTCCCTGAACACAGTTGTGATGTGCTCTCGATCCAGTAATGTAACACTCCCAGCATATTTGCTTCCTCCTCTGTCTCGTCTAAAACATCAATATGTTGGAACATTAAACTGCCAATCCTGTCCTTTTTTCACTGTGATAGCAACATCATAATCATGCATTGATCCAGGCTCTAAGGTCACCTGTTCAATTTGAAGCAAATATAAACTCAGCCTCCGGTTCCACTGAGCTCAGCAACGTCTCCCTGAATGCTCAAACTCTCAGCTATATTTGCCTTTGACTCGCGTTCTTCTCCAGTCTCGAGACTGACTGACCTGCTGCTCCAGTTCCCATCCTCCTGCCACACAAGTTTATAAACCTGCCCAACTGCAGGGTTTCTTGAATAAAGCTGTTAGGTTTACCCCCAACAAATCCTCTGACACCTCCATAAAGGGATGATGATGATAATAATCTTGTCCATTATCTTCCTTTAACAACGTGGGATACAAGACGAGGTAACTCATCCATTTAACGTCATGCTTCAAAGTTCATTGGCCATCATCGCAGCCCCCTCTCTTCTTCACCTCCTCCAACTCTCATGTGGCATGTTATAGTTGGTAAGGTGGTCCTTACATTTTAGATATGTACCCAGTTTTCTAGGGATTGAGATTCAGACCAAGCAGAATTATCAAAAATCAGAGAGACAGAAATACAAGTTTAGTCAGTGTGAGACAGCGAGGTTCCTCAAACATCAGTGAGCTACATCACCAAAGAATTATGTTTGCGTGTGACTAATGAAAGGTTAATGTTGGCCAGGACATTGAGAAATCAGTCCTGATATAGTTTACCAGGCAAACAGACAGGCGTGTATTTATTTTAGCACCATAACAGACCTTCCTCAGCAAGACACTGTAATGCACTGAATGGGACTCGAGAACCCATCACCTACCTATTCGGAGAGAGCAATGCTCCCCTCTCACTGATATAATAAAGGGAATCACTGGAGGTTATGATACAATTATTACCTTTAATAAAAGCAAGTGCTGCAGATTCTGGGGAACTGGAAGAAAAACAAATTGCTGGAGAAACTCTGTGGAAAGAGAAACAGAATTGACGTGCCTTGTCATATTAATCATAACTCTGCTTGGCTCTTCACACATGCTGCCAGACCTGCTGAGATTCTCCAGCATTTTGATTTTTTTTATATTTACCACCTGGCACTTAGAGTCATAGAGATGTACAGCATGGAAACAGGCCCTTCGGTCCAACCTGACCAGATATTCCAACCCAATCTAGTCCCACCCTCCAGCACCCGGCCCATATCCCTCCAAACCCTTCCTATTCATATACCCATTCAAGTGTCTCTTAAATGTTGCAATTGTACCAGCCTCCACCACCTCCTCAGGCAGCTCATTCCATACACGTACCACCCTCTGCGTGAAAATTTTGCCCCTTAAGTCTCTTTTATATCTTTCCCCTCGCACCCTAAACCTATGCCCTCTAGTTCTGGACTCCCCGACCCCAGGGAAAAAACATTGCCTATTTACCCTATCCATGTCCCTCATAATTTTGTAAACCTCTATAAGGTCACCCCTCAGCCTCCGATGCTCCAAGGAAAACAGCCCCAGCCTGTTCAGCTTCTCCCTGTAGCTCAGATCCTCCAATCCTGGCAACATCCTTGTAAATCTTTTTTGAACCATTTCACAACATCTTTCCGATAGAAAGGAGACCAGAAATGCATGCAATATTCCAACAGTGGCCTAACCAATGTCCTATACAGCCGCAACATGACCTCCCAACTCCTGTACTCAGTACTCTGACAAATAAAGGAAAGCATACCAAACGCCTTCTTCACAATCCTATCTACCTGCGACTCCACTTTCAAGGAGCTATGAACCTGCTCTCCAAGGTCTCTTTGTTCAGCAACACTCCCTAGGACCTTACCATTAAGTGTGTAAGTCCTGCTAAGATTTGCTTTCCCAAAATGCAGCACCTCGCAATTATCTGAATTAAACTCCATCTGCCACTTCTCAGCCCATTGGCCCATCTGGTCAAGATCCTGTTGTAATCTGAGGTAACCTTCTTCGCTGTCCACTACACCTCCAATTTTGGTGTCATCTGCAAACTTACTAACTGTACCTCTTATGCTCGCATCCAAATCATTTATGTAAATGACAAAAAGTAGAGGACCCAGCACAGATCCTTGTGGCACTCCACTGGTCACAAGCCTCCAGTCTGAAAAACAACCCTCCTCCACCACCCTCTGTCTTCTACCTTTGAGTCAGTTCTGTATCCAAATGGCTAGTTCTCCTTGTATTCCATGAGATCTAACCTTGCTAATCAGTCTCCCATGGGGAACCTTGTCAAACGCCTTACTGAAGTCCATATAGATCACATCTACTACTCTGTCGTTATCAATCCTCTTTGTTACTTCTTGAAAAAACTCAAGCAAGTTTGTGAGACATGATTTCCCACACACAAAGCCATGTTGACTATCCCCAATCAGTCCTTGCCTTTCCAAATACATGCACATCCTGTCCCTCAGGATTCCCTCCAACAACTTGCCCACCACTGAGGTCAGGTTCACTGGTCTATAGTTCCCTGGCTTGTCCTTACCACTCCTCTTAAACAGTGGCACGTTTGCCAACCTCCAGTCTTCTGGCACCTCACCTGTGACTATCGGTGATACAAATATCTCAGCAAGACACCCAGTAATCACTTCTCTGGCTCCCCACAGTGTTCTAGGGTACACCTGATCAGATTATGGGGATTTATCCACCTTTACCCGGCATTTCCTCCTCTGTAATCTGGACATTTTGCAAGATGTCACCATCTATTTCCCTAGACTATATCTTCAATATCCTTTTCCATAGTAAATACTGATGCAAAATATTCATTTAGTATCTCCCCCATTTTCTGCGGCTCCACACAAAGGCTGCCTTGCTGATCTTTGATGGGCCCTATTCTCTCCCTAGTTATCCTTTTGTCCTTAATGTATTTGTAAAACCCTTTGGATTCTCCTTAATTCTATTTGCCAAAGCTATCTCATGTCCCCTTTTTGCCCTCCTGATTTCCCTCTTAAATATACTCCTACTTTCTTTATACTCTTCTAAGGATTCACTCGATCTATCCTGTCTACACCTGACATATGCTTCCTTCTTTTCCTTAACCAAACCCTCAATTTCTTTAGTCATCCAGCATTCCCTATACCTACCAGCCTTCCCTTTCACCCTGACAGGAATATACTTTCTCTGGATTCTCGTTATCTCATTTCTGAAGGCTTCCCATTTTCCAGCCGTCCCTTTACCTGTGAACATCTGCCCTTCCATAATACTATCACTGTCTATGCATCAACTGAGCAGGTCAAACCTCCAAAACTGCACCCACATTAAGTCACAATATTGCAACGAGTGCTCCACAAACTTGCAACAATAATTAATCAGAAGAAAAAGACAAGACTACAGGAGTTGTGATTGTCTCATAAAAAGATTTATTACTTTTTTTTGCCTGAATGCACAAGGCAAGGTACAGTACTGTATAAAAAAGAACTCCTTAATATACACTTTACATGAGATACACTAGTAAGAGCTTTCAGTTGACTTATCAGGAAACCAATTCAACGCAGCAACAAAAATAATATGTTGTAAACGTCTACACTTCAAGTACCGGTGAGGCTCCGTCAGTCTGACGCACAGCTACATTCACGGGGGAGGGACGGATGGGGCAAGGTTAGAAATTGGGGTCAGGAAACTATAGAACAGTACAGGACAAATGAAATACAAGAACAGCAAGGCTTCCCCTAGATGGTGACTGGTGAAGACCAGGGGGAGTGGGTCAGCGTACGCTTTTCCAGCAACACATTTTCAGCTCAGTGTACCACAGCCTTACATGAAGGATGGGTTCAAACCTTTTCCAGTGTTGGTCCGAGTGAAACAGAGACAGGTCCCTTCACTTGGACACAAACTGTTGCACCTACTCTCGCCAAGGAAGGTACCTCCCCTCACCCCCAGGCAGCAAGTCGTCCTCCAGGTATTGGATATATGTGTGTGTGTGTGTGTGTGTGTGTGTGAATGTCTGCTTAAAATATCCCTCTCCTACTTTTGTCTGTTGTGACATTCAAGGTGATGTTAGAATCAATCAGGTTATTTGTGGTATCAGTCTTGAGAACATACTCAATGACTGAGCATCCACAATCCTCTGGGATAGGGAATTCCAAATATTCACTGCACTCAGAGAGGACATCCCTCCCCTCAGTCCCGAATGGCCTCCCCTTACTATCTCCTAGCTTTAGATACCACAGGCTGGGGAAACATCCTTTCTGTATTAACTTTGCCAAAGTAAGTATTTTATAAGTTTCTATGAGGTCATTTCTAAACACCAAGGAGTGCTAGCCCAGTGTGCTCAATCTCTCCCCAGTGGACTACTCTGCTGTGCCAGAAATCAGGCTGGTGATCATTCCCTGCATCCCCTCCATGGTCAGTATTCCCTTCCTTAGCTTTCTTGGTGGGTGTAAAGGCTGTGCTTTGTAGTCCTCCAGTTACAGTGCAGGGACAGAGGGCTGCTGATGCTCATTAGGGAGCAGAAACTGAGAGAATGTCGAGTTTGTGATTTTCAGAACCAGAGCTTCAGTTAAGTGCAGTGGAAGAGACTTGAGACAATAGGCTGATACTTGGCACAGGGATCAGGGTGGGGATCTAGTTAGGAGTGTGAAAGACACTGGTTATTTTGCACAGTCAGAATCAGGAAAGTGCAGTCAGGCACTCTGGGGAGTTCTGTAATGGGAAGCAAATTCTAACCTAGTATTAAAACAAACTCCACATTTTTAAAGGGAAGGGTTTTGTGGGGCCCACCGACACCATAGAATTCACCAGCACCTAACAGCAGGGTTCAAGATGATAAAAAATCACATAATTAGGATTTTGGAAACAACTTCACCAACAAAAAAAAATCTCTGGAAATCAAAATCTAGGACTTTTCTTTAAAAAGAACATTTTACAATAGTTTCTCTGTACAATATTTACAGCAAACGGTGCTGGGCAGCAGTAATGAGGTTCTGCACACAACGGGTGGTTACATTACACACTGAGTAGACGGGGGGGGGGGTGAAAATTAACTCTGGAAACAGGGAGGGGCAGAGAGGATGGAGCAGGAAAACAAATGGCTGCGAGAATGCATAAAATCGATGACACAAAGAGAGAAGGAGGAACATCAAGAACCATCCAATAACAGGAAAAACAAGTTGCTCTTTCTCTTTTTACAGTGTAACAGTATTCTTTTGTTGACCATTCTAACTCTCTATTACAAAGGTGATGAAGCAGATTAGATTGTGACCATCCCTTTAGGTGCACTGTGGCACCTTGGCAGGTTTATTATATCCTGACCCGAGCCAGTCCAAACAGAGTCCTGTGAGGACTGGGACACTCACTTTGAAGACAAACTCACTTCCCCACACTTTGTCAGGTGAATGAAAAATCGCAGCAACAATACAGAAACATTTGCCAGCGTTTCAACAGCAAACTCTGCCTCCAGAACTTAACTCTTGTTTCTTGGGAAACCATCATGAAAAGGGTTAGCCTGTCCTCACAGGGGACAGCAGATGCTGCTCCAAGGCAGCGGTGCGAGATACAGTGAGCAGAGAGGTGCAGTCTGTCAGCTGATGGGCGGTCACTGCTTTCTCAGGCACAGGGTTCAAACAGCAACACAAAACCCGCACTGATTATAGATTACTCAATCACAAAAACATTGATCATTTCATTCTGGGGTAACCTGCCCTCACCCCAACTCTATTATTCACAGAAGACAGAACAGCATTAATCTGTGCCAGATATTCCAGATGAAAGATGCAATCGTTCCCAAAATATTATTCCCAGGAACCCATAACCTCAAGCTTGAGAACAGCTTTAAGAATTCAGAAGCTAAACAATAAAGAAACCTGTGCCAAATGCTATAACACCAGGTATAGGTTTTTAAAGTGAGGAAATAGTCACTGCAGTGATGAGGATCTGCCCTCCGTGTCTCTGGGCGGCTTGATAAAGGCATGAAAGGTGGTCCCAAGTTCGTGGTGCAACTGAAGCTGATCTCTTGGCAGCCTGGTTAATCAGACTGTTGGCTCTCTCCACTGGATGGCACCACCTGACACTTCTCACACAGTCATTAGATTTGGGGTGGCTGTGCGCGTACGGGATTTGTGCATGTTATCTCTGTGTGTTTCCCTATTTGTGCGCATCTTACAAGACAACCACAGTCCAAACAAACACCTCTCAGATTTAAAACCAGCCTGAAGTTGCCAAAGGAGCATGGAGCATTGAGTGTGTGTCACGTTAGATTCCAATCATGGGGTTGAAGGGATTTATATACAGAATAGCTGAAAACTGCTTTCTGGAAATGAAAATAAACTGGTGTATATGTTTTGTGTGAATCCTACGTAAAGTAAGTGCCTTTTGTGGATACTGCTCCTGATTTATAAATGATGCTATTTACATTTCCCAAGGGTTGAGGCTGCTAATCCTTGCTCCCTTGCAGCCAATCTGGGACTCACTCATTGAAAGGTAAAATCTGTGTTCTGATACACTAACACTCGATACAAATCCATCAAACAAAAAGAAACACAACAATGGGTTGAAACTGGCAGCATCAGCTTTAAGCCTCTGGTCTGGAGCACACTGTATTTTAAAGGTGATCAGAATGACCTCAATGATGAACTTCCCTCGACATATTCTGAATTGTACTCTAACATGTTTCAATTGTTACAAACAGTAACTGATGCAGTGGCCTGGGTGCAGAGGGATATGGAAGCCTTATTTATACTACTGCTTCCAACCAGAACAGTTTCCATTTCTACAGTCTGATTCTAAATGCCATCTGCTGGTCCCTCTCATATGGACTTGATGGCTGGTGGTAGCACGTTGATGTGTATTTGGAGAATGCAGAAGATGGTGGTGGTGTATCGTAGCAGATGTGCTTCAGGGTCTTTCAGCTGAAGGGGCTGGTCAGGAACACAGAGCTCAGCCAGCTGGGACCCTCCTCCAACTGCTTTCTACGAGCAAGGAGGTTGGTCAGACTCAATCACACATCAATTAGACAGAGGCTGACCACTCAGGATGTGGCAACAATGACAAGAGAGACTGATGGACGCTGCTGAGGACCAATGGGAGAAAACACCATTCTGGTGGTGGGGACTGCAGGCCTCTCTAGGATTGGAGCAGAACAGAAAATGGAGAAGCTTTGCTGTTTGGCTGATCGTTACACAGCTTGAAACAGGACAAGTTCCACTCTCCAGCCCCAAGACAACTTCTCACTTTGAGGAGAAAAGGTGAAGTATCGAGTCCTTTTCGCGAGCTCGGACAGCTGCGTTTGCACTACCTCAGCATTTAAATCAACTCCAGGCAGACTTTCAAAGTAGCCAGAAGTCCCAGGGGGCCTATCAAATGTCATTGTTACTTCAGACGAACGTCAAATCTCACCGGGGTGAGACTGTCGCGCCCCCCACCCCCTCCCGGAACAAAGGAGCAGCTGTGCTCAGCTTGGAGAAGAATCACTCTCCTTCCATTTTGTGCTGCATTGCTTCCCCAGGATCTTGAGAGCCAGCAGAACCTGTTCCCTGCCGCACAAAACATTGTCTGAAGGTGGGGGGGGGGGGGGGGCAAGGGCCCAAGGCTCCTGGGCTATCTCCTTGGTTAAAAGATGAACTGCAAAGAGTGACACAGGAATGAGAAGGCAGACTGATAGCACCAATATTCCCGAATCTATTCATTGTTCATTTAAATAAAGTTTCATAATTAGTTTAGGATGTCAGTAATGATTGAGTCACTTGCAAATCAACAATTTCCAATCCAGGCCAGGTCATTAAAGAGTAACCTAGAGCAGGCCAGTATTATCATACCCTTCAGTCCTCATAAAGCAGTGAACTCAACAACAGCATTGATGCAGTCAATCTTAAAAAACTGGCAGGGTTGGCAAGTCAGATCAGAGTGCATTCTATAATATATCTACACAGTGAGACAGGCAGGCCTGTCACCCCTCCTGCTCTTAAACCACCAGAACCCATCCAATAGGCATCAGAACTCCATTACCAAGGTCTCTACAGTCCTACAGGAGAAACATTACAATAGTCTGCCCAACTTCATGGCAGTAACCAGGAACACCATTGAACTGATGTTTAAGAAAATGGAGACCGTCCTCATGTGATCCAGTCACATGATTTTGAGTGAAGTGATTGCATCCCTTCAGATCCTGGAAGGAAAAAGGAACAGGATGAGAAACAAGGCAGCCATTATCAAAACTGGGAAAGATGAATCCATGACCGTAAGATGTAGGAGCAGCGCATAGAACTGTACAGCAAAGGAACAGGCCCCTCAGCCCACAATGTTGCACTGAACATGACGCCAAATTAAACTAATCCCTGCATTCCTTGCTTACTCATGTGTTAATCTAAAAGCCCCTTAAATGTCCCTACATATCTACCCCCACATCAGCCTTGGTAGCGCATTCCATACTCCATAATTAGTTTACTGTGTGTAAACTAATTGCCCCTCACATCTCCTTTGAACTTTTACCCCTCTCACCTTAAATGCATGCCCCTTAGTTTTAGACATTTCAATTCTGGGAAAAAGATTCTGACCATCATTCCTATCTGCGCCTCTCATAATTTTATAAATTTCCATTAGGTCTCCCTTCAATCTCTGTCGCTCCAGAGAAAACAACCCAAGTTTTTCTAGCTTCTCCTTATAGTTCATACCTGCTGATCCAGGCAGCATCCTGGGAAACCTCCTCTGCACTCTTCCCAGAGCCTCCACATCCCTTCTGTAGTGTGGAGGCCAGAATTGGAATGCAATTCTGTTGGATTGAGTCTGCTCAGTTATTCAAGGAGATTATGGCTCATCTGATAATCAACTCCACTTTCCTACCTTTTCATCATAACCTTGATTCCCTTACTGATTAACAATTTGTCTCCCAGCCGTGAATATACTCAATGACATAGCCTGAAGAATTCACTGCCCTCAGAGACAAAATTCCTCATCACATCCGGAAATGAGTGCCCCCTTACTCTTGAGATTATGCCATCTGGTCCTAGACAGTGTTTACCCCGTCAAGCCCTCCTAGACTCTTCTGTGTTTCAATGAGACAGTCCTTCCATACCCTGGAGTGCCTCCGATATCAGTACATCTTCCCTAAGAGTCCAAACCCATTCACAGTATTCCAGTTGTTGTTTAAAGTGCTATATATCGTTTTAGGTATACTTCCCTACTTTTACACAATAAACATCCTATTATACAGCATTTACAGGGAATCAGGGTCGCCAGTTACATAAGAAATACTTCTACAGTACACTCTAGTAATCTATGAATAAAAACTGAATTCTTGCATAAGCAAATGATTTTCACCATTTCCAATTTTTGCAACACATTTTTGATCGAATTGTTGCGTGGGGCCTTCTCAGGTGAAACAGCAGATTGATCGGTGAAAGATTTCAGTTCTAACATGATTACAAGGTCAACTAGCTGCTACTGTAATGATGCCTGTATGAGGGAGGACATGGGGCAGCAGTGACAGCAGGGACCGATAGAATGACCACATTGTGGATGCACACACATGCACTGGAACCTATTGGACCAAGTTCAAACAGATATTTTTGAAGAAACTTGACAAATTTCTTCCAGGTGTATGAGAATTCTAGACACTTGAATACCAGAAAACGGGGCTGTATTCCATTCCGAATGAAACAAAGGCCACCATTTTATTTACTTTCCGTGTTGCCCACTGACTTTGGATGCTAGCTTTTTGTGATTTATACATCACGTCCCATAAATCCCTCTGTTCTGCAGACTTTCTCCATGTAAATGATATTTAGCTCTGCTATTCTTCCTGTCAAACCTTACATTTCCCACACTATATTCCATCTGTGAGGTTTTATCTATTCACTTTACTTATCTCTCTGCAGAATCTGTGCCATCCTCACCATTTGCCCTCCCACTGATTTGTATCATCTGTAAACTTGGCTACTGTAGTTGCACTTTCCTCATTCAAGTCAGTAATATATACAGTATTGTGAATAACTGTGGCCCAGCACTGATCCCTGTGGCATTCCACTGGTTACAAGATGGCATCCAGAAAATGTCTCCCTTATTCCAACTCTGTCTTCTAGTCATTAGCAAACCCTCTATCCATGCTAATATAACGCTCCAACATGTTGTGCTCTTATCTTACTAAATACCCTAATGTTCGGTACCTTAAATTTCTGAAAATCCAAACATATATCCTGTTGTTGTCTCTACAAAGAATTCTACAGAATATGTCAGGTATGACTGCCCCTTCTTGAAGCTATGCTGACTTCACTTGATTCATAGAATCCCTACAGTGTGGAGGCAAGCCATTCAGCCCATTAAATCCATACCCTCCAAAGTGCTTCTCACCTAGGCCCACTCTGTCTCTGTAACTCTACATTTCCCTGGACACTATGGGCAATTTAGCATGGCCGATCCACCAAACCTGCACATCTTTGGATGGAAACTGAAGCACTGGGAGGAAACCCACACAAACATGGGGAGAACGTGCAAACTTCACACAGACAGTTGGCTGAGGATGGAATCGAACCTGGGACCCCGGTGCTGTGAGGCAACACTACTAACCACTGAGCTACTGTGCTTCTACATGCCCCGATATTACATCCTTTGTAATAGACTCTCAATGGTTTCTAAATAATAGATTTTAGGTTAACTGGCCAATAGTTACTTGTTACATTGCTTTTTAAAAATAAAGATGGTATGTTGGCAGTTTTCTAATTCTCTGCAACCTTTCTAGAATCTAAGGATTCCTGAAGAATGCATCCATTATCTCTGTACTTACTTCCTTTAACGTCCTATAGCCTTTAGTCTTGTTCGTTTCCTTCGAGTTACATTCACTTAATATTGCCCCTTGTACCCAGGTACGAGTGACAAATGTATAATGTTGACACATTCCGGTGCCATTTTGAATGACTGAATAAATTAATATTAAATTGATACTCCTAAAACTGAAGCAGCTTCAGAAATTCACCCTTCCCTCTCCCTCCCTTCACCCGCTCTGCTTCTCCATTCGCTGCCGTCCAACATGTCCCCAGGTTCCTGCCAATGTACTCCTTCCCTGCCGCCAATAGTATTGTTGCTTATGACAATCTCTGGTGTAGTTTGTTCCCAGTTCTGATATCTCACCCCCCTGATTATTTCCTGTTATGATCTTCAGCTGCTCAATCAGAGCTGTCTGCAGATAGTTGACACCCCCATGGTCTTAGTCCCACCTTCTGCAACATCGCCTTCACAGAACCTCCCTCAGTCAGACTTACAGTGAATTTGAAAGCAGGCTCAGCCAGGCCAAAGCCTGAATGTAAAGTGTGATTCAGGAACCACCTCACTTTCTTGCCAGGAGATAAATTACTTGTTAAACACCAACTCTGCACTAACCCCAGGTACCTCAATCCTCAGGTTCGTCTGCTCACTTTCCATGGGACTTTTCTCGAGTGATAGTTATTGTGTTTACTTCCTGCCCAGCTCTATCCCATTGATTATTGAGTATTTTTAGAATGCTCCTCGTGTTCCCTATGGTGAAGGCTGATACAAA
Source organism: Hemiscyllium ocellatum (assembly GCF_020745735.1). Taxonomy (NCBI): domain Eukaryota; kingdom Metazoa; phylum Chordata; class Chondrichthyes; order Orectolobiformes; family Hemiscylliidae; genus Hemiscyllium; species Hemiscyllium ocellatum. The sequence goes on from NC_083442.1 coordinate 13,098,681, forward strand.
GTTCATTCAACTGCTCTGCTACTGCCTGGCTCCATTACTTCCCCAGACTCATTCTCCCAGAGGGCTGTGTTCACTTTGATCTCTCTTTGCCTTTTCTACATTTAAGGAAACTTTTACAATCCTTTTTAAAGTATTACTTACTTGGTCCCCTTTCAAAATCATCTTCTCCCTTTATTTTTGCGCATTCTTTGTTTGCCTTCAGTACTTACCCAATCCTTTGGCTTTTCAGTGATTCTGTCACATGGCATGCTTTTTCTTTCAATTTGATACTATCCTGATTTTCTTTGGTCAGGTTTAATCTCTTCCTGCAATCTATCCTCCTCACATGAGTGTATCTACATTCAACCGCTGTCTTTTTTGCTAAATTGTTCACATGAGCCAACTCTGCCCTGATTTAAGTTTCACACAGATGTTTCCATCCCAAGTGTCTCCCTCTCAATCTGAATGCTAAATTATACCGGGCACTGTTTCCAAGAAGATTGGTTATCTCTGAGATAATTTATTAAACATACCTCATTACACATTACTATATCCAAAACAGGCAAAATTATCTTTTTAAAAAGTTGTTCTCAAGTACAAAGTATCTTTATTGATAATTTCATGGGAGCATTAATATTCATGAGTGATAAACCAGGGAATTACAGAGCAGTGAGTCTAATATCAGTGGTACATCGTGGCTTCAATTCCCATCACTAGCTGAGGGTGCCATGAAGGACTCTCGACCTCCTGCCTTGCCTGAAGTGTTGTGAAACTCAGGGTAAACTACCATCAGTTGTCTCCCTCTGTCTCATGAACAGACCTTTACCCATTATTTTGTATGAAGCTATTTGGAACATCCTGAAATTGTGAAAGGTGCTACTGAAAGGCGAGTTATAAAATGTACTTCTTTTTGATTCTATCCAATACAATGCTATGTGAACAGTAGGTGTCAGTATTCACTTACTGACTAAACACAGCTTTCTCCCCTTCCCTGGAGCGACCTGAAATGATATCCTCTTGCAGGAGAATCAAAGGTAAAACACATACCCCAAGACATTTGTCAGTTCTCATTGCCCCCATTCTCTAGCTGATGACTATGGTGATCAGATAAATCCTACAATTCACCCTGACAGCATTCACCAACACTTCATAAAGCTTCTTTGCATGTTATTCTGTGATCAGTAGGAAGGATGGACTTTTGCTGAGGTTGAGTAAAACACTATTTGTGTATTCTGTACCTCAAAGCACTGATATCTAGATGAGGTACTGGGCAAGTTGTTGGAGGGAATCCTGAGGGACAGGATTTACATGTATTTGGAAAGGCAAGGACTGATTAGGGGTAGTCAACATGGTTTTGTGCATGGGAAATCACGTCTCACAAATTTGATTGGAGTTTTCTGAAGTAACAAAGAAGAGGACTAAGAAGGGCAGAGCAGTGGACTTCAGTAAGGTGTTTGCCAAGTTTCCTCATGGTAGACTGGTTAGCTACATTAGATCACAGGGAATACAGGGAGCACTAGCCATTTGGATACAGAACTGGGTCAAAGGTAAAAGACAGAGTGTGATGGAGGGTTGACTTTCAGACTGGAAGCCTGTGACCAGTGGTGTGCCACAAGGACTGGTGCTGGGTCCACTTTTCATCATTTATATAAATGATTTGGATGTGAATATAGGAGGTATAGTTAGTACGTTTGCAGATGACACCAAAATTGGAGGTGATGTGGACAGCGATGAGAGTTACCTCAGATTACAATGGGATCCTGATCAAATGGGCCAATGGTCTGAAACGTGGCAGATAAGTTTAAGAGAAATGTGAGGTGCTGCGTTTTGGAAAAGCAAATCTTAGCAGGACTTATACACTTAATAGTAAGGTCCTAGGGAGTGTTGCTGAACAAAAGAGACCTTGGAGTGCAGGTTCATAGCTCCTTGAAAGTGGAATCGCAGGATGATAGGATAGTGAAGGAGGCATTTAGTATGCTGTCCTTTATTGGTCAGAGTATTGAGTACAGGAGTTGGGAGGTCATGTTGTGGCTGTACAGGACATTGATTAGGCCACTGTTGGAATATTGTGTGCAATTCTGGTCTCCTTCCTATCGGAATGTTGTTGTGAAACTTGAAAGGGTTCAGAAAAGATTTACAAGGATATTGCCAGGGTTGGAGGATTTGAGCTATAGGGAGAGGCTGAACAGGTTGAGGCTGTTTTTTTCCTGGAGCGTCGGAGGCTGAGGAGTGACCTTCTAGAGGTTTACAAAATCATGAGGGGCATGGATAGGATAAATAGTCTTTTCCCTGGGGTCAGGGAGTCCAGAACTAGCGGGCATAGGTTTAGGGTGCGTGAGGAAAGATATAAAAGAGACCTAAGGGGTAACTTTTTCACACAGAGAGTGGTATGTGTATGGAATGAGCTGCCAGAGGAAGTGGTGGAGGCTGGTACAATTGCAACATTTACGAGGCATTTGGATGGGTATATGAATAAGAAGGGCTTGGAGGGATATGGGCTGGGTGCTGGCAGGTGGGACTAGATTGGGTTGGGACATCTGGTCGGCATGGACGGGTTGGACCGAAGGGTCTGTTTCCATGCTGTACATCTCTATAACTCTATGACTCTAAGTAGAGGCACAGGCTTAGGGTGAGAGGAGAAAAATTTAAAAGGGATCTAGGGGGCAGCTTTTTCACGTAGAGGGTGGTACGTGTATGGAATGAGCTGTCAGAGGAAGTGGTGGAGTCTGGTACAATTACAGCATTTAAAAGGCATCAAGATGGGTATATGAATAGGAAAGGTTTGGAGGAATATGGGCCAAGTGCTGGCAAACGGGATTAGATTAATTTAGGATATCTGATAGGCATGGATAAGTTGATCTGAAGGGTCTGTTTCCGTGCTGTACATCTCTATGACTCTAAGAAGTAAACACCACTGACTTTTGTTAGCATGGCTAAACGTGCAAGTAGGAAGGACAAAGAAAAAGAGTTGGTTTTTCTTACCATTCTCACCTTCTGGCTGGCGGGAACAGGGTCGACACCGAGGCCTGTGCAGCAGCCTGTTGGCTTGTGACAATGGCTGGTGAGGATAGACCTGGTAATATGGAGAGGATTACAGGGTAAGAGAGTCAAGTGCAGCAACGCAATCAAAGCCAAACAAGATCAGCACGAACAGACCAATTGGCCTTTTCAGCCCCACCCCACCCCACCATGATGACTGGACCATCCTGATTAAAGAGAGTCTTCCTTTCTCTAGCCCACCCCCACTCTGCTACATAATGTCTTAAGAGACACAACAGAGAGGTGTGACAAGAATTTCCTCGACCCCCAGCAATTTCTCCAAAGCAGACCAAGAAAGTGACACATCCAAAGTGAAGGCTGAGGAAATACGTACACATTGTAACCTCGCTAACCTGGAAAGGAAAACGACAGTGGTCTGGAAATTATTCACATCTACCCAAACAGTTCCCTCAACATTATCACCATCATTTTAATATAGCACTTTGGTTGTTGAAATACAGAAGATACAGTATTTAGATAAGTGCTGCTGCTTTATAATTCAACATGTTTCAGGTAACTATATCTATAGCATTTCCTTGTTCACATTCCTGTGGTTAGTGATTTTACATCCTTAGTGAGTTTTGAGAAGCTTTTGAGGCTCTGGATACAGCTTTGCTCACTGAGCTGGAAGGTACATTTTTCTGATGTTTCGTCACCATACTGGGTACCATCTTCAGTGAGCCTCCAGACGAAGCACTGCTAATGATTCCTGCTTTCTAGTTCTATGTTTGGTGATGTCATTCCCTGTTCTTTCTCTCAGGGGGTAGTAAATGGGGTCCAAGTCAGTGTTTTTGTTGATAGAGTTCCGGTTGGAATGCCACGCTTCTGAGAATTCTCGTGCATGTCTCTGTTTGGTTTGTCCTAGAATGGATGTGTCGTCCCAGTGAAGTGGTGTCCTTCCTCATCCATATGTGAGGACACTAGTGAGAGAGGGTCATGTTGTTTTGTGGCAAGTTGATGTTCATGTATCCTGGTGGCTAGTTTTCTGCCTATTTGTCCAATGTAGTGTTAGTTCTTGCACGGTATTTTGTAAATGACATTAGTTCTGCTTGTTGTCTGTACAGGTGATGTTTTAGTATGTTGTGGGCTACCATGATGCTAAGGGATCTAGGTAGTCTGGCAGTCATTTCCGAGATGTCTTTGATGTAGGGGAGCATGGCTAGGGTTTCTGGACGTGTTTTGTCTGCTTGTTTGGGTTTGTTGCTGAGAAATCGGTGGACTGTGTTCATTGGGTCCCCACTCTTTTTACAAACTTTGTATAGGTGATTTTCCTCTGCTTTGCGTAGTTCCTCTGTGCTGCAGTGTGTGGTGGCTCATTAAAATAATGTTCTAATGCAGCTTCGTTTGGGGTGTTGAGATGTTTGCTTCTGTAGTTCAATATTTGGTCTGTAGATGCTGGTTTGAAGTTCCCTGTTGGTTGTTTGCTTTACTGTGACATCCAGGAATGGCAGTTTGTTGTTGTTTTCCTCCTCTTTAGTGAACTTTATGCCAGTAAGGGTATTATTGATGGTCTTGAAGATTTCTCAGCAACAAACCCGAACGGTGTGTTAGCTCTTATTGGTAGAGGGATTGAGTCTCAGAACCATGAAGTCATGTTGCATCTGTACAAAACTCTGGTGCAGCCACACCTGGAGTATTGCATACAGTTCTGGTCATCGCATTATAGGAATATGTGGAAGCTTTGGAAAGAGTTCAGAGGAGATTTACTCGGATGTTGCCTGGTATGGAGGGAAGGCCTTTTGAGGAAAGGCTGAGGGACTTCAGGCTGTTTTCATTAGAGAGAAGAAGGTTGAGAGGTGACTTAATTAAGATTTACAAAATAATCAGAGGGTTAGATAAGGTGGACAGTGAGAGCCTTTTTTCTCAGATGGCGATGGCTAGCATGAGGGGACATGGCTTTAAACTGAGGGGTGATAGATATAGGACAGATGTCAGAGGTAGTTCCTTTACTCAGAGAGTAGTAGCAACATGGAATGCCCTGCCTGCAACAGTAGTAGACTCGCCAACTTGAAGGGCATTTAAATGGTCACTGGATACACATATGGATGAAAATGGAATAGTGTAGGATAGATGGGCTTAGATTGGTTCCACAGGTTGGCGCAACATCAAGAACCAACAGGGCTGTACTGCACTGTAATGTTCTACGGCAGGTTTATGGAATTAGATTTAGGCCAGCCACAATCTTAATGATTGGCAGAACAATGATGGGCCAAATGGTCCCCCTCCTGTGATTATTTAGAGGATCTGCCAGCTATATAAGAACTGAGAGCATAAGCCATGTTAATAGTGGAACTAATAATTGTTTCCTTAAGACACATTTATTCTGAATTATATCAAACCCCAAAAGGCCAAATAAGAAATAGCCATCAGCAACCACTTGAGAATAAATTTGAGATCCAGTAACTTCACAGTTGTACGTTAAAATTAAACCATTCTTAGTTTAAAAGAAAATCACTTCAAGGAAATGTTGAGATAATACACACTCAACACTGGGACTGAATGCATGGTTGGAACTTGGCTGCAGTCAAGGTGGTGAAGCAGCTCAGTGCAACATTGTCCATCAACTGATATCTCAGAATTACTGAATTCCACTTACCAATTCTAAATATACCAGTACATGAAGAGTAACCGTGTCCTACCTGTTGCATATGGAAGGTCATATTGCCCTGGGAGTAACGGGTAGCCCATCCCAAGGTGATGATGTGAGGTGATCTGCCGCTGGGATGGTGAAGAACGGGGCCGTTCTTTATCGATCTCTCGTTCTCCTCGTTCTCTTTCATGAGGAGGTTTATCACTCGTCTAGGTTTTAAAAAAAGTACCCATTAATATTACACACATCTTGGTCAATTTGCCTTAGTCAAGAGTACTCTTGACTAAGATATCACATTAAGCCTCATTCCAGGATTCAAACTAATTACCCAGGTTGCAGTACTGTGCGGTGTCTGGAGTGCTGTATTGTTTGGGGTGCGTTCTTTTGAATCAAGTGTTAAATTGAGCTCCTGTCTCTCAAAATGGGCACAAACTATGATATGACATATTTACAGAGCAGCTGGAAGTCTGTCTGGTGTCCTGGCTAAGCAGTCATTCAACACAGTTGTTGTTTGTGGGAACAATTCATGTCAAGACAAAGAAAAAGACCCTCCACTTTCCTTGATGTCATCAATCGATCGTGAAGGGTATTCAGCTCGACCAAGGACATGGAGCACACAAACTGAGATATTCACCTCCGGAGGATAACTATGTTCCCCATATTATGAATACACAAGTTTCATCTTTATCAAAGCCAGGGATGTCAGTGCCAGGAAATGCCAACTCCAAGAGTAGAACAATTAAATGTAGCTCTCTTGTCATCTCAATAATATGCCTTTATCCAACCTCATCAGTTGTCAAGCATTCCCAAGTCTTACTGTGAGAAAGTGACTAAATACAAAAACAGCAGAAAATGTTAGCATTGTGGAGTTGCTAGACTAGGCCTAAACCAGTTTCACTTTGAATCATTATACTTAGCAGATGGAGATTTCCAATCGTTCTCAACTGAAGATCACTTTACATTTTAAGGTAATTGCTTAACAGTTTTGAAATTACAAATTTGAGAAATCCATTCTACCAGTACTACCTTGCAGTGAGCATCCCTCCACAAGCTTAGTAAGATATTTTAGCATGAACCAAAATGCAATACTCTCTGTCCAGTCCTGGACTAGTTAAAAGATGGCTAGCCTTTTCTAATACAGAAACAGAGAAGTCCCCTTTAAGTAAAATTCAAAATAAAAAAAAAATTATTCATGTTGCCTTAATTTACAATTTAGCAGTGCCACAATTGGTTAAATGAATACGAGAGTTGGAGGCAGGTTTGGAGCTCAGTGGGGTTCTGAACGAATTTCTACGACACTCGCACATCAGTATCTAACTGCGTCACATGACTGTGGCTGATCAGTGTGCTTCCTGAGACCTAGAGTAATATCTACTGAGTAGCCCTTTCCCTGCATAGCAGCACAGCTCAAGTAGAATGGAGGCAAGGCTGGGATTTTGACAATGCGACCAATTCTTTGCAAAGTAAAAAAATCAACAATTTTGACCAAAATAAAGCATCAACTCTGGCTAATAAATCTATTAAGACAAAATTCTATGTATTTGTAATCAGATTACCCATCTTCTTTGTTCTATTAATGTTAATATTTTGGAGATTGGAGGCTGGGATGGTGACGAACGGGGCTGCTCCCCGTTCTTTATTGATCTCTCGCTCTCCTCGTTCTCTTTCATGAGGAGGTTTGACCTTATAGAGGTGTATGAAATCATGAGGGGCACATATAGGGCAAAGAGCCAAGGTCTTTTCCCAGGGGTAGGGGAGTCCAAAGTAAATGGCATAAGGTGAGAGGGAAAAGATTTAACAAGGACCTGAGGAGTAACTTTTTCACACAGAGGGTGATACATGTAGGAAACAAGCTTCCAGACGAAGTAGTGGAGGTGGATATGACTACAACATTTCAAAGGCATCTGGATGGGTACATGAATTAGGAGGGTTTTGAGGGATATGGGGAATGTGCTGGTAAATGGGACTGGGTCGGATTGGGATGTCCGGTGAGCAGGACAAGTTGGACCAAAGGGTCTGTCACAGTGTTGTATGACTCTCTTAATTGCACATGACAGCTGAATTTCAGCCTTTTATTAGGCAGTCTGCATTACATTGGAATGACAGGCGAACTATCAGGACCGAGGTGCGACCAGGCAGTTTAGGAGACTGACCAAATAAGAGAAAGAAGTTTAGCACGTAATTTAGGTTACGGTGCCCCTCCACTCTGTCTCACAGCAGTGAACAAACTCCGATGAAGTATTGAGAATTTACTTCTAATTGAAAAATCTACATGAAGAATCAAAAAACAGGAAACCAAATAGGACACGAGACAATGAAACTGAGGTAATATTTCCCAGATGATACCAAGCTGGACTTCAAAACTGAGAGAGTTGCCGAAAGACTAAAAGAGAGAGGGCGCAGAGTTCTACAGATGTCACCAAACAGTCAGATCAAAAGACTACACCAATAAGCCTAAATTTCAACAGAGCAAGGATGAGCAATGGAGGGAGCCTGTTTATAAGATTCTGTAGAATGAGAGACACAATCAGATCGATCTAGTAACAGGTACAGCTGTGTAAAACGGGAGGGCTAGGGAGAGAAAGGTCACAGACAGGCCTTCCAGTGTCTTGACCAGGAGCACGAGTGGAAATGGTTGAACAGGGTTAGATGAAGCACTGGAAAGGCCTGCATTTTACAGGAGAATGGAGTGTTGCTGAGAGGAAGAGATACTGTGTACAGAATGAGAAAGTGAGCTGCTTGGAGATATTCCTTTTGAAATGCAAGATCAGAGGGAGCAGTGAGAATGTTCACTGATGAAAAAATTCAAACAGAATCACCAAGGGTAAAAGGCAGCCGCTGCTAGTTGGACACAGGAAATCAAGAAACGGGGAATTAGCAAGAGATCAGATTTTTTTTTATTGCTCTTTAAAAACAAAGACAATTCAAAGAAGAACAAATAATTGTACAGCAGAGGAATAGGTCCTTCAGCCCAACAAGCCTATGCCCAAATTATATCTTTCCAAACTGAAAACCTTTTGCCTCCACACGGTCCATATGCCTCTATTCATATATTTGTCACGGTGCCTCTTTAATTATGCTCTTATATCCTTCTCCACCCCCTCCTCTGGCAGTGCATTCCAGACATTTACCACCCTCCATGTAAAAAAATGTCTCTCACATCTCATTTAAACTTCCCCCTTTTGTACCTTAAACCTAGGTCCCAGTAATTGACATTGCTACCCTGGGGAAGAAAGACTCCCACTATCCTTTCTATCCATAGCCCTCCATAGAAATTTTGTACATTTCTATCAGGTTGCTCTTCAGCCTGTAACCTTTAAGTGAAAACAATATTTTTCCAACCTCTCCTCATAGATTTTACCCTCCAAATCAGGCAAGGCCGTGGGAAACCCAGCCACAATTAGAGAGATTTAAACAATCCTTGGATAAGCACATGGATGATGATGATGGGATAGTGTAGGAGGACAAGCTGAGAATAGTTCACAGGTCGGCGCAACTTTGAGGGCCGAAGGGCCTGTTCTGCGCTCTAAACATTTTCTGTACCCTCTCCAAAGCCTCAACATTCCTCTGGGAGTGTGACAACTAGGACTGTACATAATATTCCAAATGTGGAATACAGCTGCAACACAACTTACAAATATACTCTGTGCACCAATCAATGAAGGCAAACACATATCTGCTTTCTTGACCACCTTATCCCTGTGTTGTTACTTTCTGGGAACTATGGACCAGTATGCCAAGATCCCTCTGTATGTTGATACTTCTAAAGGTTCTGCCATTGACTGTATACTTCCCACCAGCATTAAACCTTCCAAAATGCTTCACCTCATGTTTATCCAGATTAAATTCCATCTGCCATTTCTCTGCTCAAGTTTCCACCCTATCTATGTCCTGTTGTAACCTCTGGCAATCCTCCACACTATCTGCAGCTAATCCAATCATTGCGTCATCTGCAAACTTACCAATTAGATCATCTACATTCTCTTCCGAAACATTTATATATAATACAAACGAGGGTGCCAGCACAGATCTCTGTTGAACACTATCGGACACAGATTGCCAATCAGGAAAACATCCTAACACCACTCCTGTCTGTTTTCAATTACCAAGTCAGTTCTATATCCATCTTACCAGCTCACTGCAGATTCCATGTGACTTCAACTTTTGTATTAGCCTGCCATAAGGGACCTTGTCAAAGGTCTTACTGAAGTCGATGTAGACAAAATCGATACCGTGCTGTCAATCATCTTTGTCACTTGATCAAAAAACTCGATCAAGTTTGTGAGACATGACCTGCTCCACACAAAGCCATGCTGCCTATTGCTAATATGTCCACGTTTTTCCAAATGTGAGTAAACCCTGTTTCTAAGACTGTTTTCCAATAATTGAGTAAGGCCACTGGCCTGTAATTTCCCAGATAATCCTTGTTTCCCTTCTTAAACAGAAGAACAAGACTGGCTATTCTCCATTCCTCTGGGACCTCGCCAAGGCCCAAGCAATTTCCTTCCTCACCTCCCATCAGGTCCTGGGAACTTGTCTACTTTAATACTTTTCAAAACACTCAACACCAATTTTATATCGACATACCCTAGAATATCAACAGATCTCTCCTGAGACTCACCATATCCTTTGCCTTTGCGAATATTAACGACAGTAATTGTTGAGGACCTTACCCATTTCCTTTGGTTTCAGGTATAAATCCCCTCCTTTCCCTGGCTGCCTTCTTGTTCCTTATAAATGGATAAAGCACTTTGGGGGTTTTCCTTAATCCTGTTTGCCAAGGACATCTCATGGCCTCTCTTAGCTCTCCTAACTTCTTGTTTTTTTCCTGCTTTCTTTATATGCTCAAGAGACCTGTCTGTCTTCAGTTTCCTGAACCTTACATACACTTCTTTCCTTTTGACAAAGCTCACAATTTCTCTCATCATTCAAGGTTCCCAAAAATTGCCATCCTTATCCTTCATTTTCACAGGAATATGCTGGTCCTGAACTCTAATCAACTGGCCTTTAAAAGATGTGGATTTACCCTCAAACAGCTGATTCCAATCTACATTCCTCAGTTCCAACCTAATATTATTGTAGTCAGCCACCTCCCAATCTGTACTTTCACCAGATGACTACTCTTATCCTCACCTAGAGGTAACCTAAAACTTACAGAATTAAAGTCACTGTTCCCAAATTGCTTTCCCACTGAAACTTTGATTATTGCCCAATATCAGATCGAGAAACGGCCCCTTCCCTAGTTGGACTATTTACACATTGCTTCAAGAAACCCTCCTGAGCACACCTAGCAAATTCCCTCCCCCTAATCCGAACCCCCGGCACTAAGAGAGCCCAAGTCAACATTGGTGAAGTTAAAATCACCCACCAGAGCAACCCTGCTATTTTTACATTTTTTTCATAACCTGCCCACATCTGTTCCTCTATCACCTGCTGGCTTTTGGGAGGCCTGTATTAAAACCCCAAGGTGATTGCACCCTTGAGCTCTACCAATATTGCATTGCTGGATGAACCCTCCAAGGTGTCATCCCTCAGTACAGCTGTAATAATCTTTACAATCATAACACATCTCCTCCAAGCTCTTTCATATCCCCTTCTATCATGCCTAAAACATCTAAATCCTGGAACATTGAGTTGCCAGTTGTCACTCTCTCAATCAAGTCTCTGTAATAACTACAAGAACATAACTATATATAATAATTCAAGCTGCAAGTTCATTTTTGTTACCTGTCATACTTCTCGCGTTAAAACAAATACATTTCAGTCCCACTGTGCTCAGTAACTCCCCTATCTGTTCTTCTTCTTAGCCTGACTGGCTTCAGTCTCTAACTCCTCCCTTAGTCATTTCATATGCTGGCCCACTATTCTGGTTGCTAACCCCTCACAATATTAGTTTAAACCCTCCTGAACCCCCTGCCAGGATAGTGATGCCCCTCCAGTTTAGATGCAACCTGTCCTTTGTGTACAGGTCCCATCTGCCCCAGAAAACATTCCAATGATCCACATATCGGACGTCGTCCCTTCCACACCAGCTCTTTAGCCACATATTTAACTGTACTATGTTCTTAGTCCTAGCCTCACTGGCACAGGGAGTACTCTCAAGACTGCAACCCTGGAGGTCTTGCTTTTCAACCTCCTCCCTAGTCCCTGACTCCATTTACAGAACCTCATTACTCTTCCTGCCTTATGTTGCTAGTATCAATGTGTATCATGACCCTCGGTCTGAAGTGTATTTATTTTAATGCAAGGAGTATGTCCAGTAAGGCAAATGAACTGAGAGTCATAGAGTCATAGAGATGTACAGCACAGAAACAGACCCTTCGGTCCTTCCGTCCATACCGACCAGATAGCCCAATCCAATCTAGTCCCACCTACCAGCACCTGGCCCATATCTCTCCAAACCCATACTATTCATATACCCATCCAAATGCCTCTTAAATGTTGCAATTGTACCAGTCTCCACCACATCCTTTGGCAGCTCATTCCATACGCGTACCGCCCTCTGAGTGAAAAGGTGCCCCTTAGGTCTTTTTTATATCTTTCCCCTCTCACCCTAAACCTATGCCCTCTAGTTCTGGACTCCCCAACCCCAGAGAAAAGACTTTGCCTATTTACCTTATCCATGCCCCTCATTATTTTGTTAACCTGTATAAGGTCACCCCTCAGCCTCCAACTCTCCAGGGAAAACAGCCCCAGCCTGTTCAGCCACTCCCTGTAGCTCAGATCCTCCAACCCTGGCAACATCCTTGTAAATCTTTTCTGAGCCCTTTCAAGTTTCACAACATCTTTCCGATAGGTAGGAGACCAGAATTGCACGCAATATTCCAACAGTGGCCTAACCAATGTCCTGTACAGCCGCAACATGACCTCCGACTCCTGTACTCAATACTCTGACCAATAAAGGAAAGCATACCAAACGTCTTCTTCACTATGCTACAACTAGGATTTTGAGATCGTCCTACGCATGCTCAGAGACCTTCTTGGGATGTGAAGATTTCAATCACTTCAAAAGGTTAAAGCTATATGCACTGAGAGTGAAAAAATTTGATGACTTTAGAGTGCACTCAATGTCAAACGGGTTAATGAAATTCATCAAGTGAAGGTACAGACACTGGGGAGAGACCACAGTGGGAAAGAGAGGAGATCCCAAAGTTACTGTCAAGGAAGCAAACGTCAAGCTATCAGTTTTAGATGTCAAAGAGAATAGGGCAAGAAGGAAAGTGTGTGGCACTGAAATACAGGATTAGCTATGAAAGTGTTGAATGGCACAAGGGTTAGATTGGCCAAAAGTCTTTCACCCATTTCTATTTTCTCTGCTTCTATGACGCAAATGGAACATCTAAATTACATAGCTCAATCTGATTCGGTCATGCTAACTTGTATTGAAATGCACAGTTTGACAGTTTGGAGAATGGTGTGGGTTCTATACTAAAACAATCTAGAAAGTGGTTCTGAATTAGGGGCTATTTGGTTTAACAGGTATTGCATGGTATAAAATGAGCTGCTGTGTTCCCAGTAGACAGAGATCATCTCCGCTATGGTGCCAGCCTTGCTTACTTACTGTTGGTGACCTGCTCTTGTACTGACTGGCATGTTGCTGCAGGATATCAAGGGCCATCGATTCAGAGCTCTGCTTGCTACCTCCACCAGGGCTCCCACGAGCTCGATCGCTGTCTTCGTGCCCTGGAACCTTATTGGCATAAGGCGAGAAAGAGAATCCAGGGGACAGATACGACCCTGAAAAGCAGATCATCCAAATTAATCACAACAGTGGCATTAACTTGCAACCTAATTATAAAGGTATAAAAGTTAATAATTTCATAAAATATAGGAGCAGAATTAGGCTATTTGGCCCATCGATATGCTTGATATGCTCCTGACCTCCATTTTTCTGCCTTCTCCCCAAAACCCTTCAACCCATTACCAATTAAACATCTGTCTAACTCCTTAAATTTACTCACTGTCCCAGCATCCGCCGCACTTTGGTGTAGCGAACTCCACAGATTCACAACCCTTTGGGAGAAGTAGTTTCTCCTCAACTCTCCTTTAAATTTGTTGCCCCTTGTCCTAAGACTATGACCTCTTATCCTCGAATGCCCCACAAGAGGAATCATCTGCTCCATGTTTATTTTATCCACACCTTTTATCATCTCGAATACCTCAATTTAACCTCCCCTCATTCTTCTAAATTCCAGAGAGAGTATAGGCCTAAACTGTTCAACCTCTCTTCATACGACAAACCGCTCATCTCTGGCATCCATCTAGTGAACCTCCTCTGAACTACATCCAATGCTACAACACCTTTCCTCAAATAAGAGGACCAAACGGTGCAAACCCTCCAGGTGCAGTCTCACCAATGCCTTGTATTGTTGCAACAATATTTCCTTCCCTTTATATTCTATTCCTTCAGCTATAAAAGCCAACATTCCATTCACTTTCTTTATTATCTATTGGGCCTGTGTGGCTAGTTTTCTGTAAGGTTCTTATTTCCTCATTGCAATTTACCATCCCACCTGTTTTTGTGTCATCCACAAATTTGACTCTCGAGCCTTCTATCCCCGTATCTGAGTTGTTAATATAGATTGTAAATAGCTGGGGTCCAAGGACGGAACCCCATGGCACCACACTAATTACTTGTTGCCATCTAGAAAAAAAAACATTTATCCCGACTCTCTGTCCATCAGCCTATCATCTACCCAAGCTAATAAATTAGTCATAAACCCATATGATCCAATCTTATGAATTAACCTTATCAAACACCTTCTGAAAAACCAGATATATTACATTTACAGGAACCCCATTAAAAACTTTGCTTGTTACATTTTTGAAGAACTCTAGAAAATTAACCAAACATGATTTGCCCTTCATAAAACCATGCTGATTCTGATGGATAGCGTTTTGATATCGCTTCACTGATAGTTGATTTGAACACTTCCCAACAATTGATGTTAAACTAACTGGTCTGTAATTTCCCACATCCTTTCCTTATTGAAATATCAGCAATTTTCCAAACCACTGGAACCCTTTCCATGTCAAGGCAATTCTGGAAAATTGTAACCAATGGATCCACTATCTCTACTGCCACTTCCTTTAATATCCTAGGATGTAGGCCATCAGGCCCAGGGGACTTGTCTGCCCTCTATCCTAATAGCTTGCTGAGCACCTTTTCCCTAATGATGCTGATTGTTCTAAGTTACCACCTTGATTTGCCCGTTCCAAGAGGAACGGTATTATTGTAGTGCTCAGGATCATGCCAACCTCAATTCATTGCAGTGGTTGTGTTTAATCTAAGGTCTTTTCCAAGGACAGATCTGTTGTGGTCAGAGAAGATTAAGGGGTCTTGTGCTATAATGAGAATTTAGAACGCCATTTTTAAAAAAAATGGGTGGCCCAATGCTTAACACTGCTGCCTCACAGCACCAGGGACCCAGGCTTGATTCCTGCCTTGGGCGACTGTCTCTGTGGAGTTTGCACATTCTCCCTGTGTCTGCGTGGGCTTCCTCCAGGTGCTCCAGTTTCCTCCCATGATCCAAAGATGTGCAGGTCAGATGAATTGGCCATACTAAATTGTCCATAGTGTTAGGTGTATTAGTCAAGGGTAAATTGGGAATGGGTCTGGGTGGGTTACTCTTCAGAGGGTCGGTGTGGATTTGTTGGGCCCAAGGCCCTGTACCTATACTGTAGGGAATCTAATTATTCTCCAGTAAGACAGATGAGGCAAAGTATTGATTCAGCATCTCTGCCATTTCATTGTTCCCCATTATTAATTCTCCGGTTTCATCTTCCAAGGCATCAACATTCACCTTTGCAACTCCCTTCCCTTTATAAACCTACAGAAGCTTTTGCTATCCTTTCGCTATTTTGTGCTAGTTTTCTTTCATAATTTACCATAGCTCTTTTCATTGATTTTTTTCATATCCCTTTATGTCTGTTTGAAAGCTTTCCAATCTTCTAGCCTCCCACTGGCCTTTGCAATTTGGCATAGCTTAGTCTTTGACTTAATATTGTCCCTGACCATCTTGTTTAGCCATGGATGCTTTTTACCTCCCTTACCATCTTTCTTTCTCACTGGATACATTTTAGTTGTGAGGAATTGAGTAGCTCCTTAAACATCTGCCACAGCTCATCCGCTGTCTGACCATTTAGCCTTCCTGCTCAATCAACTCTGGACAAATCTGTTTTCATGCCTATGTAATTTCCTTTGTTTAATTCCAGAACACTACTGTGGGACTTCATTTTCTCGCCCCCAAATTGAATTTTGGATTCTGTCACACTATAGTCACTACTCCCTAGGGTATCCTTAACTATGATGCCATCAATTAATCTCTTCTCATTACACAGTACCAAATCCAGAGTGGCCTGTTCTCTGCGTGGTTCCATAACATACTGCTCCAAGAAATAATCTCTACTACTTCAATTAACTCTGCCTCCAGGCTGCTATTGCCAATTTGATTCTTCCAATCTGAGTGCATGTTAACATCACCCATGATTACTGATGTGCTTTTTCTGCAACCCTCTAATATTTCCTCATACCAAGTATATTTTCCCTTCGCTATTTCTTATTTCTACCTCGATCATTCCAGATCATGATCTCCAGTGCTTATGTCATTTCTCTTTACAGCACTGATCGCTTCCTTCACCAGCAAAGTCACACCATCTCCGTTTCCTTTTAGTCTATCTTTCCCAATAAGTCACATCTGAAGTGAGGCAGCCATTGAAGGAACTGTCTTTGCCTCCAATAGCTTTTAAGATAAAATTGGGAAACACGTCTATACTCAAAAATGTAAGAGGACTTTGGATCTCTCTTCCACAAATAGCGACCGTTAACTAAAAGCATTAAAGATAAAATATGTAAAGTTACCACAGACCCAGAGGCACACTCTCATTAGAGAGATGGCTGGTGGTAGTCTGACCTGAGGGTCACCATCCCTCAGGTGAGGGGAGACGTTGAGAAAGGAGTCCTTCACATAGCCACCGCTCGTGTGGGAATTAAACCCATGCAGTTGGCATCACTCTGCATCACAGACCAGCAATCTAGCTAACTGACCCCTTAACAAAACACCATTAAGGATATGAGTCGCAGATGGGTACATTGAGTTTTTGTTTCTGTTCTTTTGACATGAGAATTACTGGCTAGCATTATGACCTTTGAGGTAGTGGTGGTAAGCCACCTTCCTGAATCACTGCAGTCCGTGTCATTTAACTAAACCCACAGTGCTTTTTCCTTTCTCATTTGGTAATTCCAGAGGCAGCTAACAATCGACCACATTGCTACAGGTCTGGAGTCTCAGATAAGCCAGACCAGGTAAGGATGGCAGATTTGAAATTCGTGAATAGGTGGATTTTACTGACAATCTGGTAGTTTCATGATTAGTAATGAGACTAGCATTTCTTGCAGATTTATTAATTAATTGTATTTAAATTCTCCCAGCTGCCTTAAGCAGATGGTTCTGAAATGTGGCACAGGCTCAAGATCTTAAATGGCCTGTGTTTGTTCTTGTGTGCCTGTATAACTGCTAATCTGAATCTCTCAGATTTAATCATGCAAGTCAGCTCTAATTGTACAGAGTAGCTAGCAGGACACAAATTACTGCAATGAATTCCGTTTTTGGGAGGACAAACGTTGACTTTTCTTCATTACCAATGACTTCTCACACTGATCTCAGAATATAGGAGCAAATTACTACAAATGCTGGAATCTGTAATGAAAACAACCAATGCTGGAGATCACAGCAGGTCAGACAGCATCTGGAGGGAGAGAGTGCGGTCACGAGAAGGTCAGCATCTGTACCGAAAACAACAAATTCTGGAGATCACAGCGGGTCAGACTGGGTGACCGCTTTGCAGAATGCCTTCGGTCTGTGTGTAAGCTGGCCATGTTAACACAGCACTCTGCTCGCATGCCCATCTGTCTGTCCTCAGCACGTTGCAGCGTTCTAGTGAATCACAGCGCAAACTGGAGGAACATCCCATTTTCAGACTCGGCACTTTACAGCCTTCTGGACTTAATACTGAGTTCAACCCCGGGAGATTGTGAACTAACTGCCATTTCTTCCCTTTCTTTTAGCTTTACTTGTTACATTCTCTGTTATCATAACCTCTCTGCCCTCCCCCAGTGGACTGTCTGCCCTTTCAAGTTAGACACACCATTGTTCTGCTGTTCTCACATTCCGATCACTTAATCTAAGCCATTTTCCCCTCTCTCCCACCTCCCCTCCCTACTCTCACCTCACCCCCACCCGCCCACCCAACTATAGCATGAATGCTGCTCCCTTGACACTTCAGCTCTGGTGAAGATTCATCTAGACTCGAACCGTGAGCTTGCACTCTCCCCATCGATGCTGTCTGACCTGCTGTGACCTACAGCATTTGTTGTTTTCAGAATATAATATACCCAGTTGTGTTAAGTCAAGTGGGGCCTTTGGGGTCATCTGTTGATTATTTTTCCCTGATGAAGAGTTTATACGCGAAACATCGATTCTCTTGCTCCTCGGATGCTGCCTGACTGGCTGTGCTTTTGCAGCACCACACTCTTCGACTCTATTCCAGATAAAAAAAACAATGCATACGCTCCACCTGAGTTCATATATATTCTTAGGAACATAGGAATCACAGCCCTTGTCAGCATCATTTTATATTTTGAGAGATTTAGAGCTACAGTAGCTGTTGAACGGAGTGGATTTCCTGGTAAGCAATGATCACAGTGAATGGAGATTGAGGATCACACAACTGAATACCAACAATGCTCACATCACATGAAATAATTATTTTTAAAAAGATCTCTCGCAGTTTTCAGAGAAAATCATTTCTCTATAACTAGCTTCTCTAACTTAAGTATTTTGAATTGTTAGTTATCAGAAACACTTCAATCCTCCACATCAACAAAACAAAGCCAAGTCTTTGTCCTCAAATATCAACCTTGAAGCTTCAGTGTGATTCTGATGATTCTGCATTGCACCCCTCTGGCCAATGTGTCCTTCCAGAGGTGCCCAAGACTGGACGGAATAGGATAAGAATGAGCTTCATTTAACTGTATTCAAACTCCTAGAATTCCTTCCTTAATGCCATTGGGGGTCAACCCACAGCAGGTTGACTGCAACGGTTCAAGAAGGTAGCTGACCACCACCTTCTCAAGGGCAATGAGGGATGGACAATATATGCTGGGCCAGCCAGCAAAGCCCACATCCCACAAATAACTAAACACTACAACTTCCTTCTCTCTGTGTTCCAGTCTGAGAAAAAGTCAAAATCCCATTCTTCTTTTTCAATTGCCGTTATTCTTTTATCTGTCTACTTGCTTTTAACGTGTAGTTGAACTTTCAAATACCTCTGTTTCCCCTCAATCCTCAACTATTTCCAAGAAGCTCTGATTTAGTTTTCTCAGATCCAAAGTGGCTATGTCACACTGATCCACAATAGAACATAGAAAAGTACAGCATAGAACAGGCCCTTCGGCCCACAATGTTGTGCCAAGGATTATTCCTAATCTAAAATAACTTAACCTACACAGCCCTCAACTCATTGCTCTGCATGTGCATGTCCAGCAGTCGCTTAAATGTCCCTAATGACTCTGCTTCCACCACCATCGCTGGCAACGCATTCCATGAATTCACAGCTCTCTGCATAAAGAATCTACTTCTGACATCGCCTCTATACCTTCCTCCTAATATCTTAAAACTATGACCCCTCATACCAATCAATCCTGCCCTGGGAAAAAAGTCTCTGGTTATTGACTCTATCCATGCCTCTCATTACTTTGTATACCTCGATCAGGTCACCTCTCTTCCTCCATCTCTCCAGAGTTTAGTCAACCTCTCTTCATAAGACAAGCCCTCCAGTCCAGGCAGCATCCTGGTAAACCTTCTTTGCACCCTCTCCAAAGCCTCTGTATCTTTCTTATAAGAGCGCAATCAGAACAGGACACAATATTCCAAGTGTGGTCTCACCAGGGTCTTGTAAAGCTGCACAGCAAAGCCTGCAATAGCCCTCAATACTGTCAATGGCACATCCAACCTTTGTATCATCAGCAAATTTACTAACGCACACCTCAACCTCCTCATCCAAGTCATTTATAAAAACTACAAAGAGCAGAGGATCACCAGGGTCTTGTAAAGCTGCACAGCAAAACCTCAAGGCTCTTAAACTCGATCCCCTTGTTAATAAAAGCCAAAAGACCATATTGCATTCTTAACAATCCTATCCTCCTGGGTGGCAACTTTGAGGGATCTATGTACTTGTACACCCAGGTCCTTCTGTTCCTCCACATTGCCAAGAATCCTGTCTTTAATCCTATATTCAGCATTCAAGTTCGACCTTCCAAAATGCATCACTTTGCATTTATCCAGGCTGAACTCCATCTGCCATTTCTCAGCCCAACTCTGCATCCTGTATATGTCGCACTGCAGCAGCCCTCCTTACTATCAACGGCACATCTAACCTTTGTGTCATCTGCAAATTTACTAACGCACCACTCAACCTCCTCATCCAAGTCATTTATAAAAACTACAAAGAGCAGAGGCCCAAGAACAGAGCCCTGCAGGACACCACTCACCACTGACCTCCTGGCAGAATATTTTCCATCTACAACCATTCTCTGCCTTGTCAGCCAACCAATTCTCAATTCAGATAACCAAATCTCCGAGTATCCCATCCTTCCTGACTTTATGAATGAGCCTACCATTGGGAACCCTATCAAATGCCTTGCTGAAGTCCATATATACCACATCCACTGCTCGACCTTTGTCAACCTGTCTTGTCACCTCCTCAAAGAACTCAATAAGATTTGTGAGGCAAGACCTGCCCCTCACAAAGCCATGCTGACTGCCTTTAATCACGCTATGCTTTTCCAAATAGTCATAAATCCTATCCTTCAGAATTCTTTCCAAACCCTTGCTAACTACAGACGTGAGACTGACTGGTCTGTAATTGCCAGGAATTTCCCTATTCCCCTTCTTGAAAAGAGGAACAACAATCGCCTCCCTCCAATCCTCCGGTACGACTCCCTGGGACAGTGAGGAGGCAAAGATCTTCACCAGCAGCTTAGCAACCTCCTTTCTTGCTTCCCAGAGCAGCCTAGGATAAATCTTAATGTTGGAGTAAAAAGTGAGGTCTGCAGATGCTGGAAATCAGTGCTGAAAATGTGTTGCTGGTTAAAGCACAGCAGGTCAGGCAGCATCCAAGGAACAGGAAATTCGACGTTTCGGGCCAGAGCCCTTCATCAGGAATGAGGAGAGTGTGCCAAGCAGGCTAAGATAAAAGGTAGGGAGGAGGGACTTGGGGGAGGGGTGATGGAGATGTGATAGGTGGAAGGAGGTCAAGGTGAGGGTGATAGGCCAGAGTGGGGTGGGGGCGGAGAGGTCAGGAAGAGGATTGCAGGTTAGGAGGGCGGTGCTGAGTTCAAGGGAATCGACTGAGACAAGGTGGGGGGAGGGGAAATGAGGAAACTGGAGAAATCTGAGTTCATCCCTTGTGGTTAGAGGGTTCCCAGGCGGAAGATGAGGCGCTCTTCCTCCAACCGTCGTGTTGTTATGTTCTGGCGATGGAGGAGTCCAAGGACCTGCATGTCCTCGGTGGAGTGGGAGGGAGAGTTAAAGTGTTGAGCCACGGGGTGGTTGGGTTGGTTGGTCCGGGCGTCCCAGAGGTGTTCCCTGAAGCGTTCTGCAAGTAGGCGGCTCGTCTCCCCAATATAGAGGAGGCCACATCGGGTGTAGCGGATGGAATAGATGATGTGTGTGGAGGTGCAGGTGAATTTGTGGCGGATATGGAAGGATCCCGTGGGGCCTTGGAGAGAAGTAAGGGAGGAGGTGTGGGCGCAAGTTTTGCATTTCCTGCGGTTCCAGGGGAAGGTGCCGGGAGTGGAGGTTGGGTTGGTGGGGGGTGTGGACCTGACGAGGGAGTCACGAAGGGAGTGGTCTTTGCGGAACGCTGATAGGGGAGGGGAGGGAAATATATCCCTGGTGGTGGGGTCCGTTTGGAGTTGGCGGAAATGATGGCGGATGATACGCTGTATACGGAGGTTGGTGGGGTGGTAGGTGAGAACCAGTGGGGGTTCTGTCTTGGTGGCGGTTGGAGGGGCGGGGCTCAAGGGCGGAGGAGCGGGAAGTGGAGGAGATGCGGTGGAGGGCATCGTCGATCATGTCTGGGGGGAATCTGCGGTCCTTGAAGAAGGAGGCCATCTGGGCTGTACGGTATTGGAACTGGTCCTCCTGGGAGCAGATGCGGCGGAGACGAAGGAATTGGGAATATGGGATGGAGTTTTTACAGGGGGCAGGGTGGGAGGAGGTGTAGTCCAGGTAGCTGTGGGAGTCAGTCGGTTTATAGTAGATGTCTGTGTTGAGTCGGTCGCCCGAGATAGAAATGGAAAGGTCTAGGAAGGGGAGGGAGGAGTCTGAGACAGTCCAGGTGAATTTGAGGTCGGGATGGAAGTGTTGGTAAAGTTGATGAACTGTTCAACCTCCACGTGGGAGCACGAGGCAGCGCTGATACAGTCATCGATGTAGCGGAGGAAAAGGTGGGGGGTGGTGCCAGTGTAGTTGCGGAAGATGGCCTGTTCCACATATCCTACAAAGAGACAGGCATAGCTGGGGCCCATGTGGGTGCCCATGGCAACTCCTTTGGTTTGGTGGAAGTGGGAGGATTGGAAAGAGAAGTTATTCAGGGTGAGGACCAGTTCAGTCAGTCGAAGGAGGGTGTCAGTGGAAGGGTACTGGTTGGTGCGCCGGGAAAGGAAGAAGCGGAAGGCTTTGAGTCCTTCGTGATGGGGGATGGAGGTGTACAGGGACTGGATGTCCATTGTGAAGGTAAGGCGTTGGGGACCGGGGAAGCGAAAATCATGGAGGAGATGGAGGGCGTGGGTGGTGTCCCGAACGTAGGTGGGGAGTTCTTGGACTAAAGGGGACAGAACCGTGTCGAGGTACGCAGAGATGAGTTCGGTGGGGCAGGAGCAGGCTGAGACAATGGGTCGGCCGGGGCAGTTAAGTTTGTGGATTTTGGGCAGGAGGTAGAAACGGGCGGTGCGGGGTTGTGGGACTATGAGGTTGGAGGCAGTGGATGGGAGATCCCCTGAGGTGATGAGGTTATGGATGGTCTGGGAGATGATGGTTTGGTGGTGGGAGGTGGGGTCATGGTCAAGGGGGCAATAGGAGGAGGTGTCCGTGAGCTGGCATTTGGCCTCAGCGGTATAAAGGTCGGTGCGCTAAACTACTACCGCGCCTCCGTTGTCTGCCGGTTTGATGGTGAGGTTGGGGTTGGAGCGGAGGGAGTGGAGGGCTGCACGTTCTGAGGGTGAGAGGTTGGAGTGGGTGAGAGGGGTGGACAGGTCGAGTCGGTTAATGTCGCGGCGGCAGTTGGCTATAAATCTTAATGTTATCGATCTTAATGTTTGCCAAAATTTCCAGCACATCAACTTCATCAATCTTGATCTGGTCAAGCCTGTATCCCAGCTCCTCGAAGTTCTCATTCACAACAAGGTCCTTTTCCTTAGTGAAACCGAAGCAAAAAATTCATTTAGGGCTTCCCCTATTTGCTCAGACTCCACGCACAAGTTCCGTATGCTATTCCTACAATCAATTCCACATTTGGCCAGCCACTTAATTAATGTTCCCTACTGCTCCCAGTGTCCTCCTTCCCAAGTTGATATGGTTTGTAAATTCAAATATTAATCTCCATTCCATCATTTATATCAATAATATTACCCACTTCCCCAATAACTCCCTCATCCCTCCCTCCCCCACAGATGGAACAGATACTCATGATTCATCTCAGCTGCAAACACAGTGAGCCCTTAATATGACTGTCTCTACTACCCTCTTTTCCCTGCAAGCCTCTCCCATCTCCTATGCTTGACGGTCCACTATAGTGATGACTTTGCTGAAATGCACTGTTATCTGCTCTGCACCTCCCAATAGTGATGCAGCTGAGGACATGGATTCAGCAATGTTAGGCTGTAATTATACATCCCTATGTGCTGTGCAGTGTTGGGAGTGCAATTGGTTGACACCATGCCATTGAAACATTACCTACAAAATCTACTTAAAACATGCAGCTGGAATGCTGGCTCTCTACATTTCTGCTCCACCTCATTTGAATCAAACACTGAATTTCTAAGTTCTGAGGTAGGGTCACTGGATCCGAAACGTTAACTCTGATTTCTTTGCACAGATGCTGCCAGACCTGCTGAGCTTTTCCAGCACCTTCTGTATTTGCTACTGAATTTCTAAGAATGGGCGAAGAGTTAGTGTGCAGTACTGGTATAGAGACCAGAGTTGATAATCAAGAGAGTAGTTCAAAACCATAAACACTAACCAGAATCAAGGGACAGTAATGGTATAGTGGCAATATTACTACTTCAGTAATCAAGAACTTCAGGCGAATATGGTAATATGAGTTTTAATCCCACTGTGGCACATAGTGAAATCTGAATTTAATTAAAAACCTGGATTGTAAAGTGACAGACAGATTGTCATAAAATCCCATTCGGTTCTAAATGTCCCTTCGGGAATGAAATCTACTCTATTTAGGTGAACTGAGCTACATGTTCTTCCAAATCAATAGCAATGGGCTTGAAAATTAATGGTCCTCTGAAACAGTCTGGCATGCTACTCAGTTCCAGGACCATCAGGAATGGACAATAAATACTGGCCTAGCCAGAGACGTCCACATCCCATGTACAAACAAAATAATTTAGGAGCTGTGCTTCTGGTTTGCTACTGTTTTAGCGAGTATTGATACTACAAGTCAATTGTTGCTGGATTTTAATAATCAGCTGCTGGCTTGGTAATTCACCCAGAATTCTTTGCAGCAATAAAGAAATCCACGCTTTTACCTGGATAGTTCTGCATCATCATTGGCGTCACTCCTCGAAATCCTGGGTGTGGAGTTTCATATGGTTTCCCATACGGATAACCATGGACGTATGGCATGTAAGATGGGTGCTGAACCATGGAGGAGGACACAGGAATGTGAAGTCCTGATCTGGGATCTTTTCCAACAGATCGGCACTCTTCCAGAGAGGTCGAACGGGATTCCAAGCACATGCTGTCTTTGCTTTCCTCTTTTACTGCTATCTCTTTGCTTCTTAGTCGTGAGGAGCTTTCTTCTTTGAATTTCCGGTCCCGCTCTGCCTCCTTCCACCGTTCCTCTTCTGCCTTTTGTTGCTCCGAGTACTTATTCGGATAGACGTAAGACCACAGCCTGCTTTCAGATTCCTGAAAAACACAACACTTGGTGATTCCATTCAGTTCCAATGACACTAACAAGTGCAATCAGGTGGAAGTGCCAAGACCCTGCTGGGCTCTATTCAGGACTCGGTCAATCGTGTCAATCGTGTGAAAAAAACAGCTATGGAATGGCAGGTGCTTCCTATTGGCATCTGTAGAGATGAAAAGTTGCTCAGCTTCCCCAAAAAGCCAATGTGCAACTTCACAGAATCCCAGACTATATAACAAAGTTTTGTTAGCAGAACATGCTGCTGCTTAAGGGTTTGATATAAGTATGTATCTGAACACCCAATGTTTTGAGATGGTGACAGCAAAGTGAGGCAGCTTGGCTTTTCTTTAATGCAGCCAATACAAGCCTTCCTATTTAGGAAAACAATGACTGGGGCAAGTGAGTAATTTGTTGATACTGACCGCATTGATACACAGCACATTCATTCCTATAATCCTCCACAAAGTCAGCTCCCTCTCTCAATCATCTCTCACACAGTAAAATACACAGCGGGAGCTGGGAAAGGGCGCAGTTCCTTTGACTGCTTTACCAGATGCCTCCTGTAATTCCGATAGCAGCCTGCACTGAGAAAAGCCGCGAGCTGGCTTGACTGCTGGTAGAAACTACCACTTGATCCTGTGAAGCACTGTCCACTCTTTATCAGGCCAGTTAAGCAGCAAGGAGACAAAGTCCCATTAGAAGATAAGATACAGGTCCCAAAAATGGGCAGATTCCAATCACGGCTGTATTCCCACAAAATATGATTTTGTTGAAGAAACATTAGGAATTGATCCCGATAGAAGGGGAAAATGTGAAGGGGTGGGTAGGGAGCCTTGGGAGAGATGGAGTTTCTACAGACTACTTCCACCTTCCCACTATGACCAGGAACCGGTTTTGGATGGCAGGTAGCAATCAGGCACCCCAGCTGTACCTGCAGTGGAATTGGTGACTCCTGAACCACTTGACCTCTATGAACCTCAAGCAGAGACAGTGTACTGTTGAACAAAAATCTTTTATAAGGGCTAAGGACTCAGCCAGGGTACTTCTCTTTGAGAGCGCCTTGCCTTCCTCCACCAGCCAGTCCCAACATTAACTGTTGCAGCGTACTGGAAACTGTGGAGACATTTACCATTCAAACGACTGTTACGGGGAGGAGCTCCTCTGTTGGAAATAAGATCAGGTTCAACATAGGAACATAGCTTTTCTGTACCATTTCAGGAAGGCTGTGGACAGTGTACACTTTCTTCTTGAAAGTAGCACTTTGGGAAAATAAGGTTTCCATTTTGCTCTGTGGGATAGCTACTTCATAATTAAGCTTCTTCACATTTCTAAGGAGAATGGCTGCTCCCCTCTGTTCCTGCACTTTATCCACAACTTAAGTGCGATTAAATACACCTAAGATAGCGTCGAATAATAAATATGTTGGTGAGACAGTGAATGTAGTTGCAAAAAGTCAGACTGCCCTTCAAAACAGTACACTGTCCAGAAGTATATCTCAAGTGGACCTATTCACAGCTGGTTAAGGAAGGTGTCCCTGAGCATAGAAAACTCCACCCTGAAGTGTCCTGTGACACAAACTTCCTGCAGCATCCCCAAGATGAGGGGAGCTGAAAGGCAGCTGGGCGGGTTGTTCCAGATTTCTTACATTCTGAGTATAGTTCATTTTTATTTCTACTCCCAGGGTCTGTGCAATATTACTGATGTTAGATATCAGTGTCTAATGAACTGCAATTCTTACACTTCTGTCAGAAGCTGCCCATTAGCAAAAAAACTTAAACCTAATGCTCACTTCCAAACAGGCTTTTTAGTTGAAGGGCAATGATAGCTTTTCTTGTTACATGTCCCTTCTGCTCTTGAATGCAGCCCTTTGTAATTTTAATGAACACCTCTACAAGCTGGTAGCCAAAGCAATGGAGCAATGTTTGCGCTGCTAGTCTCTTTCCTCCAGCCCATTCCTGAAGGAATTAACTAATCTTCAGAATAAGGCACTAACTCTGACCTAGTCGAGCATGGAGATAAGTCCCAGCCAGTCCTTACTGCACTCAATGCTCTGCATTTCTGCAGCTTTTCATTGGAGGCAGAATCCCAGCTACTTCCCTTGACCTGAGTTAGGATATTGTTAATCCTGACTGTCCCCTGTACCACCACCCTGGATGAAATCCACATTGGCTGACAGAACCCAGTTTGGTCCGGTTTAGTGAGGGAATGCTCACTAACATTCAAGGAAAATCTCAATATCGTTAAAGAGAGCATGTAATATGGTCAAATGATAGCTTTATTACCTAACTCATGCATATTAGATTAGATTACTTACAGTGTGGAAAAAGGCCCTTCAGCCCAACAAGTCCACACCAACCCGCAACCCACCCATACCCCTACATTTACCCCTTCATGCAACACTATGGGCAATTTAGCATGGCCAATTCACCTGACCTGCACATCTTTGGACTGTGGGAGGAAACTGGAGCACCCGGAGGAAACCCACACAGACACTGGGAGAATGTGCAGACTCCACACAGACAGTTGCCTGAAGCGGGAATTGAACCCAGGTCTCTGGCGCTGTGAGGCAGCTGTGCTAAACCACTGCTGACTCAGGGTTTTTAAATTAATGCATAGTTAAATTAAAAGCATGATTTTTAACAATAAATATCAAGCTCAACATCAACACCACGTGACATCTCATAACATTTATCACAGTTTATATGCAAAGACTTATTTAAGAAAGGATTAAATTTACAGCAGGACTATTGCATAATTGTTGGAATTAAATATTAAATATAACCCTGCTCTTAGTTGAGTTGTATACCAGGGTGAAACACAGATTATTTTTGGGAATAATGTTGCTCCATTAATCACCATCATCCCAAGTGCAAAATCTCAACCCCTGTAGCAGGACAGAACAGGCTTTGGAAGATGCTGGAGATGGTTATTTGTGTCTGACCAACTGAAAAGCATGGTGGTGAAATTAAGTCGAAGTCGCATGTGAAGCCTGACAGTATGCAGGAGGCAGATTCAATCCAGATCCTCAAAAGAAAATTGAATTATTGGAAGGGAAAATAATTTGCAAGGGAATGGAACGGAGATAGTTGTGTTTGCAAGCATGGACACAATGGGTGAAAAAGCCTCCTCCTTAACTGTTTGACAATTCTAATGTACCTGTAGTGACATAAAAGTCACCACTTTGCATTCTCTTTCAAAGGCATTCTCAATATGGCTTTGGTTAAGGTAAAGACACACTCAACGGGTTATCATAAAATGTAAACCTGATAGATCAATCTAACAGAATGAATTTCATCTTGCACCACTCTCCAGCTTGTATGCTGCGTACTTAGATAAATACATCTCCTTCCCTGAGTATTTCGAGGTGTCCTCCTTACAGCTCTCCAGTGAGTTTCTATTGTCCCAATGCATTCCATTCACTGCTCTCCAACTGTGCAATTTTAGATGAACACAATGCTGAAATCTAATTCAATTCTGGGTAGATTGTTGGTGGCTGACTCTAAGTGCAGCATTGTGATTTCTAAACATTCTACATCACAGTGAAGACATGAATAAAGTGAAAATTCATCATGTAGAATCCCTGATGCATCAAAAAATCAAATGCTGACACATACATACAGTTCTAAGCGTATAATGAACAGAGTGCTTTCCACCACAGACAGGATTATAACTCACGAACACAGAATATGCTTTAGGATTTGCCAAATGGGCTACTGGGAGCGGCCTCTCACCTCTCTCCAGGAATGAATTAGCTGGCATCTCGAAAATCCCTTTAGTGATGAAGAATTAAAGTCACTGCCATGTCTCGGCACAAGATGCAATGAACTGCAGTACTGAGTAAATGAGCTAGGATCAGGTTCTATCTCTGTAATCTGCTATAAATACAAAAACAGATAGATTACACGCCGCCGTGTAGCAGTCAGGAGTCTGCAAACCAAGGTTTGCTATATACAATATGGGCGTTCTTTTTTTAAAGAAGCATGGGATTTATACAGCCTTCTCCCTTTAAGGCTACAATCACATCACATTTTCCATCTGTGCTTTATTTAAAGCTTCCTACTTAGTGAATCTTGAAGGACTTTCTACAAATCCGCTTACACGGTAACACAAACTCACAAAAAATGTGTTATGCACCGAGTCCACAAGGTGGGAAACAGACGCGGTATGTGAGCAAGTCTGAGGGCCAGCAAGGTAGTAAAATGCACAGCAGATACCCCAAGACAAATCTGTAAGGAAAATGCTGCTAATGGTGATCACTGTCAAGTTAGTTTGAGGATAACATCCATCCTCAAAGTCTGAAATTTTATTGGCTGCTTTTTCCTCCTCCTACCTTCAATCCTGCCATCAAATTGGGAAAAATTGTCAATCCAATTTAAAGTATTTTAAAGAATCTCAATCGTTGCCACGTCTCGGTATAAAATTGATCTGAACATGACTCAGTGGTTCTCACTTCTGACAGGAGATTTTAGGTTCAAGTACATGACAGAGACTTGAACCCGTATTTTAGGTTGACTCTCAGGGCTGTACTGTACATCTTTTGTAGGAGACATGAAACCCAAGGCCCAGCCCATCCACTCAGAGAGAAGGAAAAGATCCCACATCTGCTATCAAAGAAGACCACCCTATCCTCCTGGACGATATTTATTTTCAACGACTATCCCTAGATCAAGTATGTTTTCCTTCTTGTTGGTTCCCTCACCATTTACCCTTTAGGACCTGACTAGTTCCATCAGTAGTAGTGCTGCCGAACCACTCCCACCCGGTGGATATTGAAATCCTCTGCCCAGAGTAGATTTTACCACCTCCAGTGCTTCCTCCAAGTGTTGTTCAACATGGAGGAGAACTGATTCATCAGCCGAGAGAGGGCAATATGCGACAACCAGGTGGTTGCCTTTCCCGGTGCCTAGCTCGATGCCAGGTGTTCCATCTGGTTTCATTTCTTTTGAGACTTTGTAGTGACTGGTACACTGAATGGCTTGCCAGGCCATTTCAGAGGGCAACTGACAGTCAACCACATTGCTCTGAGTCTGTGGTCAGATGTAGGCCAGACTCGATGAAGATGGCAGATTTCCTTTCCTGAAGGACATTAGTGAACCACACGGGCTTATCCAACAATGGTTTCATGGTAATCAGTAGATTCTTAATTCCAGAGTTTTTTTTAAAATTCAAATTCCACCATCCGCCATGGTGGGATTCGAACCCGGGTCTGCAGAACAGTGTCTAGTGATAACAACACTAGGCCATTACCTCCCGGCATATGAGGGCCAATTGTAAGATTTCCAAATTTGCTGATGAACTGACCTGGGTGGAAATGTAAGTTGTGAGCAGGATATCAGGAAGTTTCAGGAGGACTTGGACAGGCTAAGTGAATGAGTTAGAACATGGCAGATAGAAGTTAATGGAAGGAAGTATGAAATTATTCACCTTGGTGAAAGAATACAAAGGTACAATGTTTACTAAATGATAAGGGGCTTAGAAGTGCCTGTGGCCCAAGAGATTTGGATATCCTTGTTCAAATAAAAGTTAGCTTATAAGTTCAGCAATCAATTAGAAAGGTAAATTATGTTGGCCTTCATTGTAAAGAGATTTGACTGAGAAGTAATGATTTCTTGCTGCAGTTGTAGAGTTCTTGGGTGAGGCCTATTCTAGCAATGGAGGGAGCTCTTGGTATGTGTCTTGAGGTCCAGGTTTACCTTTAAACATTTATCTTTTACCTCTATATAGTCATTTTTTGGTTGGTTTTTAAAAGTTTCCGAATTTTCTAGCTCATTACTAATCTTTGTCACATGTATGTTTTTTCTTTCAATTTGATGCTATCCTTAACTTACATAGTTAAAAATGGTTGGCTTATCCCATTCCTAGAATCCTTTCTCCTCACTGGGATATATCTTTGTTGTGAGTCATGAACTCCTTTCTTATATGTCTGCCGTTGCTCCTAATCCTTCCTTCTTGCTAAACCCCTTTCCCAGTCCACTCCAGTTGGCTCTGTCTTCAATCCTTTGCAATTATCCTTATTTAAGGTTAGCACAGTTGTTTCCAACCCAATTTTCTCCCTTTCAAACTGAAAGCTAAATTACACCTTGTTATGATCACTATTTCCTGAGGAATCTTTTAGTCACTATTTCCTGAGAATCTTTTAGGAATCTATTAAATCTGCCTCATCAAACATTACCAGCTCCAAAGATAGTTTGATACCTGGTTGGATCCACAACTTATTATTCTGGGCAACTATTCTAAATAACATTCTAAGAGTTCTTCTTCATGCCTACTTCTACCAATCTGATTTTCCCAATCTACAGGAAGATTCTTAAAATTGTAGCATTGTATATCAGAGGGAATTGCAATTCTGTTTAGATTAGATTAGATTACTTACAGTGTGGAAACAGGCCCTTCGGTCCAACAAGTCCACACCGACCCGCCGAAGCGCAACCCACCCATACCTCCACATTTGCCCCTTACATAACACAACGGGCAATTTAGCATGGCCAATTCACCTGACCCGCACATATTTGTGATTGTGGGAGGAAACCAGAGCACCCGGAGGAAACCCACGCAGACACAGAGAGAACATGCAAACTCCACACAGTCAGTCGCCTGAGGCGCTGTGAGGCAGCAGTGCTAACCACTGTGCCGCCCACAATTGTGGAAGGGAACTTTGAGTGAGGCCACAGGTGCAATCCATTGTGAACTCAATGATGTAAGATCATCCAACAGAGCAGCCAACCAAGATTGGAGCTCGCGGTTGGCAGAAAAACACAGATTAAACAACATTTCAAAGGTCAGAGGGAAGTCACGTTTCAGACCTCATAAAGAAGTGACTAACCTATTCTTCTGAGTTTACTCATGTGGCTTAATTGTAAGATCGACCTGATTAGGAAGGGCTTCAGCCAACTCTCCCAAGAGTACTGGAAGTTGTGCTTTAGATGGTAATGGACAAAGTGCTCTCTTATAAAAAATATAAATAATGTTCTCTTCACATCCCTGAAACAAACACGTGTCGAGGTTGAGGGGAGAGTTATTTTCCAAGAGCATGCTCTAGCAGAGAACACTGGCTGTCTAACTAATTATGGGGCCATCTGAGTTAAGCTGATGTCATAGACACCTCAAAACTGTAATTATGGATAGTAATCAGAGATTTTCTTGCGTAACGCCATACTGCCACCTAACGGACACCTTCTAAATACTTGGAAGTGCATGGTAAAATAGGGCAAAATCAGCATGGTTTCATCAAGGGAGGTCATGCTTGACAAATCTGTTAGAATTCTTTGAGGAGTTAAACAAGTAGGTTAGACCAAGGAGAGCCAATGGATGTTGTCTACCTGGACTTCCAGAAGGCCTTTGATAAAGTGCCGCACAGGAGATTGCTGAGTAAGATAAGGACCCATGGTGTTGGAGGCCAGCTACTAGCGTGGATAGAAGCTTGGCTGTCTCACAGAAGGCAGAGAGTGGGTATAAAAGGGACCTTCTCAGGATGGCAGTTGGAGACAAGTAGCGTTTCACAAGGGTCGGTGTTGGGACCACAACTTTTCACTTTATACATTAACCATCTGGAGGAAGGAACTGAGGGCGTTCTGGCTAGTTTTGCAGGTAACACCAAGATGGGTACAGGGGCAGATAATACTGAGCAGAAAGATTTAAACAGATTGGGAGAGTAGGCAAAGAAATGGCAGGTGAAATACAATGTGTGGAAGTGTAAGGATATGCACTTTCGTAGGAAGAATAGAAGCATGGATTGTATTCTAAATGGGGAGAAAATTCAGAAGTCTGAAGTGCAAAAGAATTTGGGAGTCCTAGTTCATGATTCTCTTAAGGTAAACTTGCAGATTGAGTTGGTAGTTTGGAAGGCAAATACAATGTTATCATTCATCTCAAGAGGACTAGAATATAAAAGCAGAGATGTTCTTCTAGGGCTTTATAAATGTGTTCTGACCAGTGCCTTAGAGTATTGTGAGCAATTTTCAGCCCCTTACCGCAGGAAAGATGCATTGGCCAGAGAAGGTTCACGAGACTGATCCCAGGAATGAAAGGCTTAACATATGAGGAATGTTTGAGGTCTCTGCGACTATATTCAATGGGGTTTCGAAGGATAAGGGGGGGGTGAGGGAGGGGGATTTGATTGAAACTTACAGAGTACTGAATGGCCTGGACAGAGTGGATGTTGGGAAGATACTTCTGTTGGCAGGGGAGATTAGGATGCAGAGAGCACATCCTTACAGTAAAGGGAAGACCTTTCAGAACAGAGTTAAGGAGAAACTCGTTCAGCCAGAGAGTGGGGAATCTTTGGAATTCATTGCCACAGAAGGCTGTGGAGGTCAGGTTACTGAGTATATTTAAAACAGAGATATAAGTGCCAAGGGGATAAAAGGTTACAGGGAGAAAGCCGGAAAATGGGGTTGAAAAACCTATCAACCATAACTGAATGGAGGAGCAGACTCAATGGGCTGAATGGCCTAATTTCTGCTCCCGTGTCTTATGGTCTTACAGACATTACCCTCCAGATGGAGGGTCAAATCAGTGAGCTTTCTGTTGTAGCAGCAGTAAATTTAAAACTGTGTTGAAGGGAAACTCGAAGGTCCTCCCCTCTTAACACAGCCAGAAGGTGAAGACCCTCATCCCCTGCTGCCACCCTGGGGGAAACTTAACATTTTGGGATAAATACTTGACCCATGAGCTCTCAGAGTCATCCCTTCAAACTATTCTGATCTTAGGTAGTAGAGGTCTGAGGACAGGGCAAAGAAAATGCAATGCCACCCTCCAAGGACATGGCAATGGCTGTTTGGACATCGAACCCTGGTTCCATTTCACATGGCGATGCACTTCTCACCTGACAAGCAAGCAAACCCACATTAAAACAAGCTCCTGGGAGCTGCATCAATGCCAGAACTGCTGCTGTCCAGGAAAGGTGATCCAACCTCAACTGTATTTCATAATTAACTTGACAACTCACTCAGATCAGCTTCTCTGTCACAGGAAAATAAAATTCTTACCAGATCTCTTAGTTGTTTACCCCTCTGATCCTAAGCAAGACTTTCAGCCAATTAGCAATCGTTCTTGTTTTGAGCAGGCAGCAGTGTTATAATTGCCCACCAAAACATGTGCTTCCTCGGCCCAAGTTTGTCAGACAAAACAGATGCACTTCAGCTTCACTAAAGCATAAGTGAGACTCTGTCAATTCAAACAATCATGGGCAGTGACATGCATGGGACAGGCCACTATACTTTGCAGACAATGCATCCCTTCGTCGAATTTTATTGTTTACGACAGATGTCTTCTAATGCCATCTAATCTCTTCTTGCAAGTTCAGTCTAACCTAAAACTGGGACTTGCCACAGCGTGGGTCTGAAAAAAATCAACAGTTCTAATACCACTTAAAATTAATATTGCTGTGAATTTCTCTTCCCCCACAATAGAAGGATGACAAACTGCCCCATATTGCAACAAGTGAGGCAAGGATTGAGCAATATGCAGATTTATTTTTTCAACAATATTCCTCGCATTTTATGTTAAAAACGATAGATAAGAAACTTTCCTTTGTGTTCCAAAGAGCAAATGTAACTCACCCTGTGTTCCCAATAAATTACTGCCCTCTCCCGAGGGTGATATCTGGTTATAGCTCAAAAAGAGGAGGTTTGATTGATGTGTGTAAAATAATGAGAGGTTTGGATAGATTGGACACGGAAAACTAGGAGAGGTCAATTACGAGGGAGAAGGATTAGCGGGGATGTAAGGATGGGCGATAGTCTAGTGGTCTTATTGTTAATATTATTAATCCAGAATCTCAGGGAATGTTCGAGGGACAAAGGTTTGAATCCTGCCACAGCAAATGGAATTTGAATTCAATAAAAAGAATCTATTAAAGAGAATTAAAGAGACGACCAGGAATGCATTGTCAATTGTTGGAAAGACCCAACTGGTTCACTGAGGGAAAGAAATTACCATCCTCACTTGCTTTGACCTACATGTAACTCCAGACCCACAGCGATGCAGCTGACTATTAACAGGGTATTTAACAAGGGGCAATAATTGCTCCCTAGCCAGCAACACCCACATCCCAAAAGTTTTCACCCCGCAGATGGTGGCTGTCTGGACTTGACTGTCCAGTTTAGTGTTTCAGGCAGAACCTGTCACTGAGAAGGAATTGGGATCTGACTCTGATGGTCAGTTGGGGTTAGATCATTCATTCAGCTGGTGCAGGCACAACAGGCTGAATGGCTTCTTTCCATGCTGCAATGTTTCTAACGTTCTACAGATGCCAGTCAATATTCCTGTGACTGTCACACCTCAGTAGCTAAGTTTCATGCATTAGCCAGGATCTACATTGCTTCTAATTCTGTTTGCTTCTGCAAGGTGTGTGTGTGTGTGGCTCTGCAACTTCAAAGGAACATGGATGAGGAGCATGAACATCACCAGGACATCCAGGAAAACATCGCAGCATTAGTCCAGTGCAGTCCTCAGCAGTCCAGGCATCTACATATCATCAGCATTAGCCTGAAGGCACTGGGATCAGGAAAGGCTCCATGGTTAAGGATCACTCCTTTGCCACTATCGCAGAGTTAATTAAGCAATTAGCACCAACAATGTTTTAATTCCAAAAAACTTTCAGCTCAGATTAATTATATTAGAAGTTTGCATTTTCTGTTCATATCTCCAAGATTTCCATTTCCACTGGTGGGTGAAACTTGAACTAGGGGGTTCAACTTCTCAATAAGGGAGACCAGATTTCGGGCTGAATTGAGGGAGGTACTTCTTCACCCAAAGGGTTGTGAATCTGTGGAATTCCCCACCCAGTGAAGCAGCTGAGACTACCTCACTGAATGTTTTTCAGGCAAAGAGACACAGTAAAGGAATTAAGGGTTATGGTGAGCAGGTGGGTAAGTGGAATGAGTCCATGAAAAGATCAGCTGTCTTTTTATTGAGTGGTGGAGCAGGCTCGAAAGGCCAGGAGGCCTACTCCTGCTCCTAATTTTTATGTTTAACACAGAAATTCAGTACAGAATGTGAACAACCTGTGTAAAATGTTCAGCTATCAATTTCGATGAAGGAGACAAAGTGAAATTCTACTTTATGGCAATGTCATGGTGAAATCCTTTTCACACTAACTTGCATTTAAAACGTATACAAAGCTCTCTCATTCAATTGTTAAAACAGATAGCAATAGGAGTGTGCCCTGAATATTTCAAACCTGATTCCTAATGGAGAGACATCTAGGTGTTAGCTAAAGTAATAGCAGAATGGCACCATTCTCAATACAGAAATGGACAGATCAGTGGGCATTTCAAACGACACAAACCACCTATGTCATATACTTTCCTTGGAAACAGAGGGGGGAATGGGGAGGTGGAATCGCAGCTGCAACACTGAAAATCTGAAGATGTTAAGCTAATGCTTAAAGCAGAGACAAAAAAAACTGTAGATGCTGGAATCCAAAGTAGACAAGCCGGAGGCTATAAGAACACAGCAAGCCAGGCAGCGTCAGGAAGTGGAGAAGTCAACATTTTGGGCAGTAACCCTTCTTCAGGACTAGATGTGGGGGTAGAAGGGAGCTATAGGTAAAGGAGGTGGTGTTTTACAGCAGTGGAACAGGGACTAGGTGAGGTGTGGTGGTGAGCTGTCTGGATGGCAGAGGGGGGAAAACTGCTGTTTGAAATAGGAGGACATCTGGAAGGGGAGTGTCTCCACATCAGAGCAGATGTAATGGAGATGGAGGAATTGGGAAAGTGGGATGGAGTTTTTACAGACTACAGGGTGGGACGAGGTGTAGTCCAGGTAGCTATGGGAGTCTGTGGGTTTACAGTAAATGTTGGTGCGTAAACTGTCTCCCGGGATGGAAACGGAGAGGTCAAGAAAGGTGAGGGAGGTGTCTGAGTGAATTTGAGGGCGGTGTGGAAGTTGTTAACAAAGTTGATAAATGGCTTCAGTTCAGTCTGAGTGCAGGATGCAGTCACCTATGTAATGGCAGAAGAATTGGCGAACAGTAACAGTGTACAAACTGACAAGGGAATTGTTCGACAATAGTCGGTTATGATAGCCCTCCACTGCACCTCCTCCATTCCCCATTCCATTGCTCTGAACCACCACCCCCCTCCAAACATAATAAAGATAGGGTTCCCCTTGTTCTCACTTTCCACCTCACCAACCTCTGCATCCAACATATTATCCTCAATGTGGTCTTCTCTACATCAGTGAGAGCCAATGTAGTCCAGGTGACCATTTCACCAAGCATCTTCACCAGGCCCAAAATGGCTAGCCTGACGTCCCAGTCACCACCCATTTCAATTCCCCTCCCACTCCCTCTCCAACATTTTCATCATTGGCCTCCTCCATTGCCATGGTGAATCAGACTGCAAATTAGAGCAACAATGTGGGCGGCACGGTGGCACAGTGGTTAGCACTGCTGCCTCACAGCGCCTGAAGACCCGGGTTCAATTCCCGACTCAGGCGACTGACTGTGTGGAGTTTGCACGTTCTCCCCGTGTCTGCGTGGGTTTCCTCCGGGGGCTCCGGTTTCCTCCCACAGTCCAAAGATGTGCGGGTCAGGTGAATTGGCCATGCTAAATTGCCCGTAGTGTTAGGTAGGGGGTAATGTAGGGGTATGGGTGGGTTTCGCTTCGGCGGGTCGGTGTGGACTTGTTGGGCCGAAGGGCCTGTTTCCACACTGTAAGTCTAGTCTAATCTAAAAAAACACTTTATCGTCCACTTGGAAGCCTACAAGTTGGAAGATTTCACTTTGAGTTCTCCAGTTTCAAATAACCTTCCCACCCATCCCCCAACTCCCTTTCCAGTCCCACCTCCTCCCTTCCATGCCACCCACCGATCCTTCCGTCCAGCTACCAAACGGATTCATCCCTCACATCCATCAACCAGGTCGTACCCACCAGCTGTGTTCACCATCACTATCTCATCAATGTGTTACTCTCCCCACCCTATACCCTTCTTTATCTGTAGCTCCCCCTACCCCCATCCCCAATTCTTGTCCTGAAGGAGGATTGTAACCAAAACATTGATTTCTCCATCTGCTGATGTTGCTTGGCTTGCAATGTCTAAAGTATACTTCCATAATCTGAATTTATGCTGAATCAGTTTTTATTAAACCAGTGACACTAGGTCTATTTAACTGAATGAAAAATGTGAATTCTGAGTGAAAGAAATTCCATAGTTTCGAGCCAATGCTCATGCCTAAAAAAAAGGAAGAACAGTCTTCAGCTGCACTTTATGCAGTTCTTCTGAGAACATTCTGGAATCAGTTTTGAAGTATTTCAATACTCTTCTTCACAGATAATGGAAATTTATTTTTCATATATTTGTTCAATGGTTATGACATGGGGGAAGGATATTTGGTCGATGGTGATGAAATAGTTTCCCTATTTTCTTCTACACCCACAACCTCTGATTCCACTAAGGATTGATCCATGCCACCTCACACCTCAGTTCCTGATTTAGATGCTGCCCTTCAGTCATATCATTGGTTTTACAGTAAAGTTTTACAACAAAACCTAGTTTTAATCTACTACCACTTTCTCAACTCCTCACTGCTGCAAAGTGATCAGTCTGCTCACCTGAGAGCCACTACTGGATGAGCAAAACCTTCCTCCAATAATGCATGGGATATCTGAAGCCATTGGGTTTTGCTCCTTCCTAGCTACCGATTCCAACCATCTCCCTGGCGATAGTCAAAGATTAAGCCATGATGTTCACAACTTTGGTGTCATGTTTGATCCTAAGATGTGTTTCTGACCTCACGTTCATACCAACGTGAATATTCACCATTTTCTCCTTTGCACCATTTTAACCCATAGCGACATCGCCCAATTGTCCCGCATAAGCAATATAGTTAGCCCCAGCTCTCTGACATTTCCAATGTAGCCTTCAAATATTTTCGCTTCTGATACTTATCCAATTTCCTGGCCATTCCCTGACTGCTTTGCCTTTTCCCTTAATGTAGCCAGTGACTCGTGTTCTGTATAACAAACACTGGCTATCACAACCAAGTTCAAAGGGATCCATGTCTGCCAACTCTGATTGATTTTGACGCAGTCTAGCTCAAGGACAATGAGGTTGTTAGACCCTCAATCACTGCCAGGATGGAATCACCTGACACAAAAAGCAACAGTAATACTTTGTGAAATCTTAATAGTTTCAAGGACTTCAGCCTTGGTTTACCAACTGGGATTATTTGAGAGGGAAAGAGATTTTAAAAAAGAAATTAATCTAGGTGACTCATCTTTTGTAAGTCCTAGTCAAAATTCAGCTTTGTGGCAT
The DNA here is from genome assembly GCF_020745735.1 of Hemiscyllium ocellatum. NCBI lineage: Eukaryota > Metazoa > Chordata > Chondrichthyes > Orectolobiformes > Hemiscylliidae > Hemiscyllium > Hemiscyllium ocellatum. Next base: position 13,137,754 of record NC_083442.1, read on the forward strand.
TCACAGTCACTCACATGATGTCCAGTATGCAACGGTACACAGAATATAATTTGAGAGGACTACCTTTTCAAATAAATTGAAAAATTTATCACCCCAAATTGCAAAAGAGTGGACCTAAGTTTTAAAAACAGGGTTATACAGCACCCAGAGTGATATTAACTAACCAGATCTAAAATATTAGCTCTGATAGTTCTTCTCCCCAAACTTTAAGAGGACTAAGTTAACTTTAATTTCATTATAACGAAAGCAAAATACGAAAGATGCTGGAATTTGGATGAGTACAGTAAATGCTTGAAATACTCACACCTGCAGCATTTGTATTTCCCCCTCAAAAAAAGCTTTAGACCACAGTCCTTGCAAACCACAATGAATCTCTAATTGTTTCTCCCTTTGCTACAACTCTAAGCTGAATTTTACCAATCCATTTCTGCCCTGCCATAGTACTGAAAAGCTCTAATGTGACATTCTGCAGACTGTGTCAAGGTTAATATTCCCCCTCATCCTTTTTGAAGCACCTGCAGTCTCTGACACAGTTGACCACATTATTTCCCTCCAACAGCTCTCCAGCGGAGTGGGACTGCTTTCCCATGGTCCCATTCTTCTCCATCCAGCTGCAGCCAAAGAATCACTTACAATAGTTTCCCTATTTTCTCCTACACTCACAACTCCTGGTGTCCACTAAGGATTGATCCATGCCACCTCACATCTCAGTTCCTGATTTAGATGCTGCCCTTCAGTCATATCATTGGTTTTACAGTAAAGTTTTACAACAAAACCTAGTTTTAATCTACTACCACTTTCTCAACTCCTCACTGCTGCAAAGTGATCAGTCTGCTCACCTGAGAGCCACTACTGGATGAGCAAAACCTTCCTCCAATAATGCATGGGATGTCTGATGCCATTGGTTTCAGCTCCTTCCTAGCTACCGATTCCAACCATCTCCCTGGCGATAGTCAAAGATTAAGCCATGATGTTCACAACTTTGGTGTCATGTTTGATCCTAAGATGTGTTTCTGGCCTCACGTTCATACCAACGTGAATATTCACCATTTTCTCCTTTGCACCATTTGAACCCATAGCGACATCGCCCAATTGTCACTAACCTTCCTCAAGTCATCTGTTGCGAAACCCTCATTCATGCCTTGGTTGCCTCTACAGTGAACTATTCCGAAACTTTGTTTGCCAGTTCTCTCATTCTGTACCATGGCTTCGTGTCATATTTTGTTTTATAATGCTCCCGTGAATTGGCTTTGGGAAATTTCATTACGTTAATGGTGCGACAGAAATTAATGTTGCAGTTTTTGTTGAGTCAAAAGGTTGTGGGAGTAAACTTCACTCCATAACTTAACATTGCAGTGCATTGTTATAGAAATGCTATAGTGTCCACGGGAACCAAACTTTGAACAATACATTAAAATGTGGCCTTGTGTGTTTATTCAGTTGGACATAAAGGGAAGCCATAGTTCTTCTCCTAGAAAGAGAAGTTGTGTGTGTCCTGAGCAACTCTGTGGTCATTACCAACAAAAAAGCAGATTATCCAACCATTTATCTTGTAAGTTTAATTTGGCACTTTGCTGTGTGTAAATCAGTTCAGGTTTGCTTTCAAGGAAGCAACGCATTTCAAAACATAATTTATTGGCCATCAAGAATTTTGGGCCATGTCGAGGATGTAATGGGCAATTCATTAATTCAAGTTCTTTCCTTATATTTGCATCAGTTTTGTTTGCATTTTAATTCTATGCTATTTGGAACAGATTTCACGATTGACTGGCCTTTAAATCAAGTCTGGCAATGCCATTGTGTTGCGGTCAGGTTAGGTGAAGATATAGTTCATGATGACTTTTGAGCTGGAAGCAATGCAGCAAGTTAAATTCATAATTTCTTCAAAATGTACATAGAAGTAACTGTTCTTTTTTTTTAAAATGTTCGAAAGGGACTGCTAAGAGATCTGCAGATGGCAGAAAGAGAAGATGATGTGTGTAACACAGTAAAACAGGACAGAATGTAGAAGCATTCTGTGGAATTGGACAATTCTAGTGTTGCTGCTTTGGTTCTGTCAGAGCTGACCAGACCATTTGCTGCGATTTATTGAAGAGCAATTTATGTCACTAAGACTGTTGCAAACCTAGCTAAGGTTATTGTACAGGTGCATACCATTCTGGTGATGACCACCTCCAAAAACCTGAGGTAGAATCCAGCTAGTAACGAATGTGATTTAGAGACGGAATCAATTGAGTGGAAATTTGAGACATTCTACGCATCAGAGATTATATTAGAGAAAGTTGGAACTGCACTTGTCTGTGGGGAGTGATGCAGGTCTCTGTGGCTTTGTAAGATATATCTTTGTCATATTTAGACTTTAAAGTGAAATTTATCGACTTATGTATCATTTGACTATTAGTTCATATTTAACTTAGGTGGATTCCAATTCATTTTGATGTAAAAATAACAGTGAAATTTTGTTGTTAATTCTTCATCTGGGGTGGAGGATAGGTGGGGCTGGGGTATTGACGGTGGTTGTTAGTGTAGAACAACCTGTAAGCTGTATGATTTCAGAATTTGCTTCTTACCTGTCTGTACCATAGTGTTGGATCCATTCCTGAGTGTTTGCTGGACTCTAGACTGGGTTTGGTTTCACACAACTCCCTGCCAAGGTGGCTCCCCTCAGTCAATTTCATCTTTAGTCCCTCAGCTTGCTGGGACTGCACCTTGGAGACATCGTCTGCTTTTGCCATAATGGCATATTTCATGGAGTCCGTTGAGTCCTTAGGTTTGTTGGGCACCGGCTTTGCAAGGTCTGTCAGGCTCGGGGCTTTTGACAGTGTGGCTGAGGCAGAAGACTTCTGTTTCCATTCCTCCCTGTCTCGATCTTTAATGCTATGCTCTTGCTTCTTCTCGGTGTCGTTGGTGTTGTGTTTCCCACGATTCTGCTCTTGCCTCTGCTTGTGTTGTTCCTCACAGAGTTTTTCGTATTGCTGCCTGTATGCTGGATTTGTGCTCATTACATGACTGTGGTATCCCTGCTCACTGTACCCATACTGAGGCATATATGCATACTGGCCGTAATAGAGAGGCTGCATGTACATTTGGGGCCTTTGCTGGATCACTGAAGGATGGTGACTTGTAGTGCCCATGTCAATCTTTTTATCGTCTGCGTTTTCAACCTTGACCCTCACCTCTGCACCCTCCTCCTCTACTTCCTTCTTGATTTTGACCGAATGACTGACTGCTCCTGAACCACTACTGGCACCCCCAGGGCTCGAGTGGGGGTAGTTTGGAGAGTAGTAGGCTTCATAACCTTGATAGTAAGGAGAGTGAGTTTCCTTACTTAAAGGTGGCTGAGTTCTTGAAGAAGAGGATGAAGAAGAAGAGGAGGTCGACGATGAGGAGGAAAATAATGCTTTCTTGGCACTTTCCTTCGCCATTTGGTCCGGAGATGTTGTTTTGACTTTGGCACCTTCTCCCTTCCCCTCTCCATCTTCTCCTGCGTCCGAGATGTCAGAGTAAGCTGGGCTATTGGTCTTGACGGATGAACTGTCAGCTCCATTCTGTGTCACCACGTGTAAGGGAGTGATGGGTGTTACCAAGCTGCTGCCTTCTAGCCTGCTGGCTGTGCCAATGGAGGGACTCGGGGCATTGTCGGTGAAGCTGTAGATTTTGTCCGCTTCGGCTTTGATACTTGCCAAGCGACTCTCATGTGACTCAGAAGAACCATTTAGGAGGCCCTCGCCTTTGGGAGCAGCATCTGCGGAGGAATCTCGGAAGGGGCTTTTGCCATCCTCAGGCTTTCCTCCTTTCCCCAGTGGCTTGGGACTTGCTGCTTCCTTGGCATCCTTCTTCTTCTTTTCTTTCTTCTTCTTCTCTTTTAAGGGGGTGAGAGCTGGGTTGACTGTTGACGGCTCCCCCATGACAGTTGGCTTGGGTTGAATGGCTTTGAGTGGGGGGCTCTTGGACATCGCTTGGACCACAGTGGTGGCCAGGCTCTGAGCAGGCCCGGGACCAGATGCAGTAAACCCAGTAGTGGGAAAGCTGTACATCTGCGCAGGCATGGCAGGGACAATGGGCCTGGCTGATTTGGTTTTGAGTGGAAGCTTCTCTGATTTCAAACTATTTGACTTCTTGGCTTTATCCTTTTCCAAGACTGACTTCTTTTCACTTGAATCGTCTCCGTCATTGCCTGTATCATCACTTGGGCTGGCCACTGGAGGCCCTTCTTCTGCACACTCAATATTATACATCCCACCAGACTCAGTATCAGCCTCTGAAGAGACTTTCTTTTTACTAGAGCCCTTCCCAGCAATGAGCTTTGCGGCAGGCGAAGGACTATGAGCTTCCATGCTGCCTTCTCTCCTGCCTTTGGGTGTGACTGAGCGAGCAGGGGACATGGAGCCCTTTGCCTGGCAGAATGTGTGAGAGCTGGAGGAGCCATTGCAGCTGCTGGAATCCTGGCTCAGCGATGGGTGTTGGGTGCAATCCTCACCATCTGAGTTCTTCTCCTCGCTGTCAATATCTCCTTCGAGTTTCCCGTCACTGTCTGTATGCGCATGGGCCTGATGATAGCGGAGGCCATTAATGTGCTTGTATTTCTTGTTGCAGTTGGGGTGCGGACAATCAATGAGAACGGGTGACGGGCAGTTATGCTCGGGCACAGGCGGCTCGCTTTTCATCCCTGTAACCGGAGTCAGGGTTGCAGTTCCGCGTGAATTTGAACGCATCCTCTTCCCTCCTTTTGAGTCCTCAGAACTCGAGGTTACATCCAAGTCTGGAGCAGGCTTGTTTTTCCTTTTGTTTCCAGACGACGGGCTTGCCTTGACGTCCTCGACTGTGTTTGTTGGGGTACGTCTGTCCGAGGAGTTCTGGCTGCCCCGGCGCCCCTTGCTACTCGTGCATGCCCGGGTTTTGGTGACTACCTTGTTGTCTGGCACCGTGGTGGCCTCAATCACTGGGGCATTTGTAGTAGGGCGGGTCCGCTTCCCCCTACCTCGATTGTTTCCTCTCATTTCAAGGTCACTCGTCGGTGATTCACAAAATCTAGAGAAGGCACATAACAATCAACAACCACAGTGAGCTAAAGAAGAGAACACTGTAGGATTTCTCATTTAAAGAATGTTCACAACCAAGTTTAGGGGAGAATGAAAGGGGTCGGCACTTACAAAGAGCAGTTCTACTTATGAAACCCAATCACTACATAAGAAAGTGAGGATAATAAAGGTTCAACAATACATTCTAAGATATTAAGTACATTCAAAACACAACGGAAAGGACAATGCTGAGTTGAAGAGTGAACGCAGATAAAGCTTTTACTGCAGGAGGCTTTTTCTTTGGTAAGCTTTCTATAAAAAAAAGTCAAGGTCTTCAGGCTGTTTCCCAAAGTTAAATGGAAAAGGACGAAAATCAATTAAGGGTAGTTTGGTGTCTCAGTGGTTAGCACTGCCTTCTCATAGCACCAGGGACCCAGGTTCAATTCTGGCCTCGGGTGACTGTCTGTGTGGAGTTTGCACATTCTCTGAGTGCTCTGGTTTCCTCCCACAGTTCAAAGATGTGCAGGTTAGGGTGAACTGGCCACGCTAAATTGTCCATGATGTTCGGGGATGTGTAGGTTAGATGCATTAGTCAGGGAAACTATACAGTCATAGGGGAGGGGAATGGATCTGGGTGGGATACACTTTGGAGGGTCAGTGTGGATTTGTTGGGCCAAAATAGCCTATTTCCACACTGTAGGGATTCTAATAGGGAAGGAGTTTACAAATGCTTTTGGGTCCTTTTCAAATTTTTGATGGTATGAAACTTCCAAGGAACTTTTGAGAGTTGATTGGAGTAGACTGTTCTCAGGTAAAGGGATGGCTGGCAACTGGGACGCTTTCAAAAGTGAGATCACGAGAGTTCAGAGGCATTATGTTCCTGTAAGAGTGAAAAGTAAGATTGCTAAGAAAAGGGAACAATGGATGAATAAAAATATTGAGGCTCTGATCAAGGCTAAGGAGTCATTCTGGTAGAGACAATTGCGATGAAGTGAATCTCTTGAAGAGTATAAGGGATGCAAGGAAATCAGGAGGGCAAAAAGGGAATATGAGATAATCTTATCTTCCAAGGCTAAAGATAATCCAAAGAGATTCTACAAATACATGAAGAGCAAAAAAGCAACTAGGAGAAAATAGGGCCCCTTAAAGATCAATGAGGTTGTCTATGTGTAGAACCACGGGAGATGAGAGATAATAAACAAATATTTTGCATCAGTTTCTACTGTAGATTAAGAAATGGAGATTAGGGAACTTGGGAAAATAAATACGGAGGTCTTGAAAACAGTCCACATTATGTAAAAGGAAGCACTGCATGTCTTAAAGATCCAAGGTGGATAAATCTCTAGGATCTGACCAAATGTATCCCAGGGCATTGAGAGAAGTTAGGGAAGAAATTGCGGGAGACCTAAGAGAGATATTTGCACCATTTGCAGCCTTGGGTGAGGTGTCCGAGGACAGGAGGCTGGCTGGTGTTAGATGTGAGAGTTTGGCATTAGTGGTAGGTAAGTTCATGGAGGAGATTCTGAGAGATAAGATTTACATACATTTGGGGAGGCAAGGTCTGATTAGGGATAGTCAGCTTTGTGCATGGGAAGTCATGCCTCACTAACTTGACTGAGGATATAACCAAAAAGATTGAGGAGGACAGAGCAGTAGACATTTTCTACATGGACTAAGCCTTTGACAAGGTTCCATATGGTAAACTAATTAGTAAAGTTAGATCACATGGATTCAGGGAAAGCTTGCCAAATGGATATTAAATTGGCTTGACAGTAGGAGGCAGAAGTTGGTGGTGAACTGGAGGCCTGTAACCAATGGTGTTCTGCAGGGATTGGTGTTGGGTCCACTTTTGTTTGTAATTTATATAAACGATTTGGATGAGAATTCAGGAGGCATGGTTACTAGGTTTGCAGATGACACTAAAATTGGTGGCATTGTCAGCAGTGAAGATTATAAAGGAATCTTGATCAATCAGGCCAATGGGCTGAGCAGTGGCAGATGGAGTTTAATTTGGATATAAATGTGAGGTATTACATTTTGGAAAAACAAACAAGAGTAAGACTTATACAGTTAATGGTAGAGCCCTGGGTAGCACTGTCAAACAAAGAAACCAAGGAGTTCAGGCATATGGTTCTTTGGAAGTTGCACCACATGTAGACAGGGTGGTTAAGAACATGTTTAGCATGCTTGCCTTCATTGCTTAGACTACTGAGTTTAGGAGTTGGAACATTATGTTAAGGTTGTACATTGGTGAGACCACGTTTGGAGAACTGTGTACAGTTCTGGTTGCCCTGCTCTCGAAAGGATATTATTAAATAGAGTGTTCAGAAAAGATTTATCAGGATAGACTGGGACTTTTATCACCGGAGTATACAAGGTTGAGTTGGACCTTATAGACGTTTATAAAATCATGAAGGGCATAGATAAGATGAATAGTAATAGTCAATTGCCTAGGGTGGGGCAGCTCAAAAGTAGGAGGCATATTTTTTAGGAGAAAGATTTGAAAGGGACCTGAGGGGCAACATTTTCACAAACAAGGTGGGTTGTGTGTGGTATGAACTGCCAGAGGAAGTGGTAGGTGCAAGTACAGTTACTTTTAAAAGACATTTGGATGGGTACATAAATAGGAAAGGGCCAAATGCAGGCAAGTGGAATGGATTTGGTTTGGGAAACTTGGTTGGCATGGATGAGTTCAACTGATGTGTTTGTTTCTGTGCTGCATGACTCTGTGGATGCCCTCCAATAATCTACTTTAGTGAGGTTTGTGCTGAGCTGGGGTATCAAGGTGACTAGTGAAAAAATGTTGGCATGGACGGCTCACTACAATTGTCCTGATCAACCTCAGTTGATGAAGGGGAAAATCTGGTTTCTGCACAACACTGTCCCACATCAAACCAGGTGGGATCAGAAGCATTTGGGAGAAAGGAGCGCAGGTGACAAGTCATTTCCAATCATATTTTGTTGAATTCAACTGGCACTATGCCCTTGTATTAACGCAAAACTCTTCAACGTTCAGACAATTTCCATGCTGGCTGTGTTACAGTGGGTGAAACTAACTTGCGTACAAATTCACAGAATTATGCCAATTAAAGATTAAAGTGAGGTACTGATAGGAACAACATGGCAATATTCACTGTTCCCAAGCTAATTAGAACAGCCCAGGAAATTTCCCACTATATTTATTGATTGAAAAGTCTACCCTTCTTACACCAAAGTTATTTTAAGCATCTAATAAAAATATTGGCATGAATCTGGACTTTACAACAATTATATTGCCTGTTCTAGGTATTTGACAATTCAAAACAAAACTTAAAGCATAAAAACATGTCTGGATCATCAGAGATAGTATAACAGCTGTCAGAAGTTTGAACAACTGTAGTGAGGGGTGGTGAGAATACAAAGGATCCTGAGCCAATACAAGATGTTCAAACACACAACAAGAAACAGAGACAAACACCAGGACAGTTAAAGGAACAGTTAGACGGCCTGAGCGGGGAGACTGGACATTCCTGTGGATCATTCAGCACCACAAACATCTCTCATTGTACCTATTTTTTTGAGACTAGGCCTGTAACCGGACAAGGAAACATAACGGATGTTCTATGGGAAATTGGAGAAGATTTGTAGCTCAGGTTGTAAGTTTGCTCGCTGAGCTGGTAGATTTGTTCTCAGATGTATCATCACCATGGTAGGTAACATCATCAGAGAGCCTCAGATGAGGTGCTGGTGTTCTGTTCTTGCTTGCCATTTATCTGTCTTGGTCTGTTGTGGCGGGTGATATCATTTCCAGTTCTTTTTCTGAGAGGTTAGTAAATGGGGTTTAAATCTATATGCTTGTTAATGGGGTTTCTGTTTGATTGCCAGGCCTCAAGGAATTCCCATGCATGTCTTTGTTTAAACTGCCCCGGGATGGACATAATTGTTCCAGTCAACTGGTGTTCCTTTTCGTCTGTGTGTATGGATACCAGTGAAAGTTGGTCATGTCTTTTGGTGGTTAATTGCTGCTCATGTATCCTGGTGGCTAGTTTTCTGCCTATTGTCCAATGTAATGTTTGTTGCTGTCCTTGCAGGGTATTTTGTATATGATGTTCGCTCTGCTGATTGTTGGCAGCTGTTTCAGCATGGTGATGGGTTTGTGGGCTACCATAATGCCTAGGGGCCAGAGTAATCTGGTCAGCATCTCCAAGATGGCTTTCACGTTGGCAGGGTGTCTACAGTCTCTGGGCGTGTTGTGTAGGAATCAGTGGACTGTGGATGGTCTATGTACAACAGTGGTCACCAGGGTGTTACGTGTCATTCATGTATTTACTATTCCAATATTCTCTCACCCCAAATTTCCTTTACCTCCACAGCTTTATCCCTTTGCTCACCTTGGGGGTGCCCAGTCATGTCTTGTGCAATCCAGAAGCGTTCCAACATAAGTTTTGTTCCGCCAAGTCACATTCACCACCAGTACACCTGGTAAAAGATGGAGAAAAAGAGAGAAACAGATAGTCGGCTTTAGACAATTGGCTTATTAGAAAATCATCATAGGCCTAGGTGTTTGATTGAGATGACAATGCAAATTAAAGAAGTAATATAATTCATAATTGAACTAAGAAAAGCATAAAATAATTTATGACCATGAATAATTACATTGCAAAACACAGGTATGCTTAACTGACATAATAAAAATGAAAGGTTTATTGCATTCTGCATTTTAAAGTCCATCATTCATATACTGTCAGCCCAAGTTTATTAAATTTCATTTATTCATTCACAGGATGAGAGTGCTGCTGGCTAGGCAGCCTTTATTGCTCAGAGGGCAGTTAAAGGTCAATCACATTGCTGTGGGTCTGGAGTCACTTCCCTTTTCCAACAATCGGCAATGGATTCATGGTCATCATTCAACTCTTAATTACAGATATTCATTGAACTCAAATTCTACCATCTGCTATGGCAGTGTTCAAACCCAAGTCCCCAGAACATTATGTGGGTCTCTGGATTAACAGTCCAGCGATAATATCACTAGGCCACTGCATCCATATACATACTATTTGTGAGTTTTCTGAAGTATGGGATTAACCTGTCTAGTCCTCTATTCATTCTGCATCTTTTTTGTAGTTTGGTATCTTTTCCCATTGAAAATGAAATATTTGCCAGATAACTTCCAGTTTAATTTAAAAAAACTAACCATAAAGCTGTTTGCTGCACCCATGTTCGTAAATAAGCGAGGTGTTTAGAGAATTAGAGATTTACTAACAGGATCTGCTTGCAGGAGCTAGCATCTGTGGATATGTGACTTTGCACTCTGCAATGCTCAAAACTCAAGTTGAACCAGTGAGTTGAACAATTTCAGTGCAGTTGCTGCATCACATTTAATTCTTCATGAGATGCAAAATACAATTTGTATTCAATTTTTTTTGACAAATAGAACAAGAGATTTCTAGTAAACCCGTCCCTTTCCTACAAGCTCCTCAGAGAGGAAAATAACATGTTGAAACTTAACCTTTATTAAATATTCAATGCAGGTAACAGGTTAGCACAAGAGAGTCTGTGGCATCAACCCCCATCTTAACGAGCCTTCCAACTTCAGTCCAATTAGAAGTATGTGAGACTTAGAGTCATAGAGATGTTCAGCACGGAAACAGGCCCTTCGGTCCAACCCGTCCATGCCGACCAGATATACCAACCCAATCTGGTCCCACCTGCCAGCACCCGGCCCATATCCCTCCAAACCCTTCCTATTCATATACCCATCCAGATGCCTCTTAAATATTGCAATTGTACCAGCTTAACTTAGGATATTTTATTCCTTAGAAGTGTTATGTTGTGCAGGTAAAAACTTCTATTATCTCTGGTCACTCAGGATTTATTGTTGTCCCATTCTCCAGCTGTTGAGGACCATTCTGTGGCTCTGTTTACCAGCAGTCAATGATGATCTTGGTGTTGGCATGCTGACTTTAACAAAGAATAGGCAGTGAGCACAACACGTTGAATTAGACTGCCTCAACTTGTCACAGCCAGCAGAACATGGATGCATAGGTCACTTATTCCATTAATCTAAACTTAAAGACAAAAGTGACCCCTTAGAACCAAGGAATGATTGGCAACACGGGACAGAAAGGTTGGGCTTGCTGCCAGTCTGCATAAACAAACAAAACATCACACTGACCCGAGTACAACGAAGCCACTGTTCCAAACTTTGTCAAACTCTTTACATTCTCAAAAGAGACCATGCCAAGTTTCTGCTTCAAAATGACAAACACACAGAATTCGAGCCCTATTGTAATCACTAATCAAACCTTACAGGGTCAGCTGGCATGTTATTAAAACAACATAAACGGTGCCAGCCCTCAAAAAGACACAGTCATAACCATTTTATTCCAAGCCACTACTTGTAACATGGCAGTTTCCCAACATAATCAAGCAAGGTCCAAAATATCTTTTAGAGTTCAGGTTGCACAGCAATCGTTTTGTGCAACTCCAGCAGAACAGGATACAGATAAGCTCATTCAACACATTGTGTACCTGCACTGCCAGAATTCCAGAAATACACACAATAGATTGCTTTGAAGAGTTTATAAAAGCATACAAAGCAAGACGACACAGCAGTCAGGGACAATCATGAGCCCTCAGTCTCACGTCCCTGTTTGTTTCACATAGACGCAGAACACCTCCTTTTGAAGATTGGATGCCCCCGCCCACCCCCTTATATAATTGTGTAGGAATGGACTGGAAAGCCGACAGTCCAAATCCCATGTCTCTGTTTGGGTAATAGACCAGAACCTGTGTATCTTTTCTGCCTCCTACTCACTGCTAAGATATTGTCTCATTGCATGGGCTGCTCAGGTGTCATACAAACACCTTGTGAATCCCAGTATCAGGTGACAGCTTCTTCATTCACTGTGAAATTCTTTATATAAAGTACAAGGTTTTTGGACTTTGCACAGTTTTTCTGCCAGCTCTGAGACTAATTCCCGGCTGAAAGTGATGAGGATCCAGGCAGAGATTGAGGGTTTGATCTTCATCGGGAGGTACTGAATTTGCAGTATATTTAACCAGGAGATTTACTTTATAATTACAATCACCAAGCCAAGTCAGAACAAGAACATCTTGTAAAATACATTGCAGACTTGAAGGGAGCCAACAGGAAATGCCAATGTCTCAGCCAGCAGCTGGGATATTCTAACTGGCCTGCAGGGGGCAGACCATACCTAGTAACTGTTGTTATAGCAAACTCAACACTCCAGCCTGACCTCTCTCACAGGACACCTTTTAATCTCAGACTCCATGAACAGAAAGAAATACATGATCCAAAAATCCTACTTGAGACTCACCTGCCCCAACCAGTATCACCTCCTCAGCTCTCTCCTTCTCTCCCAAAAAAAACATGCTCCTACCTAATGCTCCCTTTGAACTGAATGCTTCTAGTTCTTAGGAAAATATCTGACCCAGATCAAGTTTACCTCAACACCACAGCTTTCTCACCTTGGCTTGGTAGGTTTAATTTCCTACACAGTACACAGGCAGACAGGCAACATGGAGGAAAAGCTGGACTATACCCTGGGAGTTTTCTCCAACATATGGATTGTGTGTGTTGTTGAACTACTCCCAGAGAACCTTCAGAATCAGACGACCAACTATCAAGGGAGCTTCATAATCCCTAGGGTCTGATGCAAGTCACCTCCTTTCCCTGTAGCATCCTCCAGCTCTGAAAACAAAACCTTCAAAAACTCTGCCTTCTCTAACCCACTTCAGGTCCTCACAACCAACACCCTACCATTCCCACCCCCAAATAAAAGACTCTGGTCCCCTGTGTCTGCTAATGCTACAAGCTTCATCCCAAATTTGAAAAGTATTCCTTCACAAGTTTAGGCCCTATGTGTGCACTTAATAATACCATAAAACACTGAAGCATCGTTAGGCCACTGGCCCAATAACTCTGCTTTGCCATTTAATGAGGTCACAACTGATCTTCAACTTCATTACCCTCCATAAGCATTGATTCCCTTACTAATTCAAAACAAAATCTCACAGCCTTAGGTATACTTAATGACCCAGTCTCCATAGCTCTCTGCTAAAGATTCACCACACAAAACAACTCCCCTCTTACTTAAATGGGCCATGCTCACACTGAGATTATGCCTTCTGATCACTGACTCTCCCACAATGCCATATCTACCCCATCAAGCATCCCAAGAATCTTGTATTGCAATATAAAGTCAATTTGCATTCTTCTAAACTCCACAGAGTACAACCTCAGCCAACACAGCTACTGCTCATAAGAAAAGCTATCTATACCCGGAATCAATTGAGAGAACCTTCTTTGGACAGTCTCCAATGACAGGACATCTTTGCTTAGATAAGGGAACCAAAACTGTTCAGAGTATTATACATGCAGCATGCCTAGTACCTTGTATAGTTCCGGCAAGACCTCTCTATTTTCATACTCCATTCCCTTTGAGTATGAAGACCAACATTCAGCATGTAATACGGAAGGCAAATGGAATGTGGGTGTTAGCTTTTTGTGACTCATGTACAAGGACCTCAAATCTCTGTGCTCCAGTTTTCAGCAGTCTTCTTCCATTTAAATAATATTCAGCTCCTCTATTCTTTCTGCCAAAGTTCACAGCCTCACATTTTCCCACGTAACAGTCCATCAAGCTTCTGCCCCTCTCAATCTGTCTACATCCCTCTGCAGACTCCTTGTGTCATCCTCACTCCTTACCCTCCCATTTTTTGTGCCATTCACAAAATTAACCTCAGTACATTTGCATCCTTCATCCAAGTCATTAATAAATGTTATAACTAACTGTGGCCTCAGCATGGTTCCCTGGAGCACTCCACTAGTTACAGATTGCCATTTCGTAAATGTCCTCTTTATCCCAACTCTGGGACCTCTGCTAGCTCTCTACCAATGCTAATAGTCCTTATGCCCAAAATGTCGACTTTCCTGGTCCTTGGAGGTTGTCTGACCTGCTGTGCTTTTCCAGCACCACACTCTTGACTCTGATCTCCAGCATCTGCAGTCCTCACTTTCTCCTCATAGATTACCCCCAACATCATCTTATTAAGATGCCCAATGTGTGGTACCTTACCAGTACACCCACTATCTCCGTAACTGCTTCTTTTAATATCCTAGGCACATCCCATCAGGCCCAGGGATTTGTAGGCCTTCAGCCCCATTAATTTTCTCTAATGATAATTAACTATTTATTCCTCCCCACTCAGGGCACTTGAACATTGAGCATCTTTGGAATGCCATTAGTGCCCTTTATGATAAAGATTGATGCAAAGAATCTTTTACAAATTTCCTGGCTATCGATTATTTCCTTAACCTTGCTCTGTCAGGAGCCTGTTTTCTTTGTCCTTTCTTTTCCTTGTTGTATACTTAAAGAAGTTCCTACCATCAGTTTTTATATTATTTTAGTTTGCACTGTTTATTTTTTCACTCTTAATTATTGTTTGTAATCTTTTGTTAGCCTTTAAATATTTCACATTCCTCTGAATCTTTGCTACATTGTATAATTTTTCTTTCAATTTGATACTGAATTAATGTCCTTTGGTCAGTTTATCTCCTTCCTAAAATCCTCCTTCCTCTCTGGAATGTCTTTTGTTTTCTTATCGTCTGCTTTTGTTCATCAACTGTCTTTTCTGCTAAACTTGTTCCTCTGTCCTCCTCAGCCAACTCTGATCTTATCATTATGTAATTATCTTTGTTGTTTCTAATCCAAGATTCTCATTCTCAAACTGAATGCTAAATTCTACCATATTCGGGTCACAGTTTCCTTGGGGATCTCTTACACTGCTTCCTCAACTACCTTCCAACTTTCCTCTTTTCATGGTCCTTGGTCCTCACAACTCCATCCTCTGTTCTGTGTCAAAATTTGTCTCAACGTTTTCCTAAATGAGCTACATACTCGCAAGCTACTGCTGTTACCTTTTGTTGTGAGAGTGGCAAGAGACAACTTTAGTGAGATTGGGAGATAAATCCAAATTCTTCACTCGCTGCTTCTAAAATGATTCAACTTGACCCAGAGCAAATGATCTTGAGATACCCTTTTGTGTTCTTTGCCACCAATGCTGGAAACAATCCTGTGGCCTTCGCAGGGGGCGAGTCACAGCTGGAATTTCAAGCTATTTCTCTGGGCCTGAGAATTTTCTGTTTAACTTTAATTAATTGCGACCATTTATGACCAATTACATCATTCAATTGGCTGTTGATCCATATTGGATCGATATGGAGCAAGCTAAGGAAATCAGTGCTGTCAGGCAAAGGATCTACCTCAGCAGTCAGCTCGCATCCCTCTCGAGGGATCTCACACTTCCCTCTTTCCTGCAGCACGCAGTAGAGCATCAATTGACCTTTAGTCAGTTGCTACTTAAGAACAAGAATCATTAACACATCCATCAGAACATGTTGTGGTAAAAAGACCTGGCTCATTTGTTGCGACAGTGATTTTAAACCAAGGGTAACAGGCTGCAGGACAATTCAAAGAAAGAAAATTAAGGAAAGATTGAATAGGGGTGCTCAAAATGATCAGGGAGCTTGACTGGATAGATAAGGTGAAATTTGCCACTGGCAACCAGATCTCGATTGTGGTGAAAGAAGCCAGATGGGAAATGAGGAGTATTTTTTTGAAAAGCGCAAGTTACGGTGACCAGGGCTACACTACCTGTAGGGGGCCTGAAGCAGATTGTATAGTAACAGTCAAAAAGGATTTTATTTTTGTGTAGAAAATGTGTTGCTGGAAAAGCGCAGCAAGTCAGGCAGCATCCAAGGAGCAGGAGAGTTGAGATTTTGGGTATGAGCCCTTCTTCAGGAATCTGCAGTCCTCACTTTCTTCTCGAACATTTTCAGCTCTGATCTCCAGCATCTACAGTCCTCACTTTCTCCTAGAATCTCCTGCTCCTTGGATGCTGCCTGACCTGCTGCGCTTTTCCAGCAACACATTTTCAGCTCTGATCTCCAGCATCTGCAGTCCTCACTTTCTCCTAGATTATTTTTGAGTACTCAGGAAAAGGAAACTATTAGAAGAGCAAGAATTAAATACTGTGACCCATTAAAAAGGTTATTTTGTCCTTGGATTTTTTTGAAGAGAGGTTGTAAAGGCAGAGGTGCCAAAGCATCTAGTTAACAATGGAAGGGGAGTTGGTCAATTCTTCCAGTTCAGGTTTTTTCTAGTTTGTTTTAGCTGTAGCAGTTATGAGATGTGAGAGTCAAGGGGAGTTGCAAGCTACAGAAAAAAATTCCTCTAACTTCCTTCTGAAATCTATCTCTGGAAACTGTTCTCTCCTGTCTGTAAGAGTCTGTGTTTGAATGTACCTTTTTGTCAAAGGGTGTGATAATGGGATGTTACTATAATGGAACAGTTAATCAGTTAAGGTGCTGTATCGGGTCAGTTAGGTTTTCCAATGGTTGTTATTCTAAATTCTGCTTTCTTTAGTGGTTTTTACAAATATATTAAGGACAAAAGGGTAACTAGGGAGAGAATGGGGCCCCTCAAAAATCAGCAAGGCAGCTTTTGTGTGGAGCCACAGAAAATGGGGGAGACACTAAATGAATATTTTGCATCAGTATTTACTGTGGAAAAGGATATGGAAAATATAGACTGAAGGGAAATAGATGGTGACATCTTGCAAAATGTCCAGATTACAGAGGAGGAAGTGCTGGATGTCTTGAAAAGGATAAAGGTGGATAAATCCCCAGGACCTGATCAGGTGTACCCTAGAACTCTGTTGGAAGCCAGAGAAGTGATTACTGGGCCTCTTGCTGAGATATTTGTGTCATCGATAGTCACAGGCAGTAGATGTGATCTATATGGACTTCAGTAAGTCGTTCGACAAGGTTGCCCATGGGAGACTGATTAGCAAGGTTAGATCTCATGGAATACAGGGAGAACTAGCCATTTGGATGCAGACTGGCTCAAAGGTAGAAGACAGAGGGTGGTGGTGAAGGGTTGTTTTTCAGGCTGGAGGCCTGTGACCAGTGGAGTACCACAAGAATCAGTGTTGGGTCCTCTGCTTTTTGTCATTTACATAAATGATTTGGATGCGAGCATAAGAGGTACAGTTAGTAAGTTTGCAGATGACACCAAAATTGGAGGTGAAGTGGACAGTGAAGAGGATTACCTCAGATTACAACAGGATCTGGGCCAGATGGGCCAATGGGCTGAGAAGTGGCAGATGGAGTTTAATCCAGATAAATGCGAGATGCTGCATTTTGGAAAAGCAAATCTTAGCAGGACTTATACACTCAATAGTAAGGTCCTAGGGAGTGTTGTTGAACAAAGAGACCTTGGAGTGCAGGTTCATAGTTCCTTGAAAGTGGAGTCGCAGGTAGATAGGATAATGAAGAAGGCGTTTGATATGCTTTCCTTTATTGCCCCTTAGGTCTCTTTTATATCTTTCCCCTCGCACCCTAAACCTATGCCCTCTAGTTCTGGACTCCCCAAACCCAGGGAAAAGACTGAGTACAGGAGTTGGGAGGTCATGTTGCGGCTGTTCAGGACATTAGTTAGGCCACTGTTGGAATATTGCGTGCAATTCTGGTCTCCTTCCTATCGGAAAGATGTTGTGAAACTTGAAAGGGTTCAGAAAAGGTTTACAAGGATGTTGCCAGGGTTGGAGGATTTGAGCTATAGGGAGAGGCTGAACAGGCTGGGGCTGTTTTCCCTGGAGCGTCGGAGGCTGAGCGGTGACCTTATAGAGGTTTATAAAATTATGAGGGGCATGGTTAGGGTAAATAGGCAAAGTCTTTTCCCTGGGGTTGGGGAGTCCAGAACTAGAGGGCATAGGTTTAGGGTGCGAGGGGAAAGATATAAAAGAGACCTAAGGGGAACTTTTTCATGCAGAGGGTGGTACGTGTATGGAATGAGGTGCCAGAGGAAGTGGTGGAGGCTGGTACAATTGCAACAATTAAGAGGCATTTGGATGGGTATATGAGTAGGAAGGGTTTGGAGTGATATGGGCTGGGTGCTAGCAGGTGGAACTAGATTGGGTTGGGATATCTGGTCGGCATGGACGGGTTGGACCGAGTCTCTATGACTTTAAGTGTAATGTTTAAATAAATTGCTTTTCTTAAAGCTGAGTGGTTTGACCAGCTGCATCACACCTGGAATATCCACTTCACATCTATCTTTAAAAGAAGAAAAGGCTAGAAGAAAATATTTTGAGGGGGTCTGGCCTGATCCATAACAAATCTAACTGGATTCCTCTTTCAAACAACAAGCATGAGTTCAATGATCTGAATGATTCAATAAATGGCCAATTGTGGGGACTTTTAAAAAATCTTTCTCAGCTCCTACTCCATTTTATAAGAGGTAATTTCATCAAAACATTGGGTCCTCTGAAAGTTATACCCATCCATTGGCCTTTAGGAATACAAGGCAACAGAAAACTCCCACACCAACTGTGGGGATGCATGAGAGAGCATCGACAGAGCAGAAAAGAAGAGTAAACTGCATGACCAGTCCCCTTAACACACCGTCAAAGGGCACAGGCTTTCAGAGGTGGGGAAAAAAAAACAAGTTACAGTTCATGCCAGGTACTGAGTTCACTGTAGTGAAGTTAACAGGCTGGGAACAGTTCAGAGATGACAAGACTGTGCTCCACAACATGTATATATTGATTTCTGCTCATCAGAAAACAAAGTGACATCAATTATAGTGAGGCAGAGTAAATCCTACAACATGCTTAATACTGCATGGTATAATGGGGATGTGGTAAATTATGGAGTACTGAATACACATGTTTGAAAGAGAATTATTTCTCCCCAGTCCCCAGCAATATCATTCCACCTGGAACAATGTTTGAAACTGCTGTATCCTGCCCCATTCTTTAAATAGCTGTTCCTCCACACTAAAGCAGGCCAGATGTGATACAATGGCCTTGCATATTGATCCTGCTTGACCCACACAGCTTGTAGTCAGCACTGCCATTTAGCAAGAACCCTGTTAGCTTCACTTCACTTAACGTGTCAGCACAGGTTACAGATATTGCAACTCATTGAGAATCAGCGTGCTGCCTTCACAGAATGCATAACAGACCATTCAACACAACAGGAATTCTGCTCCACACAAGATCACTTCCACAGTTTATTTCACTGACTTCTCCTTCGTGCACTTATCCACTTTCCCTTCAAATGCATCTGTCTATTCATATCAACCGTGACAGGTCCAACAGTAAGCTCCACATGCAAAGCACTCTCTGGGTGAAGAGGTTTTCCCTTAAGCCGTTATAAGTTAGCTATCAATAAATCAAATATTTATGGTTCCTACTATTGAACACCACAGAAATGGAATTCTCTTCATTATATTTACCTAACAAAATCCCATTCTAATGTTAACATCCTCAGTCTTCTCTCACTCTTTCTTTGGGGAAAAAAGACCTCCGTCTGTTCAATCATTCTTGATTGTTAAAACCCTCATCAGTTCTGGTATTATTCTTGATGGACAAATGGGGGTTGGCTACAATAAAAGTTTCAAAATTTTTTTGAGCAGGCAGCTATAATCACACTTCATTTGAAACACAAGACACAAAATTAGGAGCTAATTAGTAAAGTTGTTTAAAGGAATGAGAAATTTTGTTACTTAACTAACCCGGAGATAAATAGTAAATTGCTGCATCAAACACAGTTGATACAGGTTAAAAATGTCAAGCTGTCTAGTATAAAATAAGGAGATATCACAGGCATTCTTCAAAAAATGTAAAAGGTGTTGAGCTATTAGATTTTAACCTGAGACCACGGCTGTTTAATTATTAATATGTATCCTCAGCAGTGCCAAAATCTGTAGATATCCTGGATATCTTAATAAATGGGTATTTCTCCAGATTTGTTTTTTTTTTATCATGGAGTTCAGTTTTGAGAGATGCTGGGAGAAACGAGAGAGAGCAAATCTTCCAGGTCTGCTTTATGAATCTATTTTCTTCTCTCTCCCTCCCCACCAAATAGCTATTACCTGAAATAGATTAATGTATGTATTCCCATGTCAGGATTGATTTCCTTTAAGCTGGACAATTTGCAGGAAACTTTCATGCTAACATGTGACACTCCCAGGAAGTTGTGAATCAAACAAGATGTAAATTACAATGCCTCTTTACAATAATGTTCATTTCAGTTCAGACCGATTCTTGTTTATTGATGGTTTCACAAGCTCAGCCCAATTTAGTAGACTGATCATGGGAAACTGGCAGAGGTAATCATGAGGAACATTCATTGAACGGAATGAGGACAGATTTCTAGAATGATGTGTTGTGAGACCCAACCAGGGATTTGGTTATTTTGGATCAGGTCATGTGTAAAGAGGCAGATTTTAGGAACAGGGTCCAAGGAAAAGATCCTCCAGGAATGGTGACCATAAATGGTAGAATCTAGTGTTCAGTTTGAGGGTGAGAAACTTGGATCAGAAACAACTGTGTTAAACTTGATTACGGGTAAATTAGGTTAGATTAGATTAGATACTCTACAGTATCTAATCTTCGGCCCAACAAGTCCACACCGACCCTCCAAAGAGCAACCCACCCAGACCCATTCCCCTTCCTTATATTTACCCCTGACTAATGCACTATGGGCAATTTAGAATGGCCAATTCAACTCACCTGCACATCTTCGGATTGTGGGAGGAAACCGCAACACCCGGAGGAAACCCACGCAGGCACGGGGAGAATGTGCAAACTCCACACAGACAGTCACCCGAAACAATTAAATAAGAATTCTAGGCTAGAGTGGACTTGGATAAGAGTGTTGAAGGGGCATTTTCAGGATGGCAACCTGCAACTAGTGGAGTCCTACAGCAATTAACGCTGCAACTATTTTCAGTAGGTATTAATAACTTAGATGAGGAAGTGAATGCATTATAGCCAAGACTGCATATGATACAAAAATAGGTGGGATGGCAAAAAGTGACACTGACACAGGGAAATAGGTCATAGAGATGTACAGCACAGAAACACGTCCTTCCATCCAACTCATTCGTGCCACCCAAATATCCTAAATTAATCTAGTCCCATTTGCCAGCAATTAGCCCATACCATTCATTGCTGAACGGCTTTTGCCTGGAATGTCTATTTTCCTGCTCCTCAGATGCTGCCTGATCTGCTGTGCTTTTCCAGCACCACTCTAATCTTGACTCTGATCTCCAGCATCTACAGTACCCACTTCTGCCTTCCCTCTAAACCTTGCCTACTCACATACCCATCCAAATGCCTTTTAAATGTTGCAATTGTACCAGCATTCACCACTTCCTCTGGAAGCTCATTCCATAGACGCACTGTCCTCTGCATGAAAACGTTGCTCCTTAGGTCAGTTTTTAATTTTTCCCCTCTCACCCTCTAGTCCAGGGGAAAGATCCTGTATATTTACCCTATCCATGCCCCTCATGAGGTTCCCGTTCCAGGGAAAGCAGCCCGAGCCTATTCAGCCTCTCCCTATAGCTCAAACCCTCCAACCCTGGCAACATCCTTGTCAATCTTTTCTGAATCCTTTCAAATTTCACAATGTTTTTCCTAGAGGGGGGAGACGGGAATTGCACACAGAAGTGGCCTAACCAATGTCCTGCAGAGCAGAAACATGACCTCCCACTATACCTCCTAACTTCACATTCCAAATCATTTATATAAATGATGAGAAGTAGTGGACCCAACACCGATCCTTGTGACCATCCACTGGGTTAAGTGGGTGGACAAAAACTTGGCAGATGGAACAGGGTGGGAAAATGTGAGGTTGTGCACATGGATAGGAAGAATAGAAGAGCTGGACATTATTTAAATGAGGAGAGCCTGAGAAAGCTGCAGCACAGATACATTTGGGATCCTTGTGCACGAATTACAAGTTGCTCACACATATATGTTTTGTGGATAATAGGGAAGGCAAATGGAATGTTGGCCTATATTTCAAAGGGAATGGAATATAAAAATTGGGAAGTCTTGCTAAAATTATACAAGACAGTAGTTAGACTAGAATAATGTGAATAGTTTTGGTCGCCTTACCTAAGAAAAGACATAATGCAGTACAGATAGTCCAGGGAAGGCTCACTCAGTTGACCCCAAGCATAGAAAAATTGTCTTATGAGGACGGGTTTCCGTGGTTAGGTTTGTACTCATTAAAGTTTACAAGAATAAAAGATCTTACGGCAACATATAAGATACTTTGAGGGCTTGACAGAGCAGATATGTAGAGGTTGTTTCCCCTTGTGGGAGAGAGAAGCACCACAAGGCAGAGTATGGAGTCACTCATTTAAGACAGACGACAAGGACATTTTTCTCTGAGGGGAGTGAACATGTGGAAATCTTCAACACTGTCAAGGCTGTATTGTTAAGTATATTCAAGTGTGAGAGACTGATTTTTAGTCAGAGGAATCAAAGGTGTTGGGCGAAGGTATTTAAGCAGAGTCAAGGATGATCAGCTCAGCCACAATCTCACGGAATGGCAAAGTGGACTCAATTGGCTGAATGATCTACTTCTGTTCCTTTGGTCAAGTGACCACTCTGACCATCTTATGACTTTTTTTTTACACTTTAAAAATTATTCTAGTCAATCTCTGGCAAGGCTGACATTTGTTGCCCATCCCTAGTTACAAACTGATTGGCGTAAAAAATGAGGTCTGCAGATGCTGGAGATCACAGCTGAAAATGTGTTGCTGGTCAAAGCACAGCAGGCCAGGCAGCATCTCAGGAATAGAGAATTCGACGTTTCGAGCATAAGCCCTTCATCAGGAATGAGAGAGAGTAGCCAAGCAGGCTAAGATAAAAGGTAGGGAGGAGGGACTTGGGGGAGGGGCGATGGAGGTGGGATAGGTGGAAGGAGGTCAAGGTGAGGGTGATAGGCCGGAGTGGGGTGGGGGCGGAGAGGTCAGGAAGAGGATTGCAGGTTAGGAGGGCGGTGCTGAGTTGAGGGAACCGACTGAGACAAGGTGGGGGCAGGGGAAATGAGGAAACTGGAGAAATCTGAATTCATACCTTGTGGTTGGAGGGTTCCCAGGCGGAAGATGAGGCGCTCCTCCTCCAGCCGTCGTGTTGTTATGTTCTGCCGGTGGAGGAGTCCAAGGACCTGCATGTCCTCGGTGGAGTGGGAGGGAGAGTTAAAGTGTTGAGCCACGGGGTGGTTGGGTTGGTTGGTCCGGGCGTCCCCGAGGTGTTCTCTGAAGCGTTCCGCAAGTAAGCGGCCTGTCTCACCAATATAGAGGAGGCCACACCGGGTGCAGCGGATGGAATAGATGATGTGTGTGGAGGTACAGGTGAACTTGTGGCGGATATGGAAGGATCCCTTGGGGCCTTGGAGGGAAGTGAGTGTGGAGGTGTGGGCGCAAGTTTTACATTTCCTGCTGTTGCAGGGGAAGGTGCCGGGGGTGGAGGTTGGGTTGGTGGGGGGTGTGGATCTGACGAGGGAGTCACGAAGGGAGTGGTCCTTGTTTAACTCTCCCTCCCACTCCACCGAGGACATGCAGGTCCTTGGACTCCTCCACCGGCAGAACATAACAACACGACGGCTGGAGGAGGAGCGCCTCATCTTCCGCCTGGGAACCCTCCAACCACAAGGTATGAATTCAGATTTCTCCAGTTTCCTCATTTCCCCTCCCCCCCACCTTGTCTCAGTCGGTTCCCTCAACTCAGCACCGCCCTCCTAACCTGCAATCTTCTTCCTGACCTCTCCGCTCCCACCCCACTCCAGCCTATCACCCTCACCTTGACCTCCTTCCACCTATCCCACCTCCATCGCCCCTCCCCCAAGTCCCTCCTCCCTACCTTTTATCTTAGCCTGCTTGGCTACTCTCTCTCATTCCTGATGAAGGGCTTATGCTCGAAACGTCGAATTCTCTATTCCTGAGATGCTGCCTGGCCTGCTGTGCTTTGACCAGCAACACATTTACAAACTGATTGGCCCCTAGGTCATTTCAGATGCAATTAAGAGTCAACCACATTGCTGTGTAAGTCAGACAATGATGACCTATTTCCTTTCTTAAAAAAAGGTCATTGCTGAACCAGATGGATTTTTACTACAATCAGTGGTCGTCATTAGTCTAGCTTTTAATCTCACTTGTTTTGTCATTGACTTCAAATTTCACCATCCACCAAATTAGGATTCGAATCCATGTCTCTGAACCATTAGCCTGGTACTCCGGATTACTACACCAGTGACATTACCACCACACCATCAGGTATTTAAATCAGACAATGCAAATGACTACCATCATAATGTCCCAAATTATTTTTGTACTTTCATTACACTTCAATATATTTTTTTACAACATGATAGCTGAAGTGCACAGAATAGGAAGTGTGGTTTCAACAAGCTTTTGTGCAAGCTTAAATAACTTATCTAATTTTCAATTTTACCCCCATTTGAAATGTACCTCAGTGCTCTGATTGCTGGTTTTTACAGCTTGGATAATGTCCCATTGATCTTTACATACTTTGCATATCAATAATCCTAGATTCCCTTGATCCCTATCCCAATTACTTCTAAAGCATATGTGGTCTTTTTATTTCTCCTTCCAAAATCTCTCACTTCGCTGGGTTTAAATGCGTTAGCCATTTTCACCATTCTGACATGGTGTCCTGCATTTTGTCATAGTTGTGCTTCTACTTCCCCAGCTTGGCAACTTTTAATCTTGTATTTCTGAGTCTAGAGTCCATGTTAATGATATAAATGGCAAACTCTAATGGTCCCACCACTCCAAGCCCGAAGAAAACCAACTCTCACATTCTGCTACGTTGCAACATTTAGAAGACATTGGACAGGTACTTGAAAGGTAAGGTTTACAGAGATATGGGTCAAATGCAGGCAAGCTGGATTAGTTTAATTTGGGAAACTTGGTGGGTATGGTTGAATTGGGCCAAAGGGTCTGTTTCCATTCTGTACAAACTTGAGTAACTACCTATTCAGCCCTTCGTTCTGTCAATACTTGTATCATTGTCGTGTGTTTGTGTTTGAATGACTGAGCATTAGAAAAACACACACACACACACACACACACACACACACACACACTGTAACCTGACCCACACTGAGGTAATGCGTGCCTAATCGGAATGGTATGTCAGCAAGCAATCTGTACAACACAATCACTTTTCATTAGGAATAAAAAACATCAGCATTTCCTGAAACCTGACCGCTCCTCAGCATTTACACAAACGGGCTTGACTAGCTGCCAGAGGTCACCCTGCAGTCGTTTACCAGCAGTTCAGTGTTTGAACAGAACCATCACTAAAAAGACAGATTATTTCCCTTCCCTCCAGATAGGTCTCTGCTTCCTCACCCATACACTGTTCTACACCAACAACAGCCTTTCCCAACAGTGGCCCGTAAATTCCTGGAACTGTGTTTTGGAACTACGAAAGAGTAAATTTGCGGCTTTTCCTCAGGTCTAATTTGCAAGTGAGTGAGTTGTGCTGGTTTTATTATGAAACACCATACATAGCACATGGATTTCCTCCAATATGAGTGTTTCCAAGAAACATCCACCAATACTTATCTACTTATTCAATTTTAAGGGTCCTGTATTTACATCGGCAAAATTTCAGGCACATCTCAAAGCTAACTGAAGTCAGTATAATTGAAATTTGAGGAAATTTTCTTTCGAATTCTTTTAGAATTTTTCTTACTAAGATCTACACCAGACTTTATTGAACTTAAATACACACTGCAGGGAGAGCTAGACTGTACATCAGTGACATATCAGAGCATTAGTGAAATTCTACCAAGAGTATTTCTGCCTCATCCTCTGGATTCGATGGGTTGAACAAATGCCAATGTCCTTCTCAAAATCAGCTCTGCAAGCATTTAGAAAAAACTCTTCCAAAATCAACTGTGTTGGACTAGACACTGCCCTGAATAGCTGACAACCTTCTCACTGGCTAGGACACAGAGTCATAGAGATGTACAGCACAGAAAGAGACCCTCCCATCCAACTCATTCATGCCACCCAGATATCCTAAATTAATCCAGTCCCATTTGTCAGCATTTAGCCCATATCCCTCGAAACCCTTCCTATTCATATACCCATACAAATATGCCTTTTAAATGTTCTAACTGTACCAGCCTCCACCATTTCCTCTGGCAGTTCATTCCATACACACACACCACCCTTTAGGTGAAAAAGTTACCCTTCAGGTCCCTTTTAAATCTTTCCTCTCTCACCCTATGCCCTCTAGTTCTGGACTCCCCTAACTTGGGGAAAAGACCTTAGCTATTCACCCTATCCATGCCCCTCATGATTTTATACATCTCTATGTGGTCACCCCTCAGCCTCCAACCCTCCAGGGGAAAAAAGACCCTGCCTATTCAGCCTCTTCTTATAACTCAAACCTTTCAGTCTTGGGAACATCCTTTTTTTACAACACTTTCACGTTGAACAACATCTTCCCATTTCCAGTGACCAGTATTCCAGGGGATGTCAAAGAAAATGCTACAAAGACCATCTGAAGCTATCCTCGAAGAGTGGTAGCGCTGAAGGTGATGACTAGAGGAACCTGCTACTAGTTAATCAAGATAGCGACAACTTATTCATCAGGCTCCATCACACTGCCTTAACGATGAGGCAAAGCAACAGAGAAGGAAATGAAAAAAGTCCTGCACTCCAGATTCCCTACTCTGTCAGGACTTATTTCTCCAAATAGTTAAAGGGCTGTGGATTGGCAATTGTCCTGTACAGTCACATGAAGCTCCACAATATGAATCAAGGGATAGCTGATGATGATTTAAAGGTGCTGTGCTGTAGGTTTCAGTGCACTGGAAAGTGAATTTTGCACACTTCACACCTCACTCCAACAACCCATGAAGCAGTTGGAAAATAAACCCCTGTTCTAAATAATAACAGGAGGGGATTTACAGCAACAAAGTGGCACAGAGTGAGGTGCCATGGCTGCACAAAGCAACCCTCTCACTGCCACATCAATTGAGAATATTGTGCTCATTCAATGATCCCTCTTGTGTTCTGGTGAAGTTAAATGAGTTCTAACAGAAAGTTAGGCACAAGTTTCTATGAGCAAGACTGGCTCAGAAACTACTCATTTCAACATTAACACAAACAAGGAAATACCCAACCAAAATTGTTCTTCACTGATAAAATATTGAAATTTGCTGTTTGAAAGTACTCCCTCCTGATGCACTGTTTTGCAATACACTCCCAATTCAGCACAGAATTGAATGCCAGCAGTTTCCCACCTTGGTTTGTTCTGTAAGCTGTGCCACTTAGCCAACATTCTGCTTGTATCCTTTTCCGTGGACCCTGACAGAGCAGCCTTTGTCCCTGTGGGTGGCACGGTGGGCTGCACAGTGGCACAATGGTTAGCACTGCTGGCTCACAGCGCCTGAGACCCGGGTTCAATTCCCGACTCAGGCGACTGACTGTGTGGAGTTTGCACGTTCTCCCCGTGTCTGCGTGGGTTTCCTCCGGGTGCTCCGGTTTCCTCCCACAGTCCAAAGATGTGCGGGTCAGGTGAATTGGCCATGCTAAATTGCCCGTAGTGTTAGGTAAGGGGTAAATGTAGGACATGGGTGAGTTGCGCTTCGGCGGGTCGGTGTGGACTTGTTGGGCCGAAGGGCCTGTTTCCACACTGTAAGTAATCTAATCTAATGTATGAACGACAGTAGCTCAAAGGCAAGGCTGTCCCCAAATACACGTGGTATCTGCATGCATGTACAAGAGCTGTTCTATGACAATTAGGAGTAGGAATACTGGTCAACAATCCCTCTCTGATGATTTGTAAGGATCATCATTCTTCCCTGAAGCCACCAAGCTGAGATAAACAGATCCAACACATACTGACGTTACACTCAGTTACTTTGTGTATTAAGATTATTTATAATCCACGATGATTAAAGATCACTGACCTGATATGTCTACTGCTGTTTTCATTTCAAATTTCCAGTGTCTGCAGTAGTGTGTGTTTGGATTGTTGCAACCAGTTATATTATTGTTAGAAATGGTGTCTAAATCTCTCAGTTTAATAATCAAATATTCAACTTGAAAGCATTTACAGAGCCAGGCTGAATTTTGAATTCACCAACAGTACAGTTAGAAAGCAACGTGTGATGGGCAGAATGTGCTCTCACAGGCAGGCTATGCTTGCTCTGTTTAATAAAGTTGCGATTGGTTGCACTACAGTTCCAGTTTTGAAAATGTGCAGATAATTTTCACAGTGTTCATAATTCACATGAAATTTTCCAAACATTAAGACTGCAAATATTGAGCTCTGCACAGTCGTGATTAACAAGGTTCCTTGGTATGACTTGTGGTCCTTTTTTCTTGCGACACAAGGATATTGGCCACCCCAGAAGCTGATAGGAAAGGTGTTTTGCAATCCAATATATGCAGCAGACAAGTGTAATACAAATTAGACAGACAGGAGGAGGCTGGAAGAACACAGCAAGCTAGGCAGCAACAGGAGGTAGAGAAGTCAACAATTCAGGTTTCACCGTCCTTCAGGACTGGGGCTGGATGTAGGGGGAGCTACAGATAAAGTGGGTGGCAAGGGTGGGGTGGGGAGTGAAATGAGGATAGGTGAAGACAGGCCCAGGGCACCACCTGGTTGGTCAATGGGAGGAATGAATCCAGTTGGTGGCTGGGAGGAGTGGAAGGGAAGGGGAGGGGATGGGAAGGGAGGTTATTTGAAATTGGAGAACTCAATGATGAGTCCTCCAGGCTGTAGGCTGCCCAGGCAGAAGATGAGGTGTCGTTCCTCCAATGTGCAGTCTGAGTCATTGTGGCAATGGAGGAGGCTAAGGATAGTCATGTCAGAAAGGGAGTGGGAAGGGGAATTAAAATGGGCAGTGACTGGGAGGTCAGGTCGGCCCCCATGGGCCCAGCTGAGATGCTCGGTGAGCTGTTTCCTCAGTTTACGTTTGGTCTTCCCGATGTAGAGAAGACCACACCAGGAGCACCTGATGCAATAAACTAGGTTGCAGGAGAGGCAGGTGAACCTCTGTCTCACCTTTCTGCCAACTCCAACTAGACCCCACCACCAAGAACATCTTCCCCTCCCCACCCTTTTCTGCCTTCCACAAGGACCGTTCCCTTTGACAGTCCTTGGTTTGTGCCACTCTCCCCACCAAACTCCCAGGTATCTCCAATTGAGTTCTCCAATTTCAAATAACCTCCCTTCCCATCACCCAACTCCCTTCGCAACCCCTCCCCCTCCCTTCCACTCCTCCCAGCCACCAACTGGATTCATTCCTCCCATTGACCAACCAGGTCATACCCCCTGCCTGTCTTCACCTATACTCACTTCGCCACTCTGCCCTGTGCCACCCCACTTTATCTGCAGCTCCCCCTAAACCCACCCCCCAGTCCTGAAGAAGAGTTGAATCTGAAACGTCGACTTCTCCTCCTCCTGATGCTGCCTGGCTTGCTGTGTTCAGCTTTCTACCTGTCTACTTTGGATTCCCGCATCTGCAGTTTTTTTCCTCCCTAACCAAGTGTAACACAAAGTCAGGTTCACACATGGATTCCAAGAAAACAGAATGGTCCCACCAACTGACACTGACACATTTGGGACAGATACATTGGGCCAAATGGTCTTTTCTATGTTACAAGATTAGCCTTATAGAAGGCTTTTGCAGCAATGATCACTCAACAAACCTTTCAGAAATACAATCCTAAGCACTAGCAACTCCATTTCCCACATGCAAATGCAGTGATTTTTTTTTAAAAAAACCCATTTGCAGGATGTGGGCGTCACAGGCCAAGCCAGCTTTCATGGTCCACCCCAAACTGTTAATAGGAAGCTGCTGCTGAGCAGCCTTCTTGAAAAGCTGGAGCCCATTTGCTGCAGGTAGATCCACAATGTGAGTGGAGAGGAATTTGATCTGGTGACCCGAATGGAACAGCAACATATTTCCATTGTCAGGATGGTTACTGACTTTGAAGGGAAGTTCAAGGTGATGGCATTCCCATGTCTCTGCTGTTCTTGTCCTTTTCGATAGTTGTTGTTGGTTTGGAAATTGTTGTCTAAGGGGCATTAGTGAATTGCAGGCACTCCAGTGCATTGCTAGTGGAGGTAGTGAAGGTTTGTGGACGTAATATCAATCAAATGGGCTACTTTGTCTTGGATGGGTGTCAATCTTGACTGTCATTAGAGTTGAGCGAATCCAGGCAAGTGGGGAGTATTCCATCACACCCCTGCCATATGCCTTGTGTACTCCTTGGTGAGTCAGGAGGTGAGTTATTGCTGCAGGATTCCAAGTATCTTACCTGCTTCTAACCCAGTTTCCTCTTAAATGCACTATTAATCTCAACCACACGCAGCAGGAGGGAGGGAGTTCCAGGTTCTCACATAATTTAAACAATCTCCATTAGATCTCCCCCCCATCTAACGCTGGCCCCGCCTGACCCCAATCCCCACCGGCTTCTATTTACAAGAGACTGAGCCTGTCAATCTAGAACCACAGTCTGCACTTTAAATATGGTCTAACCAAGGCTTTTCATGACTTTTCAATTTGATCAGTCGAGAAATAAGGCTGAGTGTTTGTTTTTTTTATTAAGTGGCACGATTTTTTAGTGATCTCTTATTTATACTCAGGCACTCCTTTGGTCCCATATTATTTGCGTAACAAATAATCATCCTATCCTTTGTACAAAAAATTAGATGTGATTAGATTCCCTACAGTGTGGAAACATGCCCTTCGGCCCAACCTGTCCACACTGACCCGCCAAAGAGTAACCCACCCAGACCCATTTCCCTCTTAATGATGCACCTAACACTACGGGCAATTTAGCATGGCCAATTCAACTGACCGGCACACCTTTGGACTGTGGGAGGAAACCGGAGCACCCGCATGAAACCCACGCAGACACGGGGAGAATGTGCAAACTCCACACACACTCACCCAAGGCTGGAATTGAACCTGGGACCCTGGTGCTGTGAGGCAGCAGTGCTAACCACTGAGCCACCGTAAAAAATGTACAGTAATATCTTGTACTGATTAGCGTGAAGCCTCATTTACCAATGTTTTGCCCATTCTCGTGGGAAATGCATTTAGCAGAGGTGAAAGGTGCCTGCTCACAGCAGGTGAGGAGCAAAAAGGCTTCAGTGTCAGATTTTCTGTAGGATTGTTGATCAAACTTTCGAGAGGCATTCCTTCAGCAGAGTTTCATTCAAGGAGCAGGAGTGCATCAGGTGTCCGAAAAAGAGGAGAAAAGGGCGAGAAAGTAGTGAAAAACCAGAAACAAATAAATGACGTATCTAGGATATAAATCATAAACTGTAGTTAAGGAGAAGAATGTAAATCACTTGTGAGAGCGCAGCAAGCAGATAAATCAACCAGAACGACATTCCCAAGATTCCACACTACCACCTTTCCTTTTGTTCAACTCTCCCACAGAACACAAGTTTGCAGTTGAAACTGCCTGAGACATTGGCAAGAACCCAGCCAGCAGCTCCAGTAATCGGATTCATGTCTGAACGATCGCAGAGAATAAAAGGGTGGAATGCAAGGGCGCAATCTGCCTTGGGGCTGATTCCACACAAAGCCTTGCCTGTGCAGAGATGGGAACCCAGCCACGATCTGCTCAGCTCCGAACAAAACTCTGCTCTGCACAGCATGGGCCCAGCTCACTTGCCTCTTTGCTCATAAATGTTTCATTAGGACTGTCGCTTGGAATAAACTCATTCCCCTTGCACAGAAGTGGTAAGCCTTTGTGACAACGCCATCAGTAGCAGCTTAACAAGACACTGAGCAGCCTGTCTTGGGGAGTGACCCATCTGATATCCCCTTGTCACATGCAAAATGCAGCCTCTTGGCAAGGCTTCAGCTTGGATCTTCACTGGAACAACCTTCACTGCATACAACACAATAAAGCCTTTGGTCCCATATTATGGCCAATGAAAGCAAACCAGCAGCAAACAGGTGGCATGGAGACATGTGCTAATCACATGCCATCTTCGGTTTCAGACAACTGGCAATGAAAACAGCCTATGCTGTCAACACCCACAGCACAGGGGGTCTCTCGTTTCTGCTGCTTGCTTTGCATAGCTTGACCACTCTGCGCCTGGGGTTGGAATTTTATTGCAACGCAAATTCCAAGGGTGATGATACTGCTAAATTTAAATGAATCTTTGCAATCCAAGAAATTCAACAGCAGCAAATTAGATAGTTCACTTAAAGGCCAACATTACAAAGAGGCTGCGACCAATACTTGCCAACAGCACAGAGATGGGTATATTAAACACCGGCATTTATAACATACCTTTCAATAACTCAGGACAGCCCATTATGTTTTGCAGCCAATTTTGAAACACAGTTATAATGTAAAAACCTAGGTCCCTGCTTTGAACAGTTTGCTGCTCCCAGACAAATCGGAGGCTTCTCAATAGCATCGGAGCGAAAACCAAAAGGCAGAAACCAAAGGACGCGGAGAATAATTGCATTGCTCTTCTTCATAATATGCCCACTTGAGGGTGCAAATGGCTCCTCAGTGTAACATCCAAGACAGCACCCATGACAGGCAGCAGTCCTTCAATTTGATGCCCGAGTGTCACTAGTCACAGAGTGGGCTTGAACCCACAAGTTTCTGACTCAAACACAAGAGCTATTGACTGAGCCACAGCTGATATCGCGTCAGAGATGTACAACATGGAAGCAGACCTTTTGGTCCAACTCATCTACGTCAACCAGATATACTCAATGAATCTAGTCCCAATTGGCCCATATCCCTCTAAACCCTTCTTATTCATATTCCCATCCAGATGCCTTTTAAATGCCGTAATTGTACCAGCCTTCACCACGTCCTCTGGCAGCCTGTTCCATATAAAAGGAGACAAGGAGTCAGAACATGAATACAAAAGACAATTATGTTTCACACAATGAGTTGGTAGGATCTGAAACGCACTGGCCAAGACTGTAGTGGAAACCAGTTCAATTGAAGAAGGAAAAGTACAAACATGCAGGGCAATGTGGAGAGAACAGGGAGGGGAATTTCCAGCCTTGAGGTGAGTTGTGTCAAGTGGTCTCCTCTGCTGGAAGCATTCTATGATTCTCGGGACATAAGAATAACGAGTGGAAAGGAGAAGAAGTAGAGTTATAGGATGCAAGTTTATTTTATTAGTGAACACTGCCACAGAAGATTAACAATTTTGGAATGGATTGTAAAACAAGCCATAAATTGAAGATAGGTTTGATGAAAGATCTAACTGGGAAGAGAACAGTAAAGTCCACAACAATTTCCTTTAAAGGTATCCAGGCTGAGGGATCCTTTCACTTTGGTAAAAATTCAATATCTACAAAATCTGAGATAGAGAGAATGGAAACCTAATCCACTCATTAATGTGTGGACCTGAAAGAAAAAAGCCCCTCACGAGTTGTTCACGGGACATCTCTGAAACCTATGGTGTCGCCTATTAAACTGTCGGGACATAATAGTAAAAGCATAACATTTCATCCAGTTTCTTACATTTATGATTTTTTTTACTCAGCTATCATGTTACATAGCGTTGCATCACCCCAATCAATTAAGAATTTTTAACAAGGGCATTGATGACTGATGGCCAATTTTTTTCCCTCCTGAACATATCAACTTACTGCTGGTGGTTAGTTCATTAGGAATAAGGGATCCTATGATCCTATACATTGACTGAACTCCTATATCACTGAATCAATGATTTGAAACAAAATTTGATAACCATTTGAAAAAGAATAAGCTTGCAAAATCATACTTCTTGTGGTGGGGAAATAGAGTCCCTACCGCTGGACTGAGGCCTGGGTTCAAGTCCCACCTGCCCCAGAGATATCTCTGAATAGATTGATTAAAAAAAGGTTGATTTTTTAAAAAGTAAATGTGCAAATCTATGAAGTGCAGGGTGGCCCTCTTGTGGTGCAGTGGTAGTGGCTCTAACCCTGGACTGGGAGGCCTTGTTCAAGTTCAACCTACTCCAGAGCTGTGTAACAACATCACTGAACAGGCTGATTAGAAAAATAGATTAACAAAAAAATAGATTGACTGGGTAATGGGACTGACAGGATTACTCATGAGGGCCAACATGGACTCGATGGGTCAAATGAGCTCCTTCCATGCCAGAAATGACTCCATACGCTATTCCCCTCAATCACCTGATGCAGTAAATGTTCCACATTCTCACCACTGAGGAAAAAAAACATTCTCCTGAATTTTGAATTATATTTGTTTGTGACGTTCACACAAATGGAACATGTTCTCTCCTTGTACTCTATAAAACCCCTTCATAATTTTGTGACAACTTCTCTTCTAGAAAAGACAAACTTTCCTAATAGCTGCAACCTCACAAGAGTGATTGCAATGTCATTCTACAGCTGAGGGGACCTGGATCAACAGGAGAAACGTAAGAGAACAAGCTTCCAAAATAATGATGACAAACTTATGACCTGTGTGTTTGCGAATATATAGGAATCGTCATTGAGTTTGAACGATAGAAAAGCAGCGGGTAAATTCACCCTTGAAATGACACAAGTAACCCACAAATAAGCAATGACAGCAGCAGAAAATTTAAGACATGTTATCCTCCCATTCTATTCAACTATATTAAGGATACTTCATGGTTTGAACAGGCTAATCAATCACAGGGACAGATGCCTCATTGGGAGCAAGAAAATAACAGAGCTCAAGTGAAAGAGTTGTCATCGCCTGTGGGAATCTGTGCTGCTCCTCAAACACAGTTTCTGATTCACCTCTGCCAATTGCTCCAGCTCCTTCAATGACAGATTCGCTCCCTCCTACGCCGGCAGCGGCTCGAGAGGCAGAATCATTGATTGAAGGAATAGAAAAGGCTGGAAGTGAGCAGGAAGGGTGTCAAACGTACCTGTGATTGGAGGAGTAGGAAAGGCAGGAGGGGGGGGGAGAACCAGAAAGGGGGGGGGAGGGAAGAGTAAGGGAGCATGCGATTTGGAAGAGGCGAAAGGGCAGGGGACACCTGTGATTGCAGAAGCAGGAAGGGGGGGGATCCTGTGGTTGGAGAAGCAGGAAGGGGGGAATCCTGTGATTGCAGAAGCAGGAAGGGGGGGAATCCTGTGGTTGGAGAAGCAGGAAGGGGGGAATCCTGTGATTGCAGAAGCAGGAAGGGGGGGAATCCTGTGGTTGGAGAAGCAGGAAGGGGGGAATCCTGTGATTGCAGAAGCAGGAAGGGGGGGAATCCTGTGGTTGGAGAAGCAGGAAGGGGGGAATCCTGTGATTGGAGAAGCTGGAAGGGGGGATTCTTGTGATTGGAGAAGCAGGAAGGGGGCAAATCCTGTGATTGGAGAAGCAGGAAGGGGGGATCCTGTGGTTGGAGAAGCAGGAAGGGGGGATCCTGTGGTTGGAGAAGCAGGAAAGGGGGGAGTCCTGTGGTTGGAGAAGCAGGAAGGGGGGATCCTGTGGTTGGAGAAGCAGAAAGGACACCAGGGAAGGTACCTATGATTGGAGAAGGACAGCCATCAGCATGGAATCAGGCCCATTGGCCCATCACATCTACACTGACCATGATGCCATGCTAAATTAATCCCATCTGTATGTGGTCCATATCCCTCTATCCCCTGCCTGTTCACGCATGTGTCTAAATGCCTCTGGGACAAGTCTGATTGCCAGAACATTGCCATCTTTTGGGAGAAAAAGCAAGAGAATGGAGGAAGACCCAGGGGATTGCTTTTACCAAGAACATCTTCAAGGTGGCAGCCCAGTGGGAAGAAGGTATGTTCCATGTGCTGGTGGTGGGGAGGCAATCAGAAATGAAAAGCTCAGCACTATTTTAATTTCCTGACCTACATTTGGGAATCTCATGTTGTGAGAGGCACTGTAACTCTGGCAGTATAAGGATAAAATATCAAGTGATTACTTTTGGAACTGTGCAGGTTAAGGGTAAAATGTTAGATCCACAGTGAGTAAGCCTGGAGGCAGTGGCAAGTCTTGGCCTGTGATGGTGGTGAGCACAAGTTTCACATATTCTCAAGACCTCAAAGAGAAAGGATTCAGAGGCCCTCTCTATATCTCAAGAGAGTTTCTCAGGAGAGGGCACGGGCCAGATCTACCATCACAATCGGTCCCTGATCCTTTATATCGAAGGAGACCGTAATTTAAAATAAATCCCATTATCAGCTCTCTGGCATGACTGCTTCCAGACCAACCTGCCAGAACCAGCTCCAAGTCACTCTTCATGATGAAAAAGGTTTTATAGAAACTTATTGATTTTATTGAACCATTGAAGTTTAATCTGCAAAACGGCACCACATTACCTCTTGCCCGAAACCCACTGACAGACAAATGTACAAGTTAATACAGGATGATGTTACATTGCTGAAAAAAAACTTCCAAGCTGGAGATGAAAGCAAAGCAGATATAACATTGATAAAATTCTAAAGCAGAAGAGGCCCACCATTGGCCCATCATTTCTATGCCAACCACACAAAGAAGACATTCAATTCATTCCAGTCACCTGCTCTTTACCATAAGCCTTCTACATTTTCTCTTCATATTTTTATCCCATACCTTTTTGAAGGTATCAAAGAGTCATACAGCATGGAAACAAGCCCTTTGGCCTCAGTTGGTCCATGCTGACCATGAAGCCCACACAGCTAGTTCCAATTGACCGCATTTGGTCCTTTGTCCTCTAAACCCATCCCATCCATGTACCTATCCCAATGTTTTTTAGATGTTGCTATTGTACCTGCCTCAACTACTTTCCCTGACAGCCCATTTCATATATACATGACTCTCTGCATGAAGAAGGTGCCCCTCAGGTCCTTCTTAACTCTTTCTCCTCTCACCTTAAACCTATCACACAGAGGGTGGTACGTGTATGGAATGGGCTGCCAGAGGATGTGGAGAGGCTGGTACAATTGCAACATTTAAGAGGCATCTGGATGGGTATATAAATGGGTATAGGAAGGGTTGGAAGGGATATGGGCTGGGTGCTGGCAGGTGGGACTAGATTGGATTGGGATATCTGGTCGGCATGGACAGGTTGGACCGAAGGGTCTGTTTCCATGCTGTACATCTCTATGACTTTGCTGCCAAGTTTTCAATTTTCCCATCTCTGGGAAGACGACTATATGCGTTCACCCTCTCCATGTCCCTCATGGTTTTATACACCTCAATAAGTTCACCCCTCATTCTCCTATGTTCCAAGGAATAAAGTCCTATCATGACCAACCTGTCCCTATAACACAGGCCTACTCGTCCTGGCAACATCCTCATAAACCTTCCCTGCACTCTTTTCAGTTTAACTACGTCTTTCCTATAAGAGGGTGTACAAAACTGTACACAATACTCCAAGAGTTATCAATTCACTTGAGCAAAAAAAACCTCAGAGCTTTATTGCAATAAATGGACTTGACTTTTAAGATCTTGTCAGGAATATTTCCCCATAACCTTTAGATTGCTCTCCTGTGGTTTGCAACCCACAACAAATTGCTGAATTACCCGAACATTCACTTGAATCCTTAAATTAATTCTGTATTTTTGCAAGCCATGAGCAGGAAGCCTAAGGTCCTGACCCCTGAACCACAGTCAGCTGTGAGCAAAACCATCATGTTTAAAGACACTAAGACACATGGCTTGAAAGATGGTTGAAAAATTAGCCATCTTTATTTAATTTTCCTACATGCTCAACTGGCTATTGTTTAAAAAGCATCAAGTTTGTTAATGATAATAGTGAAATCAATAAAATGATATTCACAAATTATGCATCTGTTCCTGCAAACTATGCAAATGTGACAAAGCTGGAATCTTACTGTGTACCAAGTAAATATCTAGCCATGTGTCTGCATCATCAAGACCACATAGTTCCACCTCCAGAACATCACCTGACTGCATCTGTTGCTGAAACCTTCATCCAATGCCTCTGCTACATCTAGACTGGCCTATTCCCAAAATATTCCTGACCAGTCTCCCACATTTCCCACCCCCCCCCCCCCGTAACCTTGAGGTCATCAAAAACTCCGCTTCCCATGCCTCTACAGGGAATTCCATTCATGCATTACCCCTGTGCTCACTGACCTATGCTGGCTCACAGTCAAACAATGTTTCAGTTTTAAAATTCTCATCTGTGCTTTCAAACCTCACTCCTCCTCACCATTATAATTTCATTCAGTTCTAAAACCATCTAAGATATCTGTGCTGATTGTTACAACACAGGGACTGCGAACCCGACCAAATCAGACTCGCTAACACTGAAAATCACAACACAGTGAAACAAAAATATTCAATGACCCTCAAAAGTTATTCCTAACCAGACTTCATGATGACAGATGTCAGACACCAGGTTTATGACTTCAACAGAAATTAAGTGCTAAAGTTACAAGGCAATCTAATTAATGTCTACGATTTAAACCCAATCTTCCTTGATCATACTATCCGCTCTCATGCAGACAGGCGGACACTATTAAGGGATAAATGAAAATAAAAATAAAAATACTGCAACGGGCCAGTCACTTAAGCAGTCTTGAATGATGGTTGCTAAACCTTTATGCTATCCTTGGAAAACAAGTTGTTCCCTAACATATCCGACTGTACATCTTGCGTGAATTCCAAAGTCACTGGTCAATGCCAATAGCTTCTGCAGACCACTGGAGAGTTTTATTTAAGTCTTACAGGCTTTTCTCAGAGGCTTGCAATAATACCATAGCTGGGTATAAACTAGAGAACAACTAAACGGTGGCTCGGTGGCACAGTGGTTAGCACTGCTGCCTCACAGCGCCTGAGACCCGGGTTCAATTCCTGACTCAGGCGACTGACTGTGTGGAGTTTGCACGTTCTCCCCGTGTCTGCGTGGGTTTCCTCCGGGTGCTCCGGTTTCCTCCCACAGTCCAAAGATGTGCAGGTCAGGTGAATTGGCCATGCTAAATTGCTCGTAGTGTTAGGTAAGGGGTATATGTAGGGGTATGGGTGGGTTGCGCTTCGGCGGGTCGGTGTGGACTTGTTGGGCCGAAGGGCCTGTTTCCACACTGTAAGTCTAATCTAATCTAAACCTCTATCCAGCAGCTTTCACAGTCACACTGCCGGCTACCTGAAACCCAGTTCAATCCATGGTTGCTATTCCTTTCTTTCCCCAAACATTCCCTTTGGTTGACTGGCTGGCACTGGCCTCTCTGATTTGCCCTTTTAACACCCGAGCAGCTGCCAGTCCGAGAGCATCTCAGGTGCCAAAATGTCTGCAGCATTCTTAGAACAACTATCAACCTACAATTAACTTTCCAGGCCAGTTCCCGTAAACAAATATCAGTTTGTTTGTTCTTCCATTTTCTTTTTTTTTAAATAAAGTGCTCCTCAAAGTCTAAAGTTCAATTCTGAACTTCAGCTCACAGTTCTAAATCAAAACTTAAAAAAAATAGAGGAGGACAGTGATGGTCCCAATATAATTTAATTCTGTCTCTCTCAAGCATCACCACTTAAAGCCATCCTTTCAGCTAGCTGGCTCTAAACTCTACAGTAGCCTCCTTCATTCACTTGGGTTCTCTACCACCTCTTTTAAGACCAAGTCTTCGAACAGCTCTTGGTCTCTTGTGGCTTAGTATTTTGCCAGATACCAGACCTGTGACATGCCTTGTTCCACAGTGCTGTTTAACACATTGATTGGTACACATGACAATGAATAAACCAATGTACAATGACAAGCTTTGTTTCCGACAGTAAAGGCAGATCACAGTAAGCGAGGATGTACAGGTCAAAAAGATTTAGCCAGAGGAACACAGGTTATATTGCACAGGGAGTATGCTCAATCAAATCAACATTAGCAAGACCAGCATTATTTGGGGCTGGAGAGTCCATTCATCAATCTAAGAACAGCTGGGAAGAAGCTGTTCCTGAACCTGCTGGTGTGTGTCATTGGGCTTCTGTACCTTCCACCTGATGGAAGAGGTTATAGATCATTACCGGGTAGCAAAGCCTGTTGTGCCCACACCACTCCCTTCACCTCCGTTCAAGGCCCCAAGGGATACTTCCACATCCATCAGAAATTTACCTGTACCTCTACCACCGTCGTCTACTGTATCCGTTACACCCGGTGTGGTCTCCTCTACATCAGGGAGACAGGACACCTTCTTGCGAATTGTTTCAGAGAACATCTCTGGGACACCTGCACCCACCAACCCCACCGCCCCATGGCTGGACACTTCAACTCCCCCTCCCACACCATCAAGGACATGCAGGTCCTGGGTCTCCTTCACTGTCAAACCGTTACCATCTGATGCCTGGAGGAAGAACGCAACCACATGGGATAAATGTGGATTTCAACACCTGCCTCAATTCCCCTCCCCCCACATTATCCCAGTCCCAAGCCTCCAACTCAGCACCGCCTTCCGCACCCGTCCATCACTCCCCCCTCTGACATTTCAGCTTCTCCCTCACTTTCGTCTGCCTATCGCTTTCTCAGCTACCTTCCCCCCCATCCCACCCTGCCCTCCCATTTATCTCTCAGTCCCAGCCCACAAGCCTCATTCCTGATGAAGGGCTTATGCCCAAAACATCGATTCCACTGAACAGAAAACCTGAAATGGTCTAACCCCACATCTGCCTCTATCTGAAACCATCTGACAGTATTGCCCATTTACTAATCTAACAATATTTTATTGTAATTTTATGTTTCCATTTATACTGTTTACAGTGCCACCTAGAGCTTCATACCATAAGAAAATTTAGAATTTGCTACTCCATTGTTATTACATCAATTACTAGCTGCCAAGCCTGAACACAATGAATAGTTGAGATCCCAAATGAGATCCTTACAAGATAGTTTTCTCAGTCACCATCTCTGCAATTCCTTTCCTGAGCAACTGTACTTTCTCCTACTCCTTATAAGCCACCCAAAATGTGTCTTTTTGAAGTCACCTCTTCCTTTGGTATTGTGTCAATTTTTGTCGTGGGATGCTTCTGTGAAGTGCACTGGGTTGTTTACCTGTACCACAGGTGCAATAAAAACGCATGATGTTGTTGAACATACTACAAACATTACTCAGCCCGACTGTTCCCAATGACATGCTCAACATGGATGCCTATAAAATCAAATCTCCCAGCTACCCTGGAACTCACTGCAGCATAAGAGACACATCCTAGACAATAACAGATGGTCTGAGATGATCATATTGAAAGGGAGAGTGGGCTTGATGGACTGAATAACCTCCTCCTGTTCCTATTTTATGTTTCTATGCTTCACACCTCCTCAATTCGAGCACTACTGTCTCCGGTCACTTAACCAAACCAGTCAATAATTGCCTTTCAATTCCAATGGTAAGTTATAGAATCATACAACATGGAAACAGACCCTTCGATCCAACCAGTTCATGCCAAAAATAATCCCAAACTAAACTAGTCCCACCTGCCTGTTCCTGGCCCATATCCCTCCAAACCTTCCTATTCATGTGACCCATCCAAATGTTTTTTAAACATTGTAATTGTAGTGTATAAAAAGTATTAGATTAGATTAGATTCCCTACGGTGTGGAAACAGGCCATTTGGCCCAACAAATCCACACCGACCCTCCGAAGAGTAACCCACCCAGACCCATTCCCCTACATTTACCTCTGACTAATGCACCTACCATTACGGGCAATTTAGCACAGCCAATCCACCTAACCAGGACATCTTTGGACTGTGGCAGGAAACCAGAGCACCTGGAGGAAACCCAGAGGACACGGGGAAAATATATACTCCCCACAGACAGTTGACCGAGGCAGGAATTGAACCCAGGTCCCTTACGCTGTGAGGCAGCAGTGCTAACCACAGTGCCGCCCGTATCTTCCATATAGATTCCCCGTCCACTGCGGAAGATGTGAACCAAGGCCTTATTCTAAACTTATGAAACAAAGCGATCTGGGGCAGGCTGGAAAATGGAATTGAGGCTATAATCAGATTAGTAATGATCTTATCAAATGGTGGAACAGACTTGACGGGCTAAATAGCCTTCTCGTGCTCCTAATTTGTGTGTTCCAAAACAGGAGGCTTAAGACAACAAATACCAGCACGCAGTGGTTGGACTGAATGGTCTTGGTCCTCCTACATTCCTGGGAAGCAGGAGAAGGAAGCATCTGTTTAGGGGAACATTGGCAGTGCTCAAAACTCCAACAATACTTTCATTTTATGGAAGTTTTCAACCTCTGGTGTTATGGCCTTTCCTCCCATCAACAGAATAAGAGTTTCCAAATCAGCTTCAATGTGTTAATACTGTGTTTGGTACAACTACCCTCACTAAATCAATACAACTGAGACTGTTACATTCTTCTAATGCATGGCCAACCCTTCAGCTCTAATTCCCTGGACTATGCCTTCTAACCCTTTTGTAGATTGCAAAGTTTGGTTATTTCCATTCTGCTTGAATTATGATGGCAAATAAAAACAAATGCAGCAGGTTTATCTTTATTTAATTCATTGTTAGGTTGAGGGAGTCACTGACTAGGCCAGCATTTATTACCTATCCCTAATTGCCCAGAAGGCAGTTACAAGTCAACCACATTTTTAACTCAAATTTATCCAGTGAAGACCAGAAGGCCAGAAACTTCTCAAGATTTGTACCCAGTATGCGTTAAAAAAGCAATCAGAGCTAGAATTCCCACTCCTGTTGTTGCAGTTAATGCCCCTCAAGGGGCAGTAATTAAGAAAGCAGGGGTGCTCTTGTGACAGGGGGTAGTGTCCTTGCCTCTGAGCCAGAAGGTCTGGATTCAAGTCTCTCCTGTGAGTCAAAACATGTCTGAACATTGATTAAAAGTAACCCTAAGAGAAAAGGCGTCAAGACAACAGAGGGTTTTTAAAAGAACATTTACTCATGTAGGTATTAACAGCTTAGCTAGTGTCTATTGTCCACCCCTAATGACCCTGGAGAAAATGGTGGTCAGCTGTCTTCATGAACAACTGCAGCCCACAATGCTGTTAGGAAGGAAGGATTTTGACTCAGCAATAATGAAAGGGCCAGAAAGGAGGAGGCCAAGCTTGTGTGGGGAAAAGGGGAAAGGAGTAAGGGAAGCGACGGCCGGGGGTAGATTCGAATTTTCTCTGCTCCACAATCAGGTAATCAGTCCTCCTGGCCAAAATACATCTCAATAAAGACTCACTTGTTCATCTCAGCAATGAAAATTCCTTCCTCAGTTCTAAGAAAGCGCCATTGGACTTGAAATATTAACTCTGATTTCTCTTCACAGATATTGCCAGACCTGCTGAGCTTTTCCAGCAACTTGTTTTTGTTTGTCTCTTCAGAGTGACTGGCAAAGAGTTCATCACCAGCTGTGAGATGACTCATCACAGACCATACAGAACTATGGCCATTTGAAGGAACTCAGTGCCTCACCACACAGCCTTTCTTTACAACATTGTTGACAGAATGGGCTAACAGCAGGCAGCTTCGTTTTAACCTCTCGTGTCCTGATTTGATCCTCAGTTTTGTTTTTCCAAATAATTCAGCTGAGTTGGGGCCAGCAAGCTGAGCTGAGAACCAGGTGACCAGATTAATGCATGCTGGACTCAGTGAGCTGGCCATTTTCTATCCACAATTGGCATGTTCTCTAAAACCACTTTCACTGCTCCTGGAGGAAAACCAAAGTTAAAAGCAAACAGCTCCTGGTGTGGAGGTTTTCATGAGGCAGAAATCAAAAGCTCGTACTTCCTAAGATTTTGCATCTTTCCAAAATTGAGAGATCTATCTCAATATGAATTGATCAATACATCTTGTGGCTGGCATTGTTGCTTACTGACTCTTTCACCAACTACCCTGCGGGAATGCGTGAGGACAGTGATTCAGAGCAGGTTCGCGTTTAGAATTAGTATGGTGCCAATGTCAACTTAGTGAAGTGCACAGGCATTCAGTCCTTGGGGGAGTACATTCTGTACTGTACAAGGAACGCACTTAGTTATTCCAGCCCAATACATTGCATACTGAAACAAAACACACACAATGTTATATTCTGTGTTAGGCCTTGCACAACACACACACTGAAATCCTGGAGAGCAAACAACACCATGATAAAATGCAAAACGTGCTTCAGCCCACAGGTCATTCTAGATCACTCAATGGGATAGCTAATTGAGTGAACTTTTCATAATTGCTCCCTACCTGTGCAAATCCCCCACTGGGAGCTACACCCTCAGTTATCCAGGTTACAACCTCTGGAATTCACCCTCACCCCACCCCTTCGAACTCACCCATACCCATCTTTTTGAAGGCACCTCATCTAGCATCTCTTCCTTCAGCTTACTATAAATTTTTGCTCCCATGAAGCACCTTGAGTGGTTTTCCTGTAATAAAGGTGCAATAAGAATGCAAGATGTTGCTTAAACGTTGAAACTTTGAAATTAAAACATAGCCACAAAATCAAGTCTCTCTCCCTCCCCTCCATCCCTCAGAAACTCCTCCAACATAAGAGACAAGATCACACCATCATGAACATATCTGGGGCAATCAAACTGTAAATGTGTACACTTCAGTCAAAAGCACACCTCATCCTTAGCGAGATGCAGTTGAAGTTTCTTCTCCTCAATATATGTCAAACATAGACATGAAATGCACTTCAGAGCTGAAAACGTGTTCCTGGTTAAAGCACAGCAGGTCAGGCAGCATCCAAGGAACTGGAAATTCGACGTTTCGGGCCAGAGCCCCTGATGAAGGGCTCTGGCCGAAATGTCGAATTTCCTGTTCCTTGGATGCTGCCCGACCTGCTGTGCTTTAACCAGCAACACGTTTTCAGCTCTGATCTCCAGCATCTGCAGACCTCACTTTTTACATGAAATGCACTTCAGACAGCCTCAATTCTTGATCCCCTAATTATCACAAATTAGTCACTCGTATATTGGGACAATAACAACTTTCATTTATT
This sequence comes from Hemiscyllium ocellatum, assembly GCF_020745735.1. Classification (NCBI taxonomy): domain Eukaryota; kingdom Metazoa; phylum Chordata; class Chondrichthyes; order Orectolobiformes; family Hemiscylliidae; genus Hemiscyllium; species Hemiscyllium ocellatum. The sequence continues at coordinate 13,182,496 of NC_083442.1, forward strand.
TGGTACCGAAAAATGGTCAAACATCTCAAAATGCTTCACAGAGTCACAATCAGACAAAATTTGGCAGAGTCACATTATGAGATATTAGGTTAGATCACCAAAACTTTCAAATAAGTCGGCTCAGAGAAGGAGCGAAAAGGCTCAGAGGTTTAAGAAGTGAATTCCAGAGCTGGAGCTCTGCATAACTGAAGCAGGGTCACCCTCAGTGAGGTGAAGGAGATCAGCATCCATAAGAGAACCAGAACTGGAGCTTGTTGGGCTGGAGATTAACGAGATGGGAAAGGGGAGACAACAAATATCACACACATACAGAGTTCACACAACCACATTCTGGTCAGGCAGGAACACCAACATGATTCCATTTTTTTGAAAATGACATCAAGTTAACAAAGCTGCAATCCTGACAAGGTGCTGTCCTCCTGATCTCTCAAACAAACAGATTTCTTTCTCACAGCACTAACAGCCACTGGCTTATCTTCAAACCTCTGACTCTCTTCACTGGAAATGAGATAACTATCAAGACCACAAAGGGGAAGCAACTCATCAAAGGTAGGCAGGCACACCAACACAATCAAGACAGCAGATTCCGCAAGTGTGAGTGAGACTGTCACTTGAAGAAGTTAAAGGTTAGAACATTGAACAGCACAGCAAAGGAAAAGGTCCTTCAGCACACCAGGCCTGTGCTAACCATCAGACCATTTTAAACTAACCCCACCTGCTTGCACATGGTCCGTATCCCTCTGTTCCCTACCTGTTCACATTTCTGTCTAAACGCCTCTTAAACATTGCTCCCATATCTGCTTGTACTGTATACCTTGGCAGCATGTTCCAGGCACCTACCACTCTCAGTCTTGGACATCTCCTTTCAACTTCACTCCTCTTACCTTTAACTTATGTCTGTAAATATTTAACATTAACACCCTGGGGAGAAAGACTCTAACTATCTACCCTATTCATGCCCCTCATACTTTCATACACTTCTATCAGGTCACCCCTCAGCCTCTGACTCTTTAGCGAAAACAATCCAAATTTGTCCAACCTCTCCTTATAGATAATAAACTCCAATCCAGGCAACATTGTGGAAAAACTCTTTTGGACCCTCTTCAAAGCCTTCACATCCTTCCTATATAGTGCAGTAACCAGCACTGTGCACAATACTCCAAATGTGGCCTAACTCAACTTTTATACAGCTGCAACTTGACTTGCCAACTTTAATATTCAATGCCCCAACTGACGATGGCAAGCATGTCGTTTGCCTTCTTTACCAGCTTACCCACTTGCATTGTCACTTTCTGGGAGCTATGGACTTGTACCCTAAAATTCCCCTATATATCAATGCTCCTAAGGGTCCTGCCATTTACTTTATACTTTCCTCTTGCATCTGATCTCCCAAAATGCATCACCTCACACTATTCCAGATGAAACTCCCTTTGCACTTCTCCCCCCAACTTTCTAAGTGAACGATATCATTTGATGACCCTCCTCACCATCCACATAATTTAATACATTACAAATAATGGAGATCCCAGAACTGATCCTTTTGGAACACCACTGGTCACAGACTTCCAGTCAGAAAAGCATCCCTCCACAAATACCCTATGTGTTTTACGACAAAGCCCAATTTTGTATCCAACTTACCAACTCACTGTGGATAGCATGTGACATAATTTTCTCGACCAGGCGACTATGAGGGACCTTGTCAAATTCTTTAGTAAAATCCATTAGGCAACATCCATTTCTCTACCCTCAATCGTCTATATCACTTCCTCAAAAACCTCAATCAAATTTGAGAGACAACACCTCCCCCACACAAAGCCTATCCTAATGAGTCCATTCTTTTCCAAATGCAAATAAATCCTGTTGCTAAGAAGCTGGTCCAATTATGTTTCTCCCAGTGATGGAGGGCTCATTGCCTTATTCACTCCTGGATCATCCTGCTGCCCTTCTTAAGCAAAGGAACAACACTGGTAACTCTCCAGTCTTCTGGGACCTATGGCTAAAGAGGATACAAAGATCTCTGTTAAGGTCCCAGCAATCTCCTCCCTTGCTTCTCTCGGTACCCTGGGATAGATTCGAGCAGGCCCTGGGGACTTACCCATCTTAAAGGTTTTTAACAACTTGGCAACTGCAGTGTGCTGTAGGTGCCCAGACAACAGATTGCTGAAAGACAGCTGGCTCTCTGGCAGTTTGTAACATCATAGAAAGAGGTTTAGTCAATTAGGCACAAGGTTAAATTATAATTGGCACAGTGCCGATCACAACAATGCAAATCTAGTACTGAGGATAACAAAAATGATGAGGTACCCACGAGTTAGCAACTCACAATTGGTTTATAGCTCCAAAAAAGTCGAAAAAATTTAAAACGCATGGGATTCTTCAACCTTGGAATCCACATGATTAACTTGTACCGGAATTTATACTCAGTATACGGAAAACCTCCCAGGGTGATCAAAACAGGGCAACATATAACAGGGTGGTTGTTACTGACATCAGTGCAGGACAGATGTTATTCCTGAGAGCAGTGTAGAGTAGGTGGTGGATGCTACTCAGGGTACTGCAGAAGCAGAACAACTAATACTGGAGTCAATGAAAAGTCAATATTACTGTAAGATGTTTAGTACACAGTGAAGGATAGATGTTACTAGGGTCAGTACAGGGCAGAGGGGAGCTGTTACTGGGGTCAGTGCAGACTGGAGGGGTGCTGTTACTAGGGTCAGTACAAGGCAGAGGGAAGTTGTTACTGGGGTCAGAGTACATGGGAAGGGAGCTATTACTGGGGTCAGTGCAGATGGGAGGGTAACTGTTACTGGGGTCAGTGCAGACGGGAGGTTAACTGTTACTGGGATCAGTGCAGACGGGAGGGTAACTGTTACTGGGGTCAGTGGAGACGGGAGGGTAACAGTTACTGGGGTCAGTGCAGATGGGAGGGTAACTGTTACTGGGGTCAGTGCTGAGGGGAGGGGAGCAGTTACAGGGGTCAGTGCAGACTGGAGGGGAGCTGTTACTGGGGTCAGTGCAGACGGGAGGGGAGCTGTTACTGGGGTCAGTGCAGACGGGAGGGGAGCTGTTACTGGGGACAGTGCAGACTGGAGGTTAACTGTTACTGAGGTCAGTGCAGACGGGAGGGGAGCTGTTACTGAGGTCAGTGCAGACGGGAGAGGAGCTGTTACTGGGGTCAGTGCAGACGGGAGGGTAACTGTTACTGGGGTCAGTGCAGATGGAAGGGTAACAGTTACTGGGGTCAGTGCAGACGGGAGGGTAACTGTCACTGGGGTCAGTGCAGACGGGAGGGGAGCTGTTACTGGGGTCAATGCAGACAGGAGGGTAACTGTAACTGGGGTCAGTGCAGATAGGAGGGTAATTGTTACTGGGGTCAATGCAGACGGGAGGGGAGCTGTTACTGGGGTCAGTGCAGACGGGAGGGTAACAATTACTGGGGTCAGTGCAGATGGGAGGGTAACTGTCACTGGGGTCAGTGCAGATGGGAGGGTAAATGTTACTGGGGTCAGTGCAGACGGGAGGGGAGCTGTTACTGGGGTCAGTGCAGACGGGAGGGTAACTGTTACTGAGGTCAGTGCAGACGGGAGGGTAACTGTTACTGGGGTCAGTGCAGACGGGAGGGTAACTGTTACTGGGGTCAGTGCAGACGGGAGGGGAGCTGTTACTGGGGTCAGTGCAGACGGGAGGGTAACTGTTACTGGGGTCAGTGCAGATGGGAGGGGAGCTGTTACTGGGGTCAGTGCAGACGGGAGGGGAGCTGTTACTGGGGTCAGTGCAGACGGGAGGGGTGCAGTTACTGGGGTCAGTGCAGACGGGAGGGAAGCTGTTACTTGGGTCAGTGCAGACAGGAGGGTAACTGTTCCTGGGGAGAGTGCAGACGGGAGGGGAGCTGTTACTGAGGTCAGTGCAGACGGGAGGGGAGCTGTTACTGGGGTCAGTGCAGACGGGAGGGGAGCCGTTACTGGGGTCAGTGCAGACGGGAGGGGAGCTGTTACTGGGGTCAGTGTAGACGGGAGGGTAACTGTTACTGCGGTCAGAGCAGATGGGAGGGTAACTGTTACTGGGGTCAGTGCAGACGGGAGGGGAGCTGTTACTGGGGTCAGTGCAGACAGGAGGGTAACTGTTACTGGGGTCAGTGCAGACAGGAGGGTAACTGTTACTGGGGTCAGTGCAGACGGGAGGGGAGCTGTTACTTGGGTCTGTGCAGACGGGAGGGTAACTGTTACTGGGGTCAGTGCAGACGGGAGGCGAGCTGTTACTGGGGTCAGTGCAGATAGGAGGGTAACTCTTACTGGGGTCAGTTCAGACGGGAGGGGAGCTGTTACTGGGGTCAGTGCAGACGGGAGGGTAACTGTTACTGGGGTCAGTGCAGACGGGAGGGGAGCTGTTACTGGGGTCAGTGCAGACGGGAGGGTAACTGTTACTGGGGTCAGTGCAGACGGGAGGCGAGCTGTTACTGGGGTCAGTGCAGATGGGAGGCGAGCTGTTACTGGGGTCAGTGTTGACCATACTTGTTGTTGAGCCATTTGTCCCACAGAACAGTGAGCTTGAGGTGAATAAGCAAGTCTCAGATTTGATATTTGGAGCTAACAGGATAATGCCTCTAGCTCCTGATGCGTACATGATGGGCAATGATTTTGTCCAGTACTTAATACTGCACACACAATCTATAATTTGTACAAACTGGCAGGAAGGGATGAGAGTGCTCTGGGATTTGTCTGCATTGCTTTTTTGAGTGCTGTCAAAAGGCTGCAAGTGGATAGCCATGACCGTCATATTAGAAGAATTCTCATTTCCAATGTTACACAATTCAGATCCTCCTGCTAAAAGAGTACAACGCAGCTCACATTAGGCTTGAAGGAGACTGGCTTGAGAGAGCAAACTGCCAGAGAGTCTTTAGGGTGCTGTGTTAAACCATTTGGGATGGGAGTGAGGGATGGGACGCTGGTGGTGCTGTGCACTTTATTTCCAATTTTCCCACTAAAACACAAGTTACTGAGGCCAGACCTTAAGGATAAAGTGGTACACAAAGCCCAACTACAGCAGAGCTGGCCCAGACCAAAGAGCAGGAGTTCATAATTGAAGCAGTTTAAAAAAAGTCAATACTGCAGACAGCCATAAGCAAACCCAGCTGCTTAAACCCTCACCGCGTCTAAATTGCACAAATGAAATCCTTGCGAAAAGCCTCTACTTGGTCTGAACTATTCCAGGGCTTTTGAGGTTACTATTACCACATGGACTTGCATCACACATTGCAATTGGAAAAACACAGGGTCAAGTGGATGACTAAAGATTTCCAAGTGCCTGAGTGCCATTTGGAGGATGCTGTGAATGCAGTAATCTTATCTCAGTATGAGTGCTCATATTACTAACACCAATACTGGCTGTCAAGGCTCCCTGCCATTCAAGTTCTGTGCATTATTTCACTTCCCCACAGGGGAAACCAAACTTGCAAGTTGACACGCATCTTCCCTCTCCACACTGAAGACTTGATTACAGTGCAGCAATGGGTGCACTGAGGTCAGTAGTTTTCAATCTTAACGTGGGTTCTGTCAACAATTCTTTTTGCTGCTGTTTTTAATGAAGCACTTACTGTCTTCTTCCCCCTGCCCAATGATACAATTTGTGGAAATTTAAATTGAATTTAAGTTTACCCTCCCAACCTCCTGGAAAACCAACTCCAATTGAAGCCTTTAGAAGACTACAGCAGAATGGAAGGGCAAAAAGAAAAGACGAGGAGGAGTTTGAAAACTGTTCTCTTCCAGTCCAAGCTTTCAATGGAGATGAGGGAGTAACAATCACCTGAGGAACAACCTTCTGAGTCAATGGCCCCAGGCTGTCTGCAAGCAAAATTCCAGTCAGTGTCAGGCACTGGGTTTGAAATGCTCCAATTCCAGTTTTTCACAGTTTAAATGATACAAGATGAAAAACATCATGCCAGGATGTTCTGGAGAGAGCACAGTCAACGTACACAAAGCCAACACCAGCCCTGTGTGCTGTTCACCAATGTAACAAAGACCGAAAACAAATGCTGCTGCAGCCTCTGGGTCAGTGGAGAAGCAAAGTGAGGTTCGGTGCCATCTGCAGTCAATCTGCACTGTCTGAATGGCACTGCCAGCTACAACCGTGTCACCTTCTCCAACTTGGTCACCCATCACTTTCTGCCAGGCTCCCATAGCGGCGATGCCCTGGAGACAAAATAACGTTTCCACCCACTTCAAAGGTTAGACAGCCTTTATTCGATTTACATCCAAGAAGTGGTCCCATACTCCTGCCCCATACTCTTCTTTCTGCCATTCCTACAGCGTTAGTCACTTAGTTTCCCCTATAAAGCCTTTGGCAAGTCTGAAATAATCTTCAGCTCCCATGTACAGCCATTTACCTCTCTCCATTCTCTATGGAGTTAGGCATAATCCCCACACCCACCCTTTGGCAAATTTCCACTTAGCAGCAGGCCCGACAAGGGGTGGAAATTCACTGCACATTTAATTAACAGCAATTTCCGGAAAGCCCAGGAGGTTAGCTGAGAGGTGTTTCAGTCAGTATTTCACTCCATTATCCAGGCACAGCACTGTAACCAGACAGCCAGAAAGTATCTATCATGTGGACAAGGTGCAACTTTAGCCAAGTTTAGAGCCCTCTCACTTTTTATAGATAACCAGAAACTAATATATTCCCTGTGCTTCTTTGCAAGAAGTGTTATCAGAAGAAAATCAATTGAATTCAGAGGTTTGCTGTCATTACTGGCTAGATCAATGTAAATCATTAACAGCAAGAATTTTTAGGCGCATCACAAACTGGAGTCAAAAGCATGTGGCTTCACTGACCAGCCCATCAAATACCCCAGAACGGCGTTCTTAGTCAGAGCACAGCCAAGAGTCAACCACACTGCAGTGGGTCTGAAGTCACAAACAGATGAGATCAGGTCAGGATGGTAGATTTCCCTCTCTAAAGAAGGCTGATAAACCAGGTAGATGTTTCCCACAATAGATTATCTTTTCACGGCCATCATTACTGAAGAGTAACTTTCAATGCAAGATCTGAATTGGAACTCACCACGTGCCAGGGTGGGATTTGAACCCATGGCCCCAGAGCATTAGGTTTAATGTGCTTCCAGTGACATTACTATAAGTCTGCAGTCTTCGCCAATGTGTCCCCTGTGCACATCTTAATGGTGGATGCTCACACATGAAAACAACATTCTTTGATGGACAACATTATGCTGTGAGATCAATGCAGAGAATGCTATACCATTAATCAGCATTTGTCTGCACAAAGTATTGTATCCACCCCTTTAGCTCCTTCATTCCTAAGGCTGAAACTCAGATTTTCCACACAGTAACATCTCTGTCCATACCTCTCACAGCCATGGAGTGTGGTGAAGCTGGAGAGCACCTCCACATCCACGAGCCTAGGTGGGTGTATAGCTAGGAGGCTGCAATCAGGCTGTGGTGTTCATTTGAGAGTGTATGCTTAGTAGGTGCTGAGAGTGATTGGAAGAGAGTGTGAGTGAGTGAACGAGAGAGAGAGATGGGTGGATTGTCAGAATGTGTATGTGTTTCTTTGTGATTTGAGTAAACGTGCATTTTGGTATGGGTTTGGGTACGTGAATGTGTGTGTGTGCAAGGAGCAGAATGAGATACGCATGCACGTTTCTCACTCTTTTGAGAATGCTCTTCCAGGTGCTGAAGGATATCTTACATACGGGAGGTTTTACAAGTTGACAAACCTGCAGCAGCAAAGGAAACCTGCTGTGTTCGCTCAAGTCATCAGCACCATTCACTTCAAAACACTGGATCTCAGCCCCGCCATTCTCCTCACTATGTCAAGGAAGCAAGTGGGAAGCAGACTGCTTTTTGTCTTGTTTCACAGGCTAGAAATAGAAATGTTTACAGAGACAGAGGGGCCCTTTGCTCCATCCTACCAATGCTAGCTTCCCAAAAGAGTTTAGTCCTAGTCCCTTGCCCTTTACCTGACCTTTGTAACTGCTTCCTGTTTAAGCATTCAAACATTGTTCAAAGACTTCCCTTTAAGCGTTCTGTATATGCCACTGCTTCATGGACAACGCATGTTCCCACGGCTTTATTTAAAAACAGTTCACACTCAGACCTTTGCTTTGTTCTTGTAATAAATGAAAATGATACCAGACAGCCAACTCAATAAGTAATAAGAGATCTTTTCCCCCAACACATCTTAAAACAAACCCTTATAATTCAAAGCAATTTAAAAACTCAGGTCTCTCATTTGGCTTCACTGTTCTGGGAAAAGAGGCCGCAGTTTCAGCAGACACTGCTGTCTAAAGTCTCTGTAACTCAAACAGCACTGAATCGATGGCCTGGCTGATGTCTATTACCATTTAAAGGCATCTTACAAGGAAATCCTGGAACAAGTCTAAACCTGCTCAGTCTGGCCAATCAGAGCATTGCATTCCAAATGCTGCGAGCAAATGGAAATTATCACTGAAAATCACAACACACTTGCAGCCTTGGCCCACTCATTAATCTCCATTACCTCCCTCCCAAACCACCGCTCCCCTTTACACGGCCTCATGGGGAAACAATCCATTATCATAAACAAATCAGGTCTGTAATAAGAAGTGCAATGAAGTTGAACAGTATTCAAACCAGGCACAGATACAATGCAAGTTCCTCTTTCATTTAAAGCGACAGATCAGGCTTACTTTGTACCTATTCCAACATTAGAGTATTATCCTTCTCATCAAATCTTCCCGCACTGTAAAGAAGTTCCCATTCACCCAATGGAATGCCTGCCACCAACCAGCTGGAACCACTCCCCTCATTTCCCCATTGCCCTCCAAAGTTTCAGACTCATCGAGTCATAGAGATGTACAGCACGGAAAGTCCAACTCATCCATGCCGAACAAATATCCGAACCTTATTTAGTCCCATTTGCTAGCACTTGGCCCACATCCTTCTAAACCCTTCCTATTCATTCACCCATCCAGACGCCTTTTAAACGTTGCAATTGTACCAGCCTCCACCACATCCTCTGGCAGCTCATTCCATACACGTACCACCCTCTGTGTGAAAAAGTTGTCCCGTAGGTCTCTTTTATATCTTTCCCCTCTCACCCTAAACCTATGCCCTCTAGTTCTGGACTCCCCGACCCCAGGGAAAAGACTTTGCCTATTTACCCTATTTGCCCCTCATAAGGTCACCCCTCAGCCTCCGATGCTCCAGGGAAAACAGCCCCAGCCTATTCAACCTCTACCTGTAGCTCAAATCCTCCAACCCTGGCAACATCCTTGTTTATCTTTTGTGAACCCTTTCACATTTCACAACGTCTTTCCAATAGGAAGGAGACCAGAATTGCATGCAATATTCCAACAGTGGTCTAGCCAATGTCCTGTACAGCTGCAACATGATCTCCCAACTCCTGTACTCAATACTCTGACCAATAAAGGAAAGCATACTAAATGCCTTCTTCACTATCCTATCTACCTGCAACTCTATTTTCAAGGAGCTTTGAACCTGCACTCCAAGGTCTCTTTGTACAGCAACACTCCCTAGGACCTTACCGTTAAGTCTATAAGTCCTGCTCTGATTTGCTTCTCCAAAATGCAGATCCTCACATTTATCAAAATTAAACTCCATCTGCCACTTCTCAGCCCATTGGCCCATCTGGTCAAGATCCCATTGTAATCTGAGCTAATTTTCTTCACTGTCCATTGCACCTCCAATTTTGGTGTCATCTGCAAACTTACTAACTATACCTCTTAAGCTCGCATCCAAATCATTCATATAAATGACGAAAAGTTGTGGATCCAGCACTGATCTTTGTGGCACTCCACTGGTAATAGGCCTCCAGTCTGAAAAACAACCCTCCATCACCACCCTCTGTCTTCTATCTTCCAGCCAGTTCTCTACCCAAATGTCTAGTTCTCCCTGTATTCCATGAGATCTAAACTTGCTAACTAGTGTCCCACGAGGAACCTTGTCAAACAGCTTATTGAAGTCCATCTACCGCTCTGCCCTCATCAATCCTCTTTGTTACTTCTTCAAAAACTCAATCTAGTTTGTGAGACATGATTTACCATGCACAAAGCCATGCTGACCAGTCCTTGCCTTTCCAAATACATATAAATCCTGTCCCTCAGGATTCCCTCCAACAACTTGCCCATCAGCGATGTCAGGCTGGCTTTCCCTTCCCACCTTTCTTAAACAGTGGCACCACGTTAGCCAGCCTCCGGCACCTCACCTGTGACTATCGATGATACAAATATCTCAGGCAAAGGGCCCAGAAATCGCTTTCCCAGCTTCCCACAGAGTTTTAGGATACACCTGATCAGGTCCTGGGGACTTATTCACTGTTATATGTTTCAAGATATCCTGCACTTCCTCCTCTGTAGTATGGAAATTTTTCAAGATGTCAACATCTATTTCTCCACTTTCAGTATCTTCCATGTCCTTCTCCACAGTAAACAGTGATGTCAAATACTTGTTTAGTATCTGCCCCATCTCCTGCGCCTCCACACATGGGTGCCTTGTTGATCTTTGAGGGGCTCTATTCTCTCCCTAGTTACCTTTTTGTCCTTATTGTATTTATAAAATCCCTTTGGATTCTCCTTAACACTATTTGCCAAAGCTCTCTCATGTCCTCTTTTTGACCTCCTGATTTCCCTCTTAAGTATTCTCCTACTGCCTCTCTCCTGCCTATACCTAACATATGCTTTCTTCTTTTTCTTAACCAAACCCTCAACGTCTTTAGTCATCCAGCATTCCCTACACCAGCCAGCCTTTCCTTTCACCCTAACAGGAATATACGGTCTCTGGATACTTATAATCTCATTTTTTACGGATTCCAATTTTCTAGCCGTCCCTTTACCTGCAAATATCTATCCCAATCAGCTTTTGAAAGGACAGATTGGTGGGGGGAGGGTGGGGTTGGACCCAGGGAAATAGTGAAGGAGGCGATCAGTCTGAGACTGGTACAGTTGAGAAAAGGAGCGAGGCAAATAATTAGGGTAGACTGGAACAAAGCAGAGAACAGGTAGTTGAAGAGTGTGGTGCTGGAGAAGCAGAGCCAGTCAGGCAGCAGCTGAGAAGCAGGAGAGTTGACGTTTCAAGCATAAGCTCTTCATCAGGTTTGCTCAAAACCTTGCCTCTCCTGCTCCTCAGGTGCTGCCTGAGCAGCTGTGCTTTTCCAGCACCACACTCTACAAGTCTGATCTCCAGCATTTGCAGTCCTCATTTTCCTGGAGTGAACAAGGTAGGACTGATAAATAAAGCTACATTTACTTCAATGCAAGAGGCTGAACAGGGAAGGCAGATGACATGGTATGGAACATGGGACTGGGATATCATAGCAATTATAGAAACATGGCTCAGGGATGGGCAGGACTGGCAGCTTAATGTTCCAGGATACAAATGCTACAGGAACGATAGAAAGGGAGGCAAGAGAGGAGGGAGATAGCATTACTGCTGTACTGAGGGAGGATATTCCTGGGAATACATCCAGGGAAGTTATTTAGGTGGAACTGAGAAATAAGAAAGGGATGATCACCTTATTGGGATTGTACTGTAGACCCCCTAACAGTCAGAGGGAAATTGAGAAACAAACTTGATTAGATTAGGTTAGATTCCCTACAGTGTGGAAACAGGCCCTTCAGACCACACTGACCCTTTGAAGAGCAACCCACCCTCCTCTGACTAATGCACCCAACACTATGGGCAATTTAGCATGGCCAATTCACCTAACCTGCATATCTTTGGATTGCAGACACGGGGAGAATGTGCAAACTCCAGTTAAACTCTATCCAATAGCATTTAATCAGATTAGGACCAATCTCTATGAGTCACAAATCCAAAACTGGAACATCTTTCTACTCGCTATATAACAGTCAAGTAACAACTGGAACTAAAGCTGCAATATCCATTAATGGAGAGATAAAGTCTACTTTAGTTTGCTTACAATATTACAAAGAGAAAACTCATAACTCATTACTGCCTCTGAGATATATATTAGCTGGAAATATCTAATGTCACATCATAAAATTAAGGAGCTGTCTCTCCCAACAATTTGATTATTTATAATGTTGAGGCCATTCCATTTGACCCAAAGCACCATCATTTCAACTCTGTCTTTTCCCCACTAACACAACTTTTTTCCCTTTGTAAAGAAATGTTCCAATTTCCTTTTGAAAGCCTAAGTTGAACCTGCCTCCACCACCATGGTGCAGTCCAAACTCGAACCATTCATTGTGTAAAACAAGTTGCCTCGTGCCCCGTTACTTCTTTTGCTAATTCTTTTAGATCTGTGCCCTCGTATTCTCAAAACTTTTCACCACTGGAACTGTTTCTCTCTATCTACTCTGCCCAGACCCTCAAGACTTTAAACACCTCCATCAAATTTTCTCTGAATGTTCTCTTCTGTAAGAAAAAGAGTCCAACCTTGCCAATCTACCTTCATAACTCACACAGCACAGTCAGCAAAGTAGATGATATGATGGGATGTAGTAAACTGTCACACTCAGTACTGCCATTTTACAATGAAATCTCTCATAACATGAACCATTCCCTGCTGCACCCTATGTAATGCCTTCACATTTTCTGCATCCTGTTTAGTGTCTTCATCATATTCTGTACGAAATGGAATCAATACTCCACTTCAGGCAGAACCAATAAAGCAAAATTTCCCATTATCCATAAATGAATATGACAGCCACTCACCACTCTATCTCAACAGGTCAACTCAGCCTGTGCCTCACCATCCTGTTAAGCAGTCTGAAATCAGACAACTTTCAATAAGAGTAGCAATTCCACTGTTATGCAACATCTCTTTTTGAGAATCACATTGAGAGGAAAGAAATATATACTAGACACAATACCATCTTTGACTTTCGACATCTTTACAATAGAACAAGGGCATCTTCATAAACAGGGCCAGTGGGGCAAGGAATGACAAATAGTGTTTAATTCAGATAAATGCAAGGTGTTGCATTTTGTTAAGTCAAACCAGGACAGAATTTACATGTTAATGGTAGGCCACTGGAGTGTGTTGTTGAACAGACAGTCCTAGGGGTCTCGGTACACAGTGCCTTGAAAGTGGCACCACAGGCAGACAGGGGGTGAAGGAGGCGCTTAGCACGCTTGCCTTCATTGATCAGAGCACTGAGTACAGGAGTGGGGATGTCACGTTACCTAGAATACTTAGAATCCTTAGTAACCCTCCTAAATCCATTCCCCTACTTTATTACTTTACATTTACCCCGACTAATGCATCTAACCTACATATCCCTAACACTACTGGCAATTTAGCATGGCCAATTCACCTGACCTGCACATCTTTGGACTGTAGGAGGAAACCAGAGCACGTGGAGGAAACCCACGCAGACATGGGGAGAAAGTGCAAACTCCACACACAGTTGCCCAAGGCTGGAATCAAAACTGGGTTCGAACAGCTGAACAAGACATTGGTGAAGACACATTTAGAGCAGTGCGTACGATTCTGGTCATCGTGCTATAGGAAGGATACTATTAAACTAGAAAGGACGCAAAAAAGATTTACAAGGAAGTTAGTGAGACTGGAAGACTTGAATTATAAAATTAGGCTGGATAGGCTGAGACATTTTTCCTTGGAGTGTATAAAGCTGAGGAGTGACCTTTTAGAGGTTTATAAAATCATAAGGGGTACAAATAAGGTGAATAGCCCAGAACTTTTCCCCCAGGATAGGGGAGTCCAAAATTAGAGGGCATAGGTTTAAGGTGATAGGGGAAAGATTTAAAAGGAACCTGCCCAACAATTCAGGGTGGAAGAGAGGGGAGGGTTCTTTGATTATGTTGATTGCTTTCCCGAGGCAGTGGAAAGTGTATTTGAAGTCAATTGATGGAAGACCAGTTGTGTAGTGGATTGGGCTGTGTTCACGATTCTCTGTAGTTTCTTGTGATCTTGGGAAAGGCAGTTCTATATCATGTAATGCATCCAGAGAGGATGTTTTCCATGATGCATCTACAAAAATTGCTAAGGGCCTTTGTAGACATGCCGAATTTCCTTAAGCCCCTGAGGAAGTAAAAACATTGTGGTGCTTTCTTGACTGCCACGTCGACATGGGTCAACTAGGACAGATCGCCATTCCCAGCAACTTGGCACTCTCAACTATGTTCACCAAAGCATCATTGATGCAGACCAGGGACATGCCCCACTCCACTTCCTGGAGTCAATGACCAGCTCCTCCTTCATTTTGCTGACATTGATGGAGATATTTGTCTTTCCACCATGCTGCTCAATCTCTTTCCAATATTCTGTCAATGTTGGAGATTCTGCACACAACAGTGGTGTTATCAACAAACTTGCAAATGGACATGGATCAGAATTTGGCCACGCAGCTGAGAGTGTATAAGGATGGACATAAGTAGATATGTGAACTAACATCACAAAAACAGATTACCACCCTCAATAAAAACTAAAATTGCTGTAAGTACTCAGCAGGTCAAGCAGCATCTGCCCAGGAACCCAGAGTTAAAGTTTGAGGATGATGGCTTTTCACTGAAACTGTTATTATCATATTTTGAGTGGAATCTTCCTTCATGTGTTTTTCGCATAACAGCCACTACATTTCAACAAAGTCAATATATGGCTGTAAAAAAACACTGCAAGTTCTTTCTTCACCTGCCAAAAACAACACACTGACTACATAGGTTTTAACTTTGACCACCATCAAGTGATTTGCACTAAAGCTTATCCTTTGCAACAGCTGGTTAAGGAGCAAGGTTCAAGCTCCTTCTGAAACACATTCATGCAATGCCACATACTAACACTTCCTACATTTCGCTGGTTTGCCATAAACACGCAACTCTCACGTACTCCTGCAACGTCTCACCTTACAACACGTGCATGTGGTTTTTGTGGCACAGTGGTAGAGACAGAGAGCTAGGAGAGGCCCACCTTCTGCAGAGCTGAGTAATAACGTGTCTCAACACGTCAGTTAGAAACTATGTACACTGCTGAGGACACTCATCATAAAACAAGGCCCAACTACGTTGCTTCAACTGAAGGAACGATCAGAATCTTTAGGTAGAGGATTTTAAACAAGAAATATAAATACGAGTTTACCTGACTTTATGAAATCTAAGATGGATGTGCCTGGCTTTTTGAAGGCCATATTCAAAATGGCCACTTTAATAATGGGCAATGTCCCAAATAAAACAACCAGAAGGGCGCAGTGCACACATCTGTATTTTATACATTGATCAGACAAGCTCTGGACACCAAGCTGCTAAATTTTTCATGACGCAATGCTTCACAGTTTTATTTTAAAAGGTCTACAGGCCACAACCTGCTTAACTTCAGTGCCTGCCAGACCTCCATGTGAATGCATGTATCATTCCAAACAAAACAGATGAAATAGTCACACAAATTGAGATAAATAAATATTATCTAAGTGGCCATTACTAAGACATGGCTGCAGGATGACCTAGTTTGGAACCTGAAATTTAACAGTCTGAGATATTTAAGAAGGACAGGAGGCTAGGAAAGGTTGAGGAGTAACTCTTTTAATTAAAAATGATTTTAGCACAATAGAGAGGGTTGACCTACATTCAGGAAACTAGGATACAGGTGTAATCTGAGTAGAGATGATGAATGACATAGTCAGGTGGTCACTTGTGAGATCTGTGTACAGGTACCTGAACAATAACCACGTGGTTGGATGGAAATAATGGGAGCTTGTCAGAAGAGAGGACAGTATTCATCATAGGGGATTCTAACATATATATATAGACTGGAAAATCAGAAGGGAAAAAGAAGTCTAGATGAGGAACTCATTGAATGCTTGTGGTACAATTTCTTAGACCAACATGTTATGGCACCAACCAGAAAAAGTTATACGAGACCTGGTTTTGATCAATGAGGTAGGATTAATTGGTGACCTCACAATGAAAGCACCCCTGGGTAATAGCGACCATAATATGATTAAATTTTACACTGTTTAAGGGAGAGAAGTGTGAGTCCAAGATTATTTTATAGAGACACATGGGCAAACAGTCAACAGAATATTCCACAATGCACTGAACAGATACAGTCTAACAGATAATAAAAATGTTACTGGAAGACTTGTCATCTGTGATTAACTAAAAAAAAGTCATAGATAGCATCAATCTCAAACAGAACACAGAGGACAAGTATGAAGATACATGACAAGTTAGGTGACTGGACAGAACATAAAAAGGAGCAAAGAATTAAAAAGAGCAATAGGGAGAGAAAAATTAAAATGTAAGAGGAAGTTCACCAAAAGTACCAAATCAGATAGGAAAGGTTTCATTAGATATTTAAAAAAGAAATGAACTTCAAAAAAGTGAGTGTTGTGTCTACTGAAAATGAGCTGGGGAATAGTAATGGTGGGTAAAAAGATGGCAGGTGAATGGTATGATATTTTGCATCAGTCTTTGCTACAGAGGACACAAGTAGCATGCTAGAAATAGCCGTAAATCAGGAATCGAAAGGGATGGAGGTACCCACAAAAATTACAATCACAAGGGAAGTAATACGGAGTAAACTGGTGGAACAGCAAGATTGACAATTTCACTCTAAGGTCCTAAGAAGTAGATTGTGAGATAGTTGATGTGTTAGCTTTAAATTTTCCTAAATTCATTAGATTCAGGGAATACTCCTTTAGATTCGAAAATAACTAACTCCTTTATTCAAAAAAAAGGAAACCAGAGGCCAGTTGGCGTAACATCTGGCATAGCGAAAGTGTTAGGTGTTATTATTAAAGATATTATAATAGGGCACTTGGATAAGTTTAAGGTATTCAGGCAGAGCCAAGATGGTTTTGTCAAAGGGAAATCAGACTCTAGAAATTTATTAAAGTTCTTTGAAATAGACAGAGGTTAACCAAAGGCTGTATTGTATTTTGATTTCCAGAATGCATTTGAGAAGGTGCCTCATCAAAGGTCATTGCAGAGAATAAAAGCACATGGTGGGGTGACTTTTTTAAAAGTTAATTCACAGGATGTGAGCATCACTGGTTAGGACAGCATTCATGCCCATCCCTAATTATTCAGAGGGGTCGAGAGTCAACCACCAATATTTGGGACTGGAGTCACATGTCAGTCACACCAGGTAAGGGTGACAATTTCCTTTTCCAAGATGGGTTTTTCCTGACAATCAACAATGGTTTTATGGTCAGCATTAAACTTTGAATTCCATATTTTTTTAAAAGTTCAATTCGAATTCCACGATCTGTCATTGAAGGAGTCAAACCCAGGTCTAATGAAGGCCCAGTGATAACACATTGGCAAAGAAAGATACTTTCTGGCAAACACAAAGCAGAGAATAGGAATGGGAGCCTTCTTCAGACTGGCAGGATGGAACAAGTAGTTTATCAGTTTTGGGGCCTCAATACTTTATAATTCATAAAAATGATTTAGATGATGGGAAATTTGCTGTGAAGCAAACATAGGTAGGAAAGTGAGCTACAAAGAGGAGATATGGAGACTACATTCATGAGACCACATCTGGAATATTAGGTACGGTGCTTATCGAATAATGTCAATGTTACTGTGTTGAAAGCACTTCAGAGAAGGTTTCCTAGACTAATACCTGGAATAAACCAACTTCCTTATGAGGAAAGACTATGGAGCATAGACTTGTATTCCCGAGTGTTTATAGAGTCAAAGGTGACTTACTTGAAACACACAAGATCCTGAAAGGACTGTGTGGATATGGAAAGATCTTCACCTCTTGTGGGAGAAGCTAGAACTAGGTCATTGTTTAAAAATAATGAAATGTCCATTTAGGTCATATATGAGTGGGAAAAAAAAATCTAAGGACTGAGTGTCTTTGGAATTCCCTTTCTCAAAAAGCACTGGCTGCACAATCTTTGAAAATATTTAAAGGCCCAATATTATCTGCAGTATGCAGGAACATAGAGTTGAAGTTAAAATCGTATTAGCTATGATTTTACTGAATGGCAGAGCAGAATCGAAGGGCCAAGTGGCATACTCCTGTTCCTTGTCCATACGTCATATAGTCCAGGTTCAGTCAGTGCAGAATAAGAGAATTGTTATGGTGCAGAAGGCCATTCCACCCATGATGTTTGCACTAGCCCTCCAAATGGGCAGGACTTCCTCAATGAAAATTAAAGGTTCTTTCAATGCAATAACAACTCTAAATACCAAGGAATCTCATAAATGTTATTTTCTTACCATCCTCCGTTTCCTGCCAGACAATCCCTTCAAGATTGACACTTGTCCCTGGTTCACAGGGCCCTAGGCATTCAGGCTCTGTTGCGAGTCCAACATCACAGGTGTTGACTGCAATGGAACGGGTGCGGACCATGATCTGCTCCACAGGGGAAGCAACGCCACCACTGACAGGAGGCAGAAGATGAAGGGGTGGGGGAGCCGGTGTGGAGGCAGGGGAGTCCATCTGCTGGAAAACAAAAGTTGAACAAGCATTAATCATGAGTAATCACTCCTTCATACATATTTTAAATGCTATTGTCATGCCAGCTTAGATTCCAGGGCTTCAACAAGCTGCAAACAAAATATCTACATATCAGGAGCACCCTGGTGAGAAATAAATATAAAAACACGAGAACAATTTCATAATCCGTGACCTCACAGCTACAATGCAGAAATTAGAAATTAGAAAGATTTACTCACATTCACAACATTCACAACTGGCCTTCCACTGTGGAATAGTTTCAATCAAAATCAAGCCCCCATCAAGATGCTTACAAAAACATTTGAAGAATGAGCTACAGCACTCGTTCTCTGCCTTCCCCAACACCCTCCACCCACCCTGAGACAGCCAATTCAGACTCTCAAAACCAGACGTAAAGTTATTTACACCCTGCATTGGTGTGCAGTCTTTAGGAATTGAAATTCTAGGACACTCCTGACTCCAACTCTGGAAATAACATGATAGGGAGATTAGAAGAGTGAATGCTTCAATCAATGGTTATAAAAATGCTGCAGCTGTGCGAGAAATGAGCCTCTTCAATTGGATTCCTTTTGACTGGGTTGGGATATCTGGTCGGCATGGACGGGTTGAACCGAAGGGTTTGTTTCCATGCTGTACATCTCTATGACTCTATGACTATCAATCAGATAACAATGTCAGAACTGTATAGTATTTCAATGGAGAAAGACTGCAGAAAGCTACAGAACCGAGGGATTTGGAAGTCCCCAACCAAGGGTTACAAAAAGCTAGCATCCAAAGACAGTGGAGAATAGAGAAGGCAAACAGCAAGTCAGCGTTTACTTCAAATGGAATGGAGTGTAAAAGTAGGGAGATATTACTCAAACTACATGAGACACTAGTCAGACCATTACAAGAATTCTATAAATAGTTTCTGGGTCCCTTATCCAGGGAAAGGTATGCTAACACTGGAGGCACACCACAGCATGTTCACTTCTCTGATAACAAGTAGGAAAGGTAGATAAAAACAAGGGCTGCAGATGCTGGTAACCAGAGTCTAGATGAGAGTGGTGCTGGAAAAGCACAGCAGATCAGGCAGCATCCGAGGAGCAGGAAAATCAACGTTTCGGGCAAAAGCCATTCATCAGGAATGGAGGCAAGGTGCCTGCAGAGTGAAGAGATAAATAAGAGGGGGTGGTGGTGAGGAGAAAGTAGCATAGAGTACAATAGGTGAATGGGGGTCAGGATGGAGATGATAGGTCAGAGAGGAGGGTGGGGGAGGGTAGCAAAGAGTACAATAGGTGAATGGGGCTGGGGTTGAAGGTGATAGGTCAGAGAGGATGGTGGAGTGGATAGGTGGAAAGGAAGATAGGCAAGTAGGACAGGTCATGAGGACAGTGCTGAGCTGGAAGGTTGGTGCTGAGGTGAGGTGGGGGAAGGGGAAATGAGGAACCAAGTAGGAAAGGGCTGTCTCATGGAAAGGTTGAGTAGATTGCACCTGGACCCATTGGAATATAGAAGAACAAGAGGCAACCTTTCTGACATGCATAAGATTCTTTGGGGTCTTGACAGGGTATTTGTGGAAAAGCTGCTTCCCCTTGTGGGAGTGTCTAGGACCAGAGGGCTTAACTCTGTAGTTCTAACATCTCTCATCCTGATGAGTACAAAGTAAGATTTAAAAAATCCTTCAGGTTGCAAAACAATGTTACAAGCTTCACGTCTTAGCAAGCAGGCATAATCAGTGACTTCAAAACTTTCCTACCCACACTGCAGCCATCAGCTCTATGCTGGGTACCATTCAAAATGACTCAAGTCACCAAGTATGACTGAGAGATGTCAGCAAAATATTTAACTGTAGCAAAGAGCACAATCACATCTAATTCAGTCCTCACCAGAGGTCCCTGCACATCAGACTTGCAAAATTGGGACAGGAACCGTGGTTTGGTATTCAAGCAGAATCTCTCTGCCACCACATTGGGTGAAATTAGCTAACGAGGAGAAAGTGAGGACTGCAGATGCTGAAGAAGGGCTTATGCCCGAAACGTCGAATCTCCTGTTCCTTGGATGCTGCCTGAACTGCTGCATTTTCCAGCAACACGTTTTCAGCTCTGAAATTAGCTAACTCAAACTTGAGATTGAGTCAGTTCTGTACAACCCGGAAACAGAGCCTTCAACCCAAATCATTCATGCTGACCACACATCTTAAATTAATCTAGTCCCATTTGCCAGCATTTGGCCCATTTCCCTCTAAACCCTTCCTATCCATGCACCCATCCAAAGGCCTTTTAAATGTTGTAATTGTACCAGCCGCCACCTCTTCCGCTGACAGCTCATGCCATTCACGCACCACATTCTGTGTGAGAAAGTTGCCCCTTGGTCCCTTTTAAATCTTGCCCCTCTCACTTTAAATCTATGTCCTCTACTTTTGGACTTGCCCACCCCAGAGAAAAGACCTTGGTTATTCACCCTATCCATGCCCCTCACAATTTTACAAACCTCTATAACGTCACACCTCGGCCTCCAATATTCCAGGGAAAATAGCCCCAGTCTATTCAGCATCTCACTATAGCTCAAACCTCCAACCCTGGCACCATCCTTTAGAGGTGGCATGGTGGCTCAGTGGTTAGCACTGCTGCCTCACAATGCCAGGGACCTGGGTTCGATTCCAGCCTCAGGTGACTGTCTGTGTGGAGTTTGCTCAATTTCCCCGTGTCTACATGGGTTTGTTCCCACAGTCTAAAGGCGTGCAGGTTAGGTGAAATGGCCATGCTAAATTGCCCAGAGTGTTCAGGGATGTGCAGGTTAGGTGCATTAATCAGGGGTAAATGTAGGGGAATGGCTCTGGGTGAGATACTCTTCAGAGAGTTGGTATGGACTTGGAGGGCCAAATGGCCTATTTCCACACTGCAGGGATTCGATGAAATATTTTCTTCAACCTTTCAAGTTTAACATCTTTCCAGTAAGGAGACCAGAATTAATTGCAATATTCCAAAAGTGGCCTAACAAAGGTCCTGTACAGGCACAACATAAGCTCCCAACTCCTATAGTCAACACACTGATGAATAAAGGCAAGTCTTTCCACTTAGAAAGGCTCACTGTCTTAACCAATTCAAGTATCAGGGTAATATCTTTATGATGTGGGGAACACAATTATTTCAAACATTCAGCTGCACTCACTGTTTAAGAAAAAGCATTCCATTGAATGACCACCAGAAAATATTTGGATAAAAATCACACAATACCAGTTTATCGTCCATCTGGTTTATTTGGAAGCAACCTGGTGTTATGTGATCTTTAACTTTGTCCACCCCAGTCCAACAGCAGCACCTCCAAATCAGAAAATATTTGAAAAGCAATCAGAGCTTCTCAAGTGAGTGGTGCTGTTACTGAGCTTTCAGTCAGTCATTCAGTAAAATACACATTCCTCTTACACTATTTCGAGCACAATGCAAGCCTTTTAAAATACAAACAGGCAAGTTCCATGTTTGCATAATCCCGGGAGGGTTGCTATGCTGAAAGAGTGCTCCCTGTTCAGGTTCTTTAACAGCACAATCTAAGGAATTCTTCAGAAAAATGTGGCGTGGTAACTACTGGTTTAATTACCCAGCAAGACAGGCCAGGTCTGTTTTCAATGTTATTTTGTTTTGTTACAAAACGCCTGCAGATCTTAGCTATGATATTTCCTGGGAAGTAACCATCTCTGACCACAGTCCAATGTTAACCAGTAAAGTGCATGCATGCATCAAGAAATCATTATGGGACTTATTGGTGGGGGAAGGCCAATCAATTAGGTTTGCTCTGCCATTCGGTAATATCAAAGCTGACCCAATTGTGGGCTCAACTCTGCCTTCTAGCCCATCACCCATAATCTATGATCCTCTTGTCTATCAAATCAGACAGTTGTCAGTCCACAGCTAAAACACATTGCTGATCCTCAATCCTTTGGACAAGATGTCAGAGTTCAACCAGTAAGTCTCCGTCAGAAACTGAGTTTGAAAATACAACTGAAGAAAGCAGTACAAGCTGCTTGAACAATGGACCAGCAGAAACAGTTTGGAAAGAGGGTTACTCCATCAACATCAATACAAAGTGAGAACACAGATTCATCCCAATACTGGGCACAAGCTGTTTCTGATTCAAACTCAAAATAACCAAAAGTTGTCTCCACAGCCACACCTTATTCTGTCCATTAAGTCTACACTGCATTGTCCAAAGTGGTTCTCAACTTTCAAGAGCTTGCACTGTCGTATTTCAGGCAGATGACTCCCGGCACCAAACTGACTTTTATAGTGATGGTTATCTGAGAGTTTCCTCTACCTGGCTAATGCTAGGTGAATCTTCCAGCTTTGGTTAAATTCTCACAAACTTGATTTATTTAATTAGAGCTTTTAATTACAGCATTCTTTAATGTGACCATTAAAGCTCTCACCCACATTCTGCAAAGAAATTTGCTACATCTCTCTCTCTCTCTGCGCTCTGTTAAAATTCTTACTAGCTTTAGTTGGAGGGGTTCAGTGATACACAAGGAAAGCCTACAACCAATCCAAAAATGTTTTCCTGCTGATTCTTCCACACTCATAAGTCCAAGGCTCCACAATAACATAAATCACATGGCTTTGTATGCAAGCAGAAATGTTAACTGTCTAGCCTTTAGACTTCCATTCAATCTTGGAATTAAGTAGCCAGTTTAAAGTCTAATTGTGTATAATACCTCACATTTCTAGAGCTTCCCTGGAACCTGGAGACTAACAGAATGGCCACTATCAGCAGAGCTGCTCAGATTTACTAGAATGGGATCAGTATTTTGGCTACAGGTTGAGGCTGGTGAATCTGGAATTGCTCTGCTTGGAACAAATGACATTTGGTAAGAGGTGTACAGGATTAAGGCAGGTTGATAAATATAAACCTCCATTAGCTGATAACACAAGAACATGGAGCACAGATTTAAAGACTTGAGCACTAGATGGCTTAAAAAGGGAAATTGGATACATACTTGAGAGAAGGAAATATTTGAGTTTCCGGGAATATAATAAGATCAACCATCTGGATGGTTCCACAGAGCCAACAGGAATTAAACGAGTAAAATGTCCTGCTTCTGCACCACAATGACTGTGAATCTGAGCTACTGATCAAGTATACTGTTCAAAGTAAACTCAATATTGTACTGGAAAAAGCCCAAGCAGCTAACAATGCTTCAAATCCAGTAAAGCATTTGTACTTAACAACTGATTGTGAATACAAGAATACTGGCCATTCCACAGCATCAACACTGTCAGGGAACGCTCAGTCATTTCAGTACATCGTGAAGATAGCAGGTGCTTGTATAAACCTGACAGCCATTTCACTTATGGGTTCCCTTGAAAGAGATCCAAAGTTTTTTTTGGAAACTTTGAGGAAGTCAATACAAGTCAATATAAGAAACAATGTAGTGATTGTTTAATGTTGCAAACATCTGGGACAAATAAGGCAACATTTTAACGTTCCCTGGTCATAGCTGGCACTAATGAAAGGGCACTTTCCCCAAAACATGCTGGTTTATTTCAAGACACAGTTGCTGATGTTACAATTCAGTTAGTTCCCAATCCCCTGCTTAAAGCCAAGTCAGCTTCGGGGCAACTGTAAAACTGAAACTTAACCTCCTGCATAAAGTTTATGGGAAAATATGCTGTAGATTGGATAATACATTGAATTCTCCAATTTCAAATAACCTTCCCACACATCACCCAACTCCCTTTCCAGCTCCTCCCTCTCCCTTCCATTCCTCTTACTGACCCTTCCTTCAAGCTACCAACCAGATTCCTTCCATCCATTAACCAATCAGGTTGTACCCAACACCTGTGTTCACCCATCACTATCTCACCATTTTACCCCGTTTTCCCCCCCCCCAACCCCCTCCACCCCACCCCCAGTCCTGAAGAAGGGTTCTACCCGAAATGTCAACTTCTCCACCTCCTGACGCTGCCTGGCTTGCTGTGTTCTTCCAGCCTCCTGTTCTAGCCTACAACTAAATCCAGATCCACTTAACTGCTCTCTGAAATGGCTAAGCATGCCCCTCTGTTCAAGGGCATTTAGGAATGGGTGACAAACATTGGCCTTACCAATGATACCCATATTCCATGATATACTTAGAAATGGAGTTTGAGAAAGAAGTGGTAGGTTTTCAGAAAAGGAGGAAGTGGTGGTAGTGTGTTTTTTTTGGGAGGGGGTTAGGTAGGAAATTTCCAAGGTTAGTCCTTGGCAGCTGAGACAAGATCGCCTATGACTGAGCAAGTGAAATCAGAAATGTGCAAGAGGCCAGACTGGAGTAGTGAGATTATCAAAGAGGGTAGACAAAGAGGAACAAGGGGTGTGTGTGTGTGTGTGTGTGTGTGTGTGTGTGTGTGTGTGTGTGTGTGTGTGTAGTGAGTTTCGAAAATATTGAAGAGTGACACTGCACGGAAAACAGAAGCTCATCTAGTGGGGCAACTGAACTTGGTGAATACTCACTAGGTGTGAATTTCAAATGTGCATTCATTACAGTAAAAATCGAGGCAATTTTTTTTTTAAAAGTGCCAGAACAATATCATAAGAGGAACAGTCAAGCATGTCCGCAGCAGTGTCTGTGACATCAGTATAATACGTTGTCATGGTTAAGAATGTCACAGGGCAAACAAAAGGGAGAAAGCAATAGCCAGAAGGTGTAGGCCATGTTGGTATTAACGATTTAAGAGGGATGAGGTCAGCAAGCAGAATATAGGGAGTGTCACAAAGCTACTCCCTTTTTTCTCTAAAAGCTGTTCCTTGGCTCAAGGAGACTCTGTCCTTGATATTTTTCAGAGAGGTAATAAACCAGGCCGGGCTCCGATCAGTCTGGTTTGGTACAGAGATGTAAAAGGATTTTGAGAGGCTTTTTGTTTATATGTAAACAGATGAGACTTCAGGCCAAAGTGGCCATGTTTTAGAAGTGACCGTTATAAAGATAGGGGAGTGGTCAGCTCTCTAGCTGAGCTGACCAGTTTAGTTGAGTCTGAACTGGTGAGGAGTTCAACAGGGAGCTGTGAGGAAACTCTCTCTCTTTCTGTCCTTCAACTTCAACCTGTAAACATGTGTTCCATTTATACTGGGTTTTAAAGGGAGTTGGACTGTTCTGTATATTCAGAACAGCATAACTGTCTAGTTTGGATGGACTGACTTCTGCAGGGATTCTTTATTCTGTTCTGTGTGTTTTATTGTGTAGTTTTGTGAATAAACTTTTGTCTGTTTTAAAATCCAGTAGTCAACCTAACTAACTTACTCTGGGTAATTTTCACTGTACACTTACAGAAACAAATTGCAAAGCTATGGTCTGGGGCTGCCTACTTTAGAATGTTCTGAGTGGTCTGGCCTTGTCCATAACAGGACCCAGGAAATAAAAAGCAGGAACTCAAAAGTAGTCATCACAGGATTACTCCTAGTGCTATTTGCTAACCAGAAATTAGGAGAACAGACCAACTGGAGAGTTTGCATCGGAAAGAGGGATTCAGACATTCCTCTGACTCTGGGGAGGCTCTGAAGACGGATAAATTGGACTCAATATGTTAACTCTGCTTTCTCTCCACAGATGCTGCCAGACTAGAGTTTCTTCAACCATTTCTGTTATTGGTTGTTTCAGATCTCCAGCATCTGCAGTTGTTTTATTCCAGGGAAGATGGGACCGGTGCAAGATGGGCTGGTTGCAGGGCCAGGGCTGTTAATCTCACAGAGGTGTTCACTAGCATAACGATGGAGGGTTTAAACTAGTGCAGCAGGGAGGTGAGAAACCAAGTGAAAGGAACAAAGAAGGAAATGAAAGACAGTGAAATAGAAAGCAAAGATAAAAAGCAGAAGAAACAAAGCTCAGCAACAAATAGGGCTAGAGTGCAAGGCATGTCGATCTGACCATTACACACAGGTGCACAGGTACTATTTCTGAATACACAAAGCATTCACGATAAGATAGATGAATTAACAATGCAAACAATTGCAAATGAATACAATATGATAATGATTACAGAAACAGGTGGGAAATGAATATTCCAGGTTATTCAATCTTTGGGATTTATAGTCAAAGCGGAAAAGAAAGTTGTGTGGTTGGTGTTAAGTCAGCACAGCAGTGAGAAATAGTAGTGGCACCGGAAATCAGAGCAAAGAAGCAACAATGGGCAAAGAACATTAGGATTTGACTTTATGTGTCCAAACAGTAGAGAAAAGGCAAGGGGTAGCATTATGTAGGAACCTAAGATACATGTAACAAGGATACTACTACAGCACCCAAAGGTGCTGATAAGCTACATACAGACTGAGCAAACCACATTAGGAATAACATGTGGCAGGGAGATCCAAGATGGCGGCGACTCAGCAAGTCTGAGTTTACAGAGCTCTTCCCAAAACCTGGGTAAAGTGAGTTACTCACCCCCACCACACTTACCAAACCACCCAAAAAAATTTTCTAACCTTAATTAGCTGTTTACTATTATATTTAAGCAGTTTAATATTAAGTGGATAATGAGTAAACCAAAGGGATCCCGCAGCTCTCAGAAAACAAAGACCCCTCCCCCACCCTCCTCTCCTCCTCCGGCTGCAGCTGATGTAAAAACAGGCCTTGAAGAGATGATTGCCAGGCTGGAAACGACACTCGTCAATTTCATCGCAGAATCCAGACAGAGATGGAACTCATTCGAAGAAAAGTTACAAAAGCACAGCCAGGCTCTCGAGGAATTACAGGGCCGAGTGAAGGGGGCGGAGCTAAAGGCCACGACCTCCGAGGCTGCAGCACAAACAGCTGCAGAACAGGTGCCAGCTCTGGAGCAGAGAGTCCGGGCCTTTGAAATCTACATGGATGACCTGGATAATAGAAATCGGAGAAAGAATATCCGTCTTCTGGGCCTCCCTGAACAAGAAGAGAAGGGACAGTTAGCAGTATTTCTGGAGCGATGGCTGCCCCAGCTTTTAAACCTGGGGGCTGAAACTGACCGGGTACGGGTGGAGTGGGCCTACCGGGTCGCAGCACGCGGATCTGGCCCAAACCAGCGCCCACGCCCGGTCCTGTTCCGGCTGCAGAGTTATAGGGAGAGGCAGATACTCCTGGACGCCTCCAGAAAGCTTGGAAAGGATCCTAAAGCTATGATTCATGAAGGATCCAAGATTATGTTATTTCAGGACTTCTCCCCGGCTTTGGCACGAAGAAGGAAGGCGTTTGATGAGGTGAAAAAATGTCTAAGGAACTTAAATATTCAATACACCTTACGCTACCCAGCGACGTTATGCTTTAACCACGAAGGATCCGAGTATAATTTTAGATCACCAGAAGAGGCTAAGGAACTTTTAGACTCGTTTAAATAAATCGTAAGAGACAATTTATGTTGGCTTGCCTCTTCCACACTCCATGGGGAGAAATGGATACTTTACTCTACTTTACTTTTGCTTCTGGGAGCAGGGTTGTCTTCCCTTGCTATTTTATGTTATTATACTTAACTGTAATTTGTTGGAGTTGTAATTTTATAGTTATGTGTGTTTGTACGTGGCATTGATGCTATCAGATATACTCAGGTATGGGTGGGGAGGGGTGGGGGTGGGGCGCTCACTGTTAACTCTAGCTCGGTATTATATCTAAATCCTATTAAGGAGCGCCCGGGTCAAGGGTGGGACACTGTTTGGGAGAGGATATGGTGGACCTTTAGAAAGGAAGTAAGGCCCCCTGAGAACAAGGGGGAGGATCTCCATTCAAACATGTTTTATTTTTTTTTGTTCTTATTGTTTGGAAATAGTTTCCTTTTTATTATACTGTTATGAGTGTATTGGAGAACATTTTCTCTTGTTTGAAGGATGTAAGTGACTCAACTATACACTCTGGATAATTGTGGATTAGATTAGTAGTTAACTGAGTTTCATTGTTTTTCTTTCTTCTTTAGTATCATTCCTTTGAATTTTGATTATATATTTAAGATCTATTTTTATATTAATGTTTGTGCTTGAAAGTTCTGTTTATTTTTGTAAATCTGTCAAAATATTAAATTTCTAATAAAAATATCTTTTAAAAAATAAAAAAAAAAGGAATAACATGTGGCAGATGAATTCCTCACGTGTACAAAATGGGTCGGAGGCAGTATCTTATGAGCAGGCGCTCCTAGATTTGGTTGTGTGCAATGAGAAGGTGTTAATTAATAATCATGTGAGAGAGGTCCTTTGGGGAAAAGTAATCATAACATGATAGAATTCATCACTGGAACAGAAAGTGAAGTAGTCCAATTGAAAACTATCTAAACAAAGGAAAACCTCAAAAGGTATGGGGCATCCTGGCTGTAACTTCATGATAAGGCATGACACTAGGTAGAGTTACTGTTTAAAGAACACTGCTTTCAGGCAAAGGGCTACAATAGGACAACTGGTCCATCCTTGGTTAACAAAATACATTAATGACAGTACCAGATCTAAAGAGGAATCATCGTATCGGGCATGAGCCCTTCTTCAGGAATGAGGAGAGTGTGCCAAGCAGGCTAAGATAAAAGGTAGGGAGGAGGGACTTGGGGGAGGACGTTGGAAATGCAATAGGTGGAAGGAGGTTAAGGTGAGGGTGATAGGCCACAGTGGGGGTGGGGGCAGAGAGGTCAGGAAGAGGATTGCAGGTTAGGAAGGTGGTGCTGAGTTCGAGGGTTGGGACTGAGACAAGGTGGGGGGAGGGGAAATGAGGAAACTGGAGAAATTTGAGTTCATTCCTTGTGGTTGGAGGGTTCCCAGGCAGAAGATGAGGCGCTCTTCCTCTAGCCGTCGTGTTGCTATGGTCTGGCGATGGAGGAGTCCAAGGACCTGCATGTCCTTGGTAGAGTGGGAGGGGGAGTTAAAGTGTTGAGCCACGGGGTGGTTGGTCCGGGTGTCCCAGAGGTGTTCTCTGAAACGTTCCGCAAGTAGGTGGCCTGTCTCCCCAGCGTTCCAAAAAGACCACTCTCTCCGTGACTCCCTTCTCAGGTCCACACCCCCCACCAGCTCTTCACAATATTTATGAAAGCTTTGGATGGGGGAATCAAGTGTAATATTTCCACGTTTGCTAAAGACACAAACGTTAATGGGAGCGAGAGTGGCAAGAAGGGCATAAAGATTTGCAGGGTGATTTAATCAAGTTGACGGAGTGGGCAAACGCAGTGTGAAGTCAATTAATGCGAAGCTTTGATAGGAAGGACAGAGTGGCAGACTATTATTTAAATGGTGATAGACGAGAAAAGGTTGATGTACAAAGGGACATGGGTAAAAACAATGACTGCAGATGCTGGAAACCAGATTGTGGAGTAGAGTGGTACTGGAAAAGCACAGCAGTTCAGGCAGCATCCGAGGAGCAGGAAAATCAATGTTTCAGGTCAAAGTTCTTCATCAGGAATACAGGCAGAAAGCCTGAAGGGTGGAGAGATAAACGAGAGGATAAATGGGGGTGGGGAGAAAGTAGCATAGAGTACAATAGGTGAGTGGGGGGTGGGTATGTAGGTGATAGGTCAGAGAGGAGGGTGGAGTGGATAGGTGGAAAGATAGGTGGAAAGAAAGATAGGCAGGTAGGACAAGTCATGGGGATGGTGCTGAGCTGGAAGTTTGGAACTGGGGTGAGGTGGTGAAGGGGAAATGAGGAAACTGGTGAAGTCCACATTGATGCCCTGGGGTTGAAGTGTTCTGAGGCGGAAGATGAGGTATTCTTCCTCCAGGCATCGGGTGATGAGGGAGTGGTAGTGAAGGAGGCCCAGGACCTCCATGTCCTCGGCTGAGTGGGAGGGGGGAGTTGAATTGTTGGGCCACAGGGCGGTGGGCTTGATTGGTGCAGGTGTCCCGGAGATGTTCCCTAAAGCGCCCTGCTTGGAGGCTTCCAGTCTCCCCAATGTAGAGGAGACCGCATCGGGAGCAATGGATACAATAAATGATATTGGTGAATGATCAGGTAAAACCTTGATGGATGTGGAAGGCTGCTTTAGGGCCTTGGATGGAGGTGAGGGAGGAGGTTTTGCAATTCCTGCGGTGGCAGGGGAAGGTACCAGGATGGTAGGATGGGTTGTTGGGGGGGCATGAACCTGACCAGGTAGTCACGGACATGGAAACTGCTCATAGAAAGTAAGCAGTTAGGGAGTCAAATGGTATTTTCACCTTCCTTGCAGGAGGGTTTCAGTATAAGCGCTAGGAAGTCTTGCTGCAGCTTTACTGAGCCTTGAAGAGACCACATCTGAAGGGTCATGTGTAATTTTAATCTCCTTACTGCTGAAAACATGTAAGTGCCATAGAGGGAGTACAGCAGTGATTCACCAGACTGATTTCTGAGATGGCAGGTTTCTCTTACAAGTAGAGATGGAATCAACTAGGCTTATATTCATGAGAGTTTCAAAGAATAAGAAGGAATCTCCTTGAAATACGTATTTTTGACAGGGCTAGACAGACTGGATGCATGGGATCATGTTTCCCCCAGCCGTGGGGTCCAGAACAAGGGGTTATGGCCTCAGCATACACAGTCGGCCATGTGGACTGAGATGAGGAGATATTTCTTCACTCAGATGGTGGCGAACTTACGGAATTCTCTACCACAGAAGCCTGTGGAGGTGAAGGCACAGAATAAGAAGGAAACAGATACATTTATAGAAGCTATCAAAGGATATGAGAAAAAAACCAGAATATGGCATTAAGATGGAGGCTTAGCAACAATCATGTTAAATGTCAGAGTGAGCCCGATGGGCCAATGCCCCATTTTCAAAGTTCCTGTCCTCCTTGGATACATGGGTGGAGCCAGAAGATTGCAAAATTTTAAGAGCCAAATCCTGTCTAGGAAAGGGTGTAAAGATAAACTGCAGGCCAATAAGTTCACTGCAGTGTTCGGAAAGATATTAGAAACTGTAATCTGGAACAAAGTTAATTGTCACGTGGACAACTGCAAGTTAATGGGGGAAGGGTTAGTACAGATTTGTCATGGGCAACTTGTGTTTGGGTATTCTGAAGACACAACAGAGTGCGCTGATCAGGGTAATGCAGTTGCTGTAATGTATATGAACCTCTTAAAGACCATTGATAAAATGAATCAACAGATCCATTGGTAAAAATATATCCCACGGAACAAAAGTGACAGCAACTGAATGGTGACAGGAATCAGAGAGTGATGGTGATCAGATGCTTTGGACACTTGGAGGCAGTTTATGCCTGCATTCCCCAGGGATATAGTGTTAGGATCCCTGCTTTTCCTGGACAAATCTTAATGACTTGGATGAACAGGGCACAGTTTAAAAATTTGTTAACGACACGAACTTTGGAAGTATTGTACACTCTGAGGTGAATACAGGAGAACTTCAATATGTCACAGGTTGGTAGAACAGGCAGACAAGCGGCAAATTAAATTTAATGCATTTACTTTCTCTCTCTGTGCTCTGCCAAGACTCATGATTTTAAACACAATCTATTCAAATCCTATAAAATCTCTTCTACATCATCTCTTCACCAAAGGAAAAGCCCAGCTTCTCCAACCTATCCATATAACTCAAGATCCTCATCCTGGAGCCATATTTCTGAATCTGATCGCTACCTTTGTATCCTTCCTAAAGAATGGCCTACTTGTGGTCAAACCAGTTTTATACATGTTTGTCACAACTTACTTTCTTTTGTACTCTGAACCCCAATCTGGAAACCCCAGGATACTGTATGGTTTATTAGTGTCTTTCCAAAACTATCCTACCACTTTCAATGCTATGCAGACAAAGTTCCTGCACTCTATTAAATATCATACCTTTACTTAATATTTCCTTTCCTTGCTCTGTCAAAACAAGTCATCTCACACTAAAGTTCATTTGCCTGTAATTCGCTATGAGGTTTCGCTGCTTCCTCTAGGGGCAATTGGAGCTTTCAAGATTGAGATGGATAACCTTTTGCTTGGTAAAGGGATTAAGGGATGCATAGTTAAGACAGAGAAATGTAGTTGGGTTCAGATCAGCCATGATCTAACAAAATGGTGGAGCAGCCTTAAGGAATTGAGTGGCCTTCTCCAGTTCCTGCAAGTCTGCCTGTAGTGGATACTGGACAAATATCACAGGAATAACACAGAGCTTAGGTTAAACATTATTTCTCACCCACTCGCCCACTCGTGACTAACACTACTTAACCTTTTTTCCTATTTACTCAGTTAGAAGGTTCCCAAATACTTGATTTTAACTTGGAATGCCTTTTGGAGGTTTGGAATGCAGCCGTATATTAGAAACCCCTAGGTGCATTAACTGTCAAAATACTGAGAGATTCATTTGTGGTATGAATGTACGTATATTGGTTTTGGACAAAACATGTGGATTTCTATCTAAGTGGTCTGTCTGGAAACTTCTCAAATGTAAACCAGACGTCAAAATTCTGGTTTATATAACTGAAGCTCGTCTCCACCCCAATGTACTTCTGCACCCTAGCTGTGAGAGGACTTAAATAAACAAAGATGATGCAAGCTCTCAGAAAACTTCCATCACTGGTAAAAGCAAAGATCAGACCCCAACCTGTGACCTGTGGGATCACAATCCCAATTTCGGGACACAGCAAGTTAATGGGCTGGATATATTGAGTCATCTGGCATGTCCCATTTTCTTAAATATTCCCATCCACAATATCATACCCACACATATATTTTTCTCCAGGTACTGGATGTAAGTTTGCTCACTGAGCTAAAAGGTTCATTTTCAGACGTTTTGTCATCATTCTAGGTAACATCATCAGTGAGCCTCTGGATGAAGC
This sequence comes from Hemiscyllium ocellatum, assembly GCF_020745735.1. NCBI lineage: Eukaryota > Metazoa > Chordata > Chondrichthyes > Orectolobiformes > Hemiscylliidae > Hemiscyllium > Hemiscyllium ocellatum. The sequence continues at coordinate 13,215,595 of NC_083442.1, forward strand.
GACTAATGGTGTAGCCCACTTTCTATTTATATGTTTAGGTTTCCTTGGGTTGGTGATGTCACTTCCTATTGTGATGTCATTTCCTATGAAGCAATTTCCTGTTCTTTTTCTCAGGGGGTGGTAAATGGAATCCAAGTCAATGTGTTTATTGATAGAGTTCCGATTGGAACACCATGTTTCTAGGAATTCTTGTGCATGTCTCTGTTTGGCTTGTCAAGGTACTTCTGTAATCCTCTCTCTGACGTATCCACCAGCCTTTGAGAAATCCTTTCCAACCTCCCTGAACCAAATGGATAGATTTTCATCAAACTGAGGCTACACAGCTAAAGTGGCATAATGGAACTGAGGAACAAGTTAGTAATAATTTAATTCATTGAAGACAATGCAACAAAACAAAATGACTTTGCAGAGAAGACTCAGCAATCCCAGCTGACTGCCATCCAGTTTTGATGGTGCTGTTTCTAGGCCAGCAGCCCAGTTATTGAGAAGTGGATCAAATAAGTTTAAATCCTGAAAACAAAAACAGAAATGTCTGGGAGATTCTTAGTGAGTCACCAGACACAAAGCATCAATCCTCCTTTCTCACCACAGATGCTGCCAGACCTGCTGAGTTTCCAGAAATTGTTTTTGTTTCAGATCTTCAGCATCCATGGTTCTTTTAAAGCCATTTTGAAAGTGATGAACGGGTGCATTTCCAACTACACAATCAAACCCCAGTTTTTTTTCTGGTGATAATGCCCAGTCCTCAGCTGCAGCAGATCACAGACACTTACCTACACACAAAATGTTGACTGCCAGCCCATTCATCAGGTTAAATATTCGCATCCCCTTCCACTGGCTCCAGGTAAGGTTCCCAAGGTATTTTCAAGGGCACCTTCTAGAGGAGCAAGGCAAGTATTGGGTATTCAACACCAACAAGTTCCTCCAAGTTACACACTATCCTGATGTGGAATTGTACCTTCTCCACATGGTGTGCATTGGTTCAGGAAGAGGTTGTACCATGATTTTCCGAAATACCAACTACGTCAGCAACACCCACACCCCACAACTGTGTTTTAAAAGGAGATGGTCAAGCTTCAGGTTGTTAGAATCAAAGCATTTATTAGGCCAGAGATTGATGAGATGGAGATGGCAACAAGAAATCACAACCACCTGAAGAAGGAGCAGCGCTCCGAAAGCTAGTGCTTCCAAGTAAACCTGTTGCACTATAACCTGGTGTTGTGAGATTTTTAACTTCGTACACTCCAGTCCAACACTGGCATCTCCAAATCACAACAAGAAATGAATACTTGAAACCTAAAGCAGAGAAAACAGATGGCTCCCAAAATCCATCTGTGTTTTTTTCTCTATGGCCAACTGGTCTACTATCTAGCTGCAGAATTTTAACTTAGCTTTGAGGCTTCAGAGTCAGATAAGTATATATCCTTTGACGTTCCTGAAAATAGCTTCTCAGGATTCAGTGTGACTCTGCAACCACCCAGTGAAGCTCTGCACTGGGCTCGAAGCAGATTTTTATCTGGCTACACAACATAACTGTTTTGAACAAAACCAGTTGTGAGTACATCAAATACAATCATGTCAGAAATCGGAAGATTGCTTCTTCAGCAGAGCTGCTGCCTTTGGGAATCTAGTTTCACACCAAAGCTTAGTGATGTGGGTGGTCAAGAATTGCCCACCTGTGAGCACCACACCGGCATGCCATTTCTCTAAATGTAACCTCAGGGAAACGGCTACAGAGAAACGTGCCAAGCCATGTTTAGTGTTAAAACGGCTAACCATATTTCACAAAACCACTCAAACCATCTAATTGGTTGGAGGAAGTGCAACTTTAGCATGTTGCTTTTCTGAATTTCCTCCCAAAATTGGACATACAAGTAGAAATGTGGCAAACATAATGGATAGGTGTGGACACTATCCCAACAAGCATGTCAAACATATAGATGCGATTCACGGAAATTATGAAGAGACATCTCAGGTGCATGCAACAGTCATGTACAATGATCAACTACTTTCTTTGATATAACACCTTGAACATAGCAAAATACAAGCCATAGGTAGCCTGATAAACAGTGGTCAAAGAGTCTTACTGCAAAATTCACTCAGAATAGGAAACCTTGATAAAACAACTTGCAATAAAATGATCTATAGGCGAATCGTCAAGACATAGCACTGAATCACACTGGAGATAGTCACAGAGATGTACAGCACAGAAACAGATCCTTCAACCCAACTCATCCATGCCGACCAGATATTCTACATTAATCTAGTTCCATTTGCCAGCACTTGGCCGATATCCCGCCAAACCCCTCCCATTCATATACCCATCCAGATGCCTTTTAAATGTTGCAATTGTACCAGCCTCCACTGCTTCCTCTGGCAGCTCATTCCATACACGCACGTGAAAATGTTGTCCCTTACATCACTTTTAAATCTTTCCCCTCTCACCTTAAACTTATGACCTCTCATTTTAGATTCCCCTACCCTGGGGTAATTACCCTGACTATTCACCCTATCCATGCCCCTCATGATTTTATACACCTCTAGAAGGTCACCCCTCAGCTTCCGACACTGCAGGGAAAGTAGCCCCAGTCTATTCAGCCTCTATATCTCAAACCCTCTGACCCTGGTAACATCCCTGTAAATCTTTTCTGAGCCCTTTCAAGTTTCACAACATCCTTCTTATAGCAGGGAGGCCAGAATTGAATGCAGCATTCCAAAAGTGGCCTGACCAATATTCTGTACAGCTGTAACATGACTCTCAACTCCTGTACTCAATGCTCTGACCAACAAAGGAAAGCATACCAAACGCCTTCTTCACTATCCTGTCTACCAGTGACTCCACTTTCAAGAAACTATGAACCTGCACTCCAAGGTCTCTTTGTTTAGCAACACTCCCCAGGACCTTACAATTAAGGGTATAAGTCCTTCCCTGATTTGCTTTTTCAAAATGCAACACCTCACATTTATCTAAATTAAACTCCATCTGCCACTCCTCAGCCCAGTGGCCCATCTGATCAAGATCACATTGTACTGTGAGGTAACCACCTTTGCTGTCCACTACACCTCACTTATTTGCAAACCTACTAACCATACCTCCTATATTCACATCCAACTCAATTATGTAGGACAGGTCACCAAAAGCTCAGTCAAAGCAATACAATTTAAGAAGCAACATAAAGGAAGAGGCTGTGAGGTTCCAGAAGGAATCGAAGAAATGAACTGGCTAGAAAGTGGCTATTTGGCCCATCAGGTTTGGACTGGGTGAGCAAAATCTGTCTATCCCAATCCCGCATTCCACTTTTGGCTCCAAAGCACTGCAACGGCAGATCGAAGGACTATGTATCTATGGTGAGGGTTTCTGTCTATGCCACAGTTTAAAGCAGAGTTCCAGACCTTAGGCATAAGGCCTCACTTAAAGCTGTGGTATCATTCCTGAAAACAACAACTTTAATTGAACAGTCTTTAACCAGGGGTTCCCTAATCGAGATGTGGTTGTTGAATGGGTGACTATTCAGGATCCTCAATTTTGTACAGCTCAGTTAAATCTCTCCTTAGCCTTCTCTGTTCCAAAGAAAGCAACCCCAAGTTAATTCACCCTTTCCTCACATGCCTAGCAACATCCTCACAAATCTCCTCTGCACAATTTCCAGGTCACACAGAGGGTGGGGCATGTATGGAATGAGCTGTCAGAGGAAGTGGAGGTGGCTGGTACAATTACAGCATTTAATGCTGGCAAATGGGACTAGATTAGGTTGGGATATCAGGTCAGCATAGACGAGTCAGACCGAAGGGTCTGTTCCATGCTGTACATCACTGATTCTATATGCACAATGGACTGGAAGAAAAGCAGTTTGAAAAGCATTAACCTGTCACAGCAGTGCACTATCATGTAAGACAGGTTCACCATACATACTCTCAGTGAGTAGTGCATGTTCCTATGCTAAACCTCGCCTGTATGCTATAGTGAGGTGCAACTGTGACCTTTAAAAGGAACTGCATGCCATTGAGCAATCTAATAAAAACATCTGCGGCTGAAGGATCACAGAGATGTGTGGGATGTGGACTGTAGCAATTTGCAGCAATGTCATTAATCATTGCGGGGTGTTATATCAGCAGCAAATGCATGAAGCCCCTGTTTCTCAATGACAGCACCAGGGCCAGTGTTAATGAAAGACCAGCTCAATAAAACAGGTCCTAAAATCAACTACTGTAAATTTAACAATAAAAACGCTGCAGCACAGCTTGGTGCCTAGAACCTATCTAAATAAATAACTGACACCTTAGTAGTGTTAATTTTTCAAATAAAGTCGCTTTAACCTCCCTACTGGCACCCAGCCAAGCCAGATAGAAATTCAATGTTTTCCAAATAAATTGCTTCAATCTGATTTGGAATGAAGGCAAATCTCATTATATTCTCAGTCATTCAATGACCTGCTGTGAAAAGCAGACTGCTGAAGCTTCCTGGAAATCAGCCAGTATTATTCATAATCAATACACAGCAATCACGGCGTAGACCAAATCATCCTGTGGCTCATGACCATCGCTTCCATGGTCAAAATCTCAGTGCTGCTTCTAACCATCATTAATGTCTTCCCTGTGCTGATCCTTGACCGTGGCCAACTCAATATATTGAATCCAAAGCTTTAGTAGGACACTCATACAAAGTCTGTGTACACTTTGAGTAATGTATGATCCTGCATAAAATCCCTGTGCTGCAGTGGGTCACAGCTGTTCACAACAGGCTGCTAGGCCCCTGCAATAGACAATGAAATAAAACCAGAGCAGTAGTAAAAACTAACTGACTGAGAGAGAAAGCTGACGCCCATCAATCTCCAGCACCAGGCACAGTGTTCGTCAAACAGCTTACCAAATAGTCCCACCGAATCTCTTCCCTTGGGAACACATGCCACACCAGTAGGAAGTGAGGACCACAGATGCTGGAGATCAGAGTAGAGAGTGTGGCGCTGGGAAAGCACAGCAGGCCAGGCAGCATCCAAGGAGCAGGAGAATCGACATTTTGGGCACAAGCCCTTCATCAGGACTGCCCGAAACCCCAATTCTCCTGCTCCTCAGATGCTGCCTGACCTGCTGTGCTTTTCCAGCACCACACAACTGAACACATAACACACTTCAGGGAAAGGCAATTCCATTCAGGGGTTACTGGACTATGTAATGTTTGTCTGAAAGCAGTGTTCAAGGAATAAACACTTCCATGGTTTTATATCTTAGGTTGAAAAAGACACAGGGTGATGGGGAGAAAGTAGGGCAGGGGAATGAGGTTTTGGATTTTCCCAGGTAAGGAACCCAACAAGCAGCATCCAAACAGCAGGAAAATCGACGTTTCAAGCATGACCCCTTCTTCAAGAATGAAGAAGGGCTCATGCCCGAAACGTCGATTCTCCTGCTCTTTGGATGCTGCCTGACCTGCTGTGCTTTTCCAGCAACACATTTTTCAGCTCTGATCTCCAGCATCTGCAGTCCTCACTTTCTCCAAGGAACCCAACAAGCCAATTTCAATAAAGCTCTACTCGGTGTCATTGGAAATTGGATGGGGTAATGAGGTGACCTGGCTGAGTATCATCTGTCATGGTTACTGACTAGTTGAAAATTCAATTCACTTACCCAGTTCAGTTCGGAGGTATATGGTAAATTGCTAAGGCTATGTGGAACCAAACCCCATCATGAGCACAAAATGAAGAAAATAGAGGTGACTCTTCTGGGCTATTCATTGGGGAGATGCATAAACAGACCTTCGTCAACAGTTGACAGTAGGAAAAGTTTCAAATTAAGTTATTTGCAAGAGTAGATGGTTATACCAAGTTGGAGCCAGGGCTGCAGAGCTAGTTGCCAAGCTGGCCTCTTCACCATTTCATAAAGTGCGAACGTCAAAGGTGACCGTGGAAAGAAAAGTGCACAGTGTAGGGTCAATCATATTGGCATGGAGGCTAGAGCCTCCAAACCATGGGTCATGACACCAAATGGAATTGCAAGACGAGAACCTGGGGATGTGCTCAGAGGCACCAACAGCTGCCATAGAGCTCTGTTCAAACCTCAACTGCTGGAAGGTCCCTTTAAATCCTGGTAGTACCTTTAATGGTGAACGCAGCCTCTGTGAACGAGCTTTGAGATCTGACTCATGGTCCAAATGCAAGCTCACGAATCACTGAAGATTAAACACACTGTCTCTCCACCTAAGCTCACAGAATGACTTATCCCCAATTCCCTACCTTACTGAGGGTCCATTGCAATCTTCAAGCCTCAATGGGGTCATGGTGGGACAACGTGTGTCAAGCACTGCCTTAGGTTGTAGATATACTTCAAAATGTTAACTCCACAGAAAGAAATGCAACCAAGGTGCAAAAAAAAACCGTGGGTGTTGATGATCAGAAATAAAATCAGAAAATGCTTGGAATATTCAGGTCTAACAGCATTATCAGAAAGAGTGAACATTTCAGCTTGATGACCTTTCATCAGAACTGTTGTACACCTGTACTGTCAAGGTGACCAGGCACACATGTGCTTCAAGAATTAACAGGAGCAACATAGCTTAATGTTCTTCTAATCCTGAATGGACTGTCTCTATGTGGCGCAATTCCATGTTATCCCCAGGATCATATTCATCCACCATCCATCAGCCTTAACAGCAAGTGTTGGGTTGGCCAGTTACCCAGTCTCAGAGGGACTGCAAGCCAAATATGTTCATCATCATCCCTCCAGCTGATGTCACTGATTAATGATAAACAGAAAATTCCCTTTTAGGTTTTTGGTCACCAGTCTAGTGTAAACACGGACGATTATACCTCCAAACTGATCCAGTTTCAGGATCAAACCTGAGAAAAATAAAGTAATATTTACATCGCAATTTAAACATAACCTGGGTATTTCACAGGAGCAATATCAAACAAAGTCTGACAGTCATATCAGGACATTAAGTCAGATGTCCTGAGCTTCAGAAGTCTATGCTTTAAGGTACGTTTTGGAGAAAAAGAGCAAAACAGAGAGATACAAGGAGGCATATCCAGAGTTTGGGGTCCCGCAACTGAACAAGCAGCCACTAATGCTGGACCAATTAAAAGCTTTTCAGAATTAGGAGAATATAGATATCTTGCAAGGTTTTGCAGTTGATTACAGAGATAGGGAGAGGCAAGGCCAAGGCAGGGTTGAAAACAATGAAGACAAAGACATAATCTAATTGGGACCTAATGCAGGTCAGCAAGAACAGAGATTGTTAGGAATTGAGACACTTACTTCCTATGTTCAACTCTGCTGCTTTCTCCCACTCAGTCATGTTACAGGCATAGTGATATTTCACCGTGTAACTGACGAAATTCAGGCATTAACCAACAGACTGCTCTGCCACAAATAGCAGTTGCATCAGCATTTGCTTCATCTCCTCAATCACAAGTTTTGTGGGTGGCTTGTGTCTGCCACCTTAAGCCAACCAAACAAACCAGCGACTTCCTGCTTGGAGCTGAAGATTTACTGCTCATTTCAGACCCCGGAAACCATCTTTTCCGATGCATCAATGCACACAGAGAAACAGTTATGCAGTTGACAAGAGCCCTCCAGCAATTCAAACAAGTTGTTGAGTGTGAGTCAAGGCAGGGAATGCTATCAGATGTTTGAATTAAGATGGGCAAGTGGGGAGCAAGTTCAGTAAAATACTATTCAACACTCTACACAGACACACTTCAGTAGAATTTACCACATAAGCATCAAGAACATAGACTGGCTTCCACTATAACACTTTAAATTCCTCATTGTGCAATGAATGACTGATCTGATCACTTTTGCTTCCTCTAAGGCCACTTACGAGAGGCCAACACTGCGAATATAAGGTTCTCATCAGAGCCCAAGCAAGTTAGTTAAGCTACAGTTCAGTGATGCAGAGGGAGAACTGCACTCTTTAAGGTGGTGCCTTGAAGTGGATACCTGACAAGAGTTTGTATGACAGCTTCTTGTATTTCAAAGACAACCAACACAGAAAGATCAGCCGAAACTGGAAGTCCAAGGGAAACCGATGGACACCGGTGAAAGCATACAGACTACTGAAGACAAGTCCCTTTCCAGCATACAGCCGTTGCTCAGTCAATAATCTCATGTTATACAAACACTCCAAGCTTTTTTTGCAGTAATCAGCATGTACCTGAACAATTTTCCCTCAACCACTTGGCAGATCAGCAGATTGACAACCGCCTGTGGGTGACTGAAAAGAAAAAAACCCATCGGTGTGCATGTTGTGTTTTAATCAGGTGTGTTATCTCCAAGATACACTGCAGCAACACACCAAAGGCTCTTCGACAACACCTTCCAAACGCTGCAGTTACATGGAAAAGGCACCCTCCCCTAACCACTCACCAGTCACTGACTTGGCAATATACCAACCTTCCTTCAGTGTCACTGGGCCGAAATCGTGGAATTCCCTGCCCGTCACCACAGTATCGAAACCAGGTAGTTGAAGGAGACAGTACAGTATCACCTTCTCAAGGGCAACTTGGGACAGACAATGAACGTTGGTGTTGCTCGCAACTCTTTCATCCCAACAGCGAATAAAAAAAAAATAATTTGAATATAATTTCATTAAGGCTTTCTGGGTTTATAACGGACTGCATCAAAACCACATCTCAGCATGTCTGAAATTCACAAAGCAATTCAGCAATAGCTTCAATCTAAGTGCCCTTAAGTAAATTAAAAACAGTAATAATCCTCTTTTGGGCCTTTCAATAGTTATCATTTCAAGCCACACCATACGGGCGGCACGGTGGCACAGTGGTTAGCACTGCTGCCTCACAGCGCCAGGGACCTGGGTTCAATTCCCGCCTCAGGCGACTGACTGTGTGGAGTTTGCACGTTCTCCCAGTGTCTGCGTGGGTTTCCTCCGGGTGCTCCGGTTTCCTCCCACAGTCCAAAAATGTGCGGGTCAGGTGACTTGGCCATGCTAAATTGCCCGTAGTGTTAGGTAAGGGGTAAATGTAGGGGTATGGGTGGGCTTCGCTTCGGCGGGTCGGTGTGGACTTGTTGGGCCGAAGGGCCTGTTTCCACACTGTAAGTCTAGTCACACTGATGGCATTAACTAACCGCTGCAAATGCTCTACTTCGATAGTTAACATCAATAATTTACCAGCTCAAGGGCTGTGCAAGTTTCCTGTGTAGAGAAAAACAACAGATATCTCCTGAATCAGAATGGCATACAGTTGTAGAGATGTACAGCACGGAAACAGACCCTTCAGTCCAACTCATCCATGCCGACCAGTTATTCTAACCTAATCTAGTCCCATTTGCCAGCACTTGGCCCATATCCCTCTAAATCCTTCCTATTCATATACCCATCCAGGTGCCTTTTAAATGTTGTAATAGTACCAGCCTCCACCACTTCCTCTGGCAGCTCATTCCATACGCACACCACCCTCTGTGTGAAAAAGTTGCCCAATGGGTCCCTTTTATACCTTCCCCTTCTCACCCTAAACCTATACCTATCACCCTGAAAAGTACTGCACAAGGATTAGCCAGCTAGCAGAATCAAAACGACATTGTTTTCAAAGTACAGTTGCTCATAGCAACCTCCAATGTCCATTCATTCCCCAAACTCCATCAATAAATTCAGTGTTGGACAGCTGTCCAAGCATTATTCAAACTAACAGTTGCTCTGCTGAGGGCATGAGCATCATTATTGCTCTCAATGGTTTACAACTTTTTAATAAATAATCATAGTCAAAGAACACTGTTGGAAAGAATTGAATTTTTCTTTACATGAAGTACGGTGTGTTCCCGTCAGCACAATGATGGTGGTAGAGGCAAAGCCGCAAAGACAACAGGCAATTCTAATCAAAACAACTACAAAATAATCCGGATGTCTGTGAATTGAAGCTGCTGTTTAGATTACAGCTAAAAGTTCTGCTTCCAGTATGTCACTCTGACTGCTTCCTGTGGGTTATGCAATTTAAATGAAGCTTCAAGTTTGTATGTGCTGTGTTTATTGCTGTTGCTTGACCTTACAGCAGTGCTTGGATACACCCCTAACATTCAAGCATCGCTCCTTTGTCAAGGCAGCCTTCTCCAAGTTTTAGGGACCAGCCAGGACTGGAGCCAGTTGATCATTCCTTGTTTCATTTTCTGCACTGGCCATAACTCGATGGGCAGCACTCTGAGCTCACTGTGAGAAGACCGTTTCCAGGTCATGGAGTCCTGGCGTGATACTCTAATGCAGCTTTGACAACAGTGTTGCTCTCTCTTAGCTGCGGAATTTCAAAGAAGCCAGAAGCTCACTCTGCTCTCCCAAGCAGAGGTGAACAACGCCATGGTGCTAGCTCGAACAGCAGGGGAATTCTCCCCTGGATTGGTAGCCAATATTCAGCCTTCAACCAAAATGACAAAAACAAAAAACTGATCACAATCACATGACTGCCTGTGGGGTTAAGCTCTGTCCAAATTGCCAGCCGTGGTTCCTACATTGCAAACTGTGAACAGCACTTTGACAGAAGCTCACTGGATTGGAAGCAGTTTGGAACATATGGAGGTCAGAAAGGAAACGAAAAACAGTCAACCTCAGTACTCAGGGGTGGCACTGCAGTCGGAGTAAGACGGGAGAATCAAATGGCAGAGAGGTGACTTTTATTTCTTGAAGTTAAATATCCAAAACTAGAAGTAACTGTTTTACTCAGCTCTGTACAATAATATGATCTGATGCTGCACAACAGGCCTCCATTTCCGAAACTTGCACTGTTTCTGCTGACAAATTCAACGAGTTTGTTCCATTGATTGTTGTTTGTGATGACAGGTTGTCTACAAATATCCCCGGATATCTTTCTACTTAGTTCTTGTACTTAACACCGTTTCTGCAGCATAGCTGTTGCCCAGTTTTTCTTCACATGTATCTATATTAAAGTTCATCTGGCTCTGCTCCATCAAGTTAAGCCTTAAAAATCATTCAGCATTTTGACAGTGGGGCTTCCAAGCTCCCTCACCATCCTGCTTTCGACCACCTGCTGGGAGGCAGTTACTAATACAGACCCTCAAAGCAACTCATTTCCCATCCTTGTTACAGGAATGGTGTGTGGCGACAACAGGAAATCATTGCACTGAGAGAAAAACTAAAGTCAACTTCTGATCACAAGTATGCTTGCCTTGTGAATCAGAGGAAGTGAATCCAAAGGCTTTTGAATAAAGGAGAAGCTAGTTTAAGGGACAGACAAAAATGTAAAATAAAGGTAGCAAAAAAAAAGACAGAGGAGAAAGAAAAATAAACAGAAAAGCCAGAAGCAAACAGCATGCATTGATGTAGTGCTTTCACAATCTTGGAAATTATAGAAGTACTCAATAGCCAATTAAGTACTTCTGAAGTGCAGTGATAACAAGTGGCATTTACAAAGTACCTTTAACACAGTAAAATAATCCAGGGTGCCAGACTGGAACATCATTGAATAAAGTTTGAAATCATGTTACATAAGGAGATATGAGGGCACTTCATTAAAATCTTTATCAGCTAAGTAGGTTTTAAAGAGTATTTCATGGAGGAGAGAGGCTGAAGTACAAGGATGGAAATCCAGAGTTATTGAAGGCACAGTATTTGAAGGTGGGGAGTGATTAAAATCAGGGAGGTTCAGAGGTCAGACACAACACCTTTGGGTGATGGCTGTTGTTGGGCTGGAAACTACAGACAGGGAGAGACAAGGGCATGACAGGTTTGAAAACAAGAGTGGAAGTTTTGAGTTATTTACTTAACCAAGTGCCAGTGTAGGTCAGTAAGCACAGGGACAACAGCTGAATAGGAATAGGTGCGAGTTAGATCACTGCTAGTAGAGTTATGCACAGACTTGACTGAAATAGGGATCCTGACCAGGGATGCATCAGAACTAAAGATAAAAAAACTGCCGAAATCTAAGAAATAGATCAAAAGAATCAAATGCCAGCACAAAGTTGGAAAAGCAGGATTATCAAAGATTTGTACTAACTACCAGTGGGATATTTATGGGTGAAGCAAAACAAAATTTCTGTAGTACCTGTTTCTCAGCATCAAGGAGAACTTTACACTACTCCATTCACTTAACAGACCTGCCCATTTTAAACTTTAGCACTGAGTACTACATAAGGAAACAGACTCCACTTCTGATGACCTGCATTCCTCAGCAAAGTTGGCACAATGTTTTAAACACTGAATTATAATTTTTTTCCACAAATTAAAGACAGATTTCTGAAAATCCTGAACCAGAGTGTGAAAAAGTATGACAGCTTAGTGGTTAGCACTGCTGCCTCACAGCACCAGGGACCTGGGTTTGATTCCAGCCTCGGGTGACTGTGTGTGTGGAGTTATCACATTCTCCCCTGTGTCTGCGTGGGTTTCCTCCGGGCGCTCCAGTTTCCTCCCACAGTCCAAAGGTGTGCAGGTTAGGTGAATTGGCCATTATAAATTGCCCACAGCGTTCAGGGATGTGTAGTTTAGGTGCATTAGTCAGGGGAAATGTACAGCAATTGGGTAGGGGAATGGGTCTGGGTGGGTTACTCTTCGGAGGGCCAGTGTGGACTTGGTGGGCTAAATGGCCTGTTTCCACACTGTAGGGATTCGATGAGATCTTGGGAATCCAAAATTAACAATCCTCTAATCATTGCAATATTTTAAGAAGAAAGGAAACAAAGATATTTGCTCCCAAGCAATTATCATTATGTTCTTTGTCAAAGCTTTAGTACTTAGTAAGCTGAAGATTTAAGGAATGGCCACACTCCTTCATATGCCTCACGCAGTGTGAAAATTCAGAACTAAATGTAATTCAGGGGTGTTAATTTCGCAGTCAGAAACTAGACTCCTGTGTCCCAGTTTCAAATTCAGATCTAGCATCCGAGTGGTGGGGGAGTTGGGGCTGGTGGGGCAGACAGTTAGAGAAACTAGAAAGTTACTTCCACTATCCAAAGATAGCTCTCACCTGTTCCTTAGATCAGGTACAATAGTGATCACTAAAACCCACTGCAGATGGTCCGAGGCAGATCAATGCAACAATATCTTTTATGATTTTGATTTGACTGGTGGCATTCAGTTTGCAACTTTTGAACAATGTTCAAATGTGGTGTCTGGACTTGAACAATTGACAATGAGGCAGTTTAAGGGCCAAAGTGGCCAGGAATCGTAAGAGGACAACCGATGCATTCCTTCAGGCCTGTTCCTTCATTCAACATCACGGTAATAATCTCAGACCCCAGTTCCACTCTCCAGCCCAATTACCACAGCCCCCAATCCCCGAGAGCTACAAAATCTGTTTATTTCATGCTTAAATATATTCAATGACTAAACATCTACAGCCCTCTTGGGTTTAGAAGTCCAAAAGATTCATAGAACACAGAACAGTGCAGCATAGAACAGGCCCTTCAGCCCATGATGTTGTGCTGACCATTGATCCACGTGAGGTAAACCTAATGTATGAACCCTCAAATTTCTGTGACCAATTGCATGTCCAGCAGTCTCTTAAATATCCCCAATTATCTCACTTCCACAACTGCTGCTGGCAATGCATTCCATGCTCTCACAACTCTCTGCGTAAAGAACCCGCCTCTGACATCCCCTCTATACTTTCCGCCAAACAGCTTAAAACTATGACCCCTCCTGTTAACAATTTCTGCCCTGGGAAAAAGTCTCTGGCTATCAACTCTATCTATGCCTCTCATTATCTTGTATACCTCAATTACGTCCCCTCTCCTCCTCCTTTTCTCCAATGAAAAAAGTCCGAGCTCAGTCAACCTCTCTTCATAAGATAAGCCCTCCAGTCCAGGCAGCATCCTGGTAAACCTCCTCTGAACCCTCTCCAAAGCATCCACATCTTTCCTATAATAGGGCGACCAGAACTGGATGTAGTATTCCAAGTGCGGATTAACCAAAGTTTTATAGAGATGCAACAAAATCTCACGACTCTTAAACTCAATCCCCCTGTTAATGAAAACCAAAACACCATATGCTTTCTTAACAACCCTGTCCACTTGGGTGGCCATTTTAAGGATCTATGTACTTGCACCCCAAGATCCCTCTGTTCCTCCACACTGCCAAGAATCCTGTACTCAACTTTCAAGTTCGATTTTCCAAAATGCATCACTTTGCATTTATCCAGGTTGAACTCCATCTGCCACTTCTCGGCCCATCTCTGCATCCTGTCAATGTCCCGCTGCAGCCTACAACAGTCCTCTATACCGTCAACAACACCTCCAACCTTTGTGTCGTCTGCAAACTTGCTGACCCATCCTTCAATCTTCTCATCCAAGTCATTAATAACAATTACAAAGAGTAAGGGCCCAACAACAGAGCCCTGTGGAACACCACTCACCACGGACTTCCAGGCAGAATATTTTCCTTCTGTTGGCCAGCCAATTCTGTATCTAGACAGCTAAATTTCCCTATATCCCATTCCTCCTGACCTTCTGAACGAGCCTACCATGGGGAACCTTATCAAATGCCTTGCTGAAGTCCCCATAAACCACATCCACCGCTCGACCCTCATCAACTTTTCTAGTCACATCCTCAAAGAACTCAATAAGGTTTGTGAGGCATGACCTGCCCCTCACAAAGCAGTGCTGACTGCATTTAATCAGGGCATGCTCTTCCAGATGGTCATAAATCCTATCCCTCAGAATCCTTTCTAACAACTTGCAGACAACAGACGTGAGACTTACTGGTCTGTAATCGCCAGGGATTTCCCTATTTCCTTTCTTGAAGAGAGGAATTACATTTGCCTCCCTCCAGTCCTCAGGTACAACTCCAGTGGAGAGCGAGGATGCAAAGATCTTTGCAAGTGGCGAAGCAATCACATTTCTCGCTTCCCAAAGCAGCCAAGGACAAATCTAGTCCAGGCCTGGCGACTTGTCAATTTTAATGTTTGTCAAAATTTTCAGCACATCAGCTTCCTCAATCTCTATCTGTTCCAGCCTGCTTACCTGCTCCTCAATGGTTTCATTCACTACAAGGTCCTTTTCTTTAGTAAAGACAGAAGCAAAAAACTCATTTAGGGCTTCCCCAGCCTCCTCAGACTCTATCCACAAGTTCCCTATGCTATCCCTGATCGGTCCTACTCTTTCTTTGATCATTCTCTTATTCCTCACATACGTATAAAATGCCTTTGGATTCTCCCTAATCCTTCCTGCCAAGCCTTTCTTGTGCCCCCTCCTGGCTCTCCTCAGACCATTTTTGAGCTCCTTCCTCACCTGCCTGTAACCCTCTAGAGCTGAGCAAGACCCTTGCTTCCTCCACCTTACGTAAGCTGCCTTCTTTCTTTTGATGGGAAGCTCCTCCGCTCTCGTCATCCAAGGTTCCTTTATCTTACCCCTTCCTGCCTGTCTCAGAGGAACACATTTATGCATCACTTACAACAACTGTTCCTTAACTGTTCCTTGTGAGCGGCACGGTGGCACAGTGGTTAGCACTGCTGCCTCACAGCGCCAGAGACCTGGGTTTAATTCCCAGCTCAGGCAACTGACTGTGTGGAGTTTGCACATTCTCCCCGTGTCTGCATGGCTTTCCTCCGGGTGCTCCGGTTTCCTCCCACAGGCCAAAATGTGCAGGTTAGGTGAACTGGCCATGCTAAATTGCCCATAGTATTAGGTGCAGGGGTATATGTAGGGGAATGGGTCTGGGTGGATGCATTTCAGCGGGTCATTGCGGACTTGTTGGGCCAAGGGCTTGTTTCCTCACTGTAAGTAATCCAATCCAATCTAATTAAACAGTCTCCACATGTCTACAGTGCCCTTTCCATGGAACAATTCTCTCAGTCCATGCTTCCCAACTCACATCTGATAGTATCATAGTTTCCTCTTCCCCAATTAAATATCCTCCCATTGTGCCTGCTTCTCTCCTTCTCCATAGCTATGGAGAATGTGAGGCAGTTGTGGTCACTATCACCAAAATGCTCTCCCACCGCAAGATCTGATACCTGCCCTGGCTCATTGCCGAGCACCAAATCCAAAATGGCCTCTCCCCTCGTCAGCCTGTCAACGTACGGAGTTAGGAAACCCTCCTGAACACACCTTACAAAAACAGCTCCTTCCAAACAATCTGCTCGAAGGAGGTTCCAATCAATATTGGGAAAGTTAAAGTCACCCATTACAACAACCCTATTACATCCATTACAACTACCCTACTTTTCCGAAATCTGCCGACCTATGCTTTCCTCCATCTCCGTGCTGCTATTGGGGGGGGAGAGGAGGGCCTGTAGTAAACCCCTAAAGAGGTGACTGCTCCCTTGCTGTTCCTAATTTCCACCCGTACTGACTCGGCAGGCAGACCCTCTTTGACAATGGAAGCTTCTGTAGCTGTAATACTCTCTCTGATTAGTAGTGCTATACCCCCTCCTCTTTTTCCCCTCTCCCTATTCTTTTTAAATGTTCTAAACCCTGGAACATCCAGCAACCATTCCTGCCCGAGAAACCCACGTCTCTGTTATGGCCATAACATCATAGCACCAGGTACTGATCCATGTTCTCAGCTTTATTCCTGATTAAAGCAAACACACTTTAAACAATCCCTTGGTTCTTTCCCAGGAAATTCCTTCCCACTGGCTGCGCTACCTCTTGCTGTTGCCTCATCTCTATCAACTCTCACCATCAGTACATAGCTCAGGTTCCCACCCCACTGCCTAGTTTAAACCTTCTCGAACTACTCGAGCAAACCTTCCACCCAGGATATTGGTCCCCTTTCCATTCAGGTGCAACCTGTCCTTCTTGTACAGGTCCCACCTTCCCCAGAAGGCATCCCAATTATCTACATATCTGAAACCCTCCCTCCTACACCAGCTGCGCAGCCACGTATTAAGCTGCGCCCACTCACTGTTCCTCACCTCGCTATCTCGTGGCACCGGTAGTAAACCCGAGAACACTACTCTGTTCGTCCTGCTTTGCAGCTTCCATCCTAACTCCCTGAAATCACTTTTTATATCCTCGATCCTTTTCCTGGCTATATCATTGGTTCCAATATGTAACACGATTTCTGGCTGTTCGCCCTCCCCTTTCAGAATCTTATACACCTGATCGGAGACGTCCCGGACCCTGACACCAGGGAGGCAACAAATCTTCCAGGAATCCTGATCCTGACCACAAAATCTCTTGTCAATTCTACTAACAATTGAGTCTCCTACCACTAGCGCTTTTCTATTCTGCCCCCTTCACTTCTTTGCAGTGTCAGGCTCAGTGCCAGAGAACTGACCACTATGGCTTTCCTCTGGTAGGTCATCCAGCAGTATCCAAAACGATATACTTATTGCTGAGGGGAATGTCCACAGGGGATCTCTGCACTGTCTGTCTGTCTGTCACCTTTCCTCCCCCTAACTGTAACCCATCTATCCTTATCCTGAGCCTCAGGAATGACCAACTCCTGGTAACTCCTCTCAATTACCCCCTCAACTTCCCAAATGATCTGCAGTTCATCCAGCTCCAGCTCCAATTCCCTAACACGGTTTTCAAGGAGCTGGAGTTGGGTGCACTTCCCACAGATGTAGCTAACAGAGACATGTGCCCTGTCTCTCACCTGCCACATTCTGCAGGAGGAGCAAGCAACTGCCCAACCTCCATACCCCACTTATCTGAACACCCACACAATACTAAACAAGAAAGCTTAATTCAATTGCTATAAAGTCAAGCAATAAACTTATATTCAATAAATGAAGTTTCATCATCATTCAGGTTATTTCTCGTGAGTCCTAAGTGACTGACTTCTTATCCTGCACTTACACATGCCCTCCCCCCCAGTTCTCGACTATTCAACATGGGGAAACAAACTTAGCATCTACTCCATCAAGCCCTCTTGCACACCACCTCACTTTAGCATTGGATAACTTCCTTGAATAAAGTGGGAACACTTTGATCAGAATGTTATGCTCAGTTATCTTGTTACCCACAAACCTCCCAGCATCGACTCAGCATCTAATATCTCATCGCGAGTCGAGGGAAGGACAGAACAAGCCATTTCTATGTGGTGGTGTCTACATAGCCGTTGGGCGAAACTGCATGTACAATTTTATAAGCAATTCTTTATTGAATTTATGCCAAAGTACAGTCTTCACAATAACATTCTTCTTGAGTGGAATAAGAATGTGGTCTGCCAATTTTAATTATGATATAATTATGGGCTGTGTCTGACATTGTTGAAAGCTTGAAAGGAATGGCAGGGCACAGAGACACCTCAGTATGCCACATAGCAAAAGTGCAGCTTTCAAAGTGCACGGAGGGTTTAAGGTGATTAAAAGAGATCAGCCACAGCACAGCTTCAATCCTCCATCAGGGATTCACTTCATAGACCCATTTCTCAGAACTGAAGGATGGTGGAATTTAATGCTTCCCATCAGTGCAACATGAACCACTTCCAGACATACTCAGATTATTGATCCAAGTGTTAAACTGGATGAGGCCAGCAGTTTAAAGCCCCACTGTGACAAACAAGGATTTAAGTAACCTGAAACATGACTGCATCAACAGGACAAATTCTTTACACATGAATATTGGCAACTGCTGCTGAATGAGTGGTAGAGCTACAGAAAGAGGCCAAGTATCACTCGCACAGCTCCATGGACTCTCTGCTTTTATTCTTTCAAGGAATGCGGATGGTTGCTGGCAAGGCCAGCATTTGCTGCTCATCCCTCGGTGCCCTGGAAATGAGGACAAGTAAGAGTCAATCACATTACTCTGATCCCAGAGTCACATGCACAACAGCCCAGTTAAGAATGGCTGTACGTCTCCGCTAAAGGATACGAGTGGACTCGTAATAGTGTTTTTACAACAATCTAGGTCACCATTAGAGATACTTTTAATCAACCTGTTCAAATATGACACATCTGGGAGCAAATATACGTATAGGTACACAGTCCTTTATCTGAAATCCGAAGCTTTCTCATGAAGTGTTTTTCTGTATAACAAGGTTGTTGGCGTGCATACAGGTGACCCAACTCCACACCCACTCAAACCACGGCTCTCAGATGTGACGTGGCAGCATCGCCCAATACTGGCAGGCGCCAATTGTGTCTCAAGTGTTCAGTTAAGATTCTTTTTATTTCACTGTCAAAATGTCATTTATTCTGAAATCGGAAAAATTCCGAAATCCAAGAAACAACTGGCCCCAAGGAAATCCGAGCAAGGATCGTGTACCTGTACTATCAGTGCACTATAACAGCCCTTACATCATCACTGCAGAGGCTGGCTTTCAATTGCAGATTGATGATTTGGATTTTTTTATTGTGCTGCCTGCCACGATGGGATTTGAACTCTCATCCTCGGAGCACCGGCCTGAGTATCTGGATTACTACTAGCCCAATGACATTACCATTGTCTGGTTCCCACCCCTACCCTCCAACCGCCCCCCTTTGCTTGCTTGGGTTTTTGGATGCCAATGTAACTATTTATCTGGGGCTGTGACATGGGCCACGTTTCTATAACTTCATAACATAAGACCACAAGATATAGAAGCAGAATTAGACCAGTCAGCCACTTCCGAGTCTGCTCTGCGATTTGATCATGGCTGATGAACGTTTCAACAACATTCTCCTTCCATCGTCCCAGAACTCTTGATCCCTGTACTAATCAAAAGCCTATCGATCTCTGTTTTAAATACATACATTGAATTGGCCTCCACATCTTCTGCTCTATTCTGTGGTTCTGCCCACCACCACAACCTCCAGATCAAGTGAAACATTCGTACAACTAGGAATTTACAGGGTCCTGTTAATGCTCATTAATTCAATTTCGATGCAAGTAATAACAATAGTGACTGGGCTAGGAGCACAAGTATTTGCCAGATATCCTCACCCTAGCTATTCAGTACTGACAAAGTCGAGAGAATGATGCGGGAAAAGCACCTGAGGAGCGGGAGAATCAACATTTCAAGCGTAAACCCTTCATCAGGAATGATTCCTTATGAAGGGCTTATGCACAAAACATCGACTCTCCTGCTCCTCAGTTGCTGCCTGACCAGCTGTGCTTTTCCAGCACTACACTCTTCGATTCTGATCACCAGCATCTGCAGTCCTCACTTTCTCCCAGTACTGACAAGGCGCAGAGCCAAGGAACAAAGAAATATCCCCTCTCACACACTCTATCTGCTCAACCTACAGGTGGAACATTGTGACAGAAATGTCGAAACACAGGAATTAGGAGCAGGCCATTCAGCCTTGGAGCCTGCTCTGCCATTCAATGTGATCACTGCTGACCACCCAACCCAGTTCCCTGTAGATTATACACCTGCACTAGGGACCAGTTCTGTGCTCTCAGGTGGTACCCAAGGGTTACCTTCTCGACACAACCCAGGGTGAATCTCAGCAATGCACATTCCCAAAGTGCAATGATGTCAACGGGCCGGCCATCCCAGCAATTCAGTGACATTTCTCAATCGGTTCGTTCAAGTACTCCAGCTGTCTCCACCTCCCCCACTATTCTCAAAATGATGCACAGTGTTTAGCTTTCCCATACTGCCTTTTCAAAAAAAGGACTACTGTAGCAACAGACCAAAGCCTTCGTGTCTTGATCACCAGTTAACACCAGCACTATAATAACAGTTTAGAAAACTGAAGGTGATCAGGGTAAACAGAGTACCAAACCACTGCCTGTGGTGTGGGCGTGTTAGTCCCAAGTAAACCTTGAAGAACTAAAACGTCATCCTTTAACATATATAGCATTCACGGAGTCATTATGGAGATAAAGGCTGATGAGATGATCCATTTAATGCCAAGTCTGAAAACTCCCCTTCCGTCTCAATCAATTACAACACCTGCTCTCACACCATGCTGTCAGGATAAAGGCTGGCATTGATATTATTGAACATTATGGCTACACCTACAACTACAGCTCAATAGGAAGGAGGAGTGACATTTAGTAATTTCCTGCAATCCTTGGTCCTTGGTCATGTCTCTTATTTTGGCACACATCATTAGCACATTAGCACCCCAGCACCTCACCAGAAAATCTCCATGCAGTGAGGGGCATAGTAAATTTAACTTCACTGTTACTGGGGGTCAGTTCAGCTGAGTTGAGTGGATGGTTGGTTTGCAATGCAGCCTGATGCCATCAGTGCACCTTCAATTCCTGCGTCAGCTGAGGTTATCAAGAAAGATTCTCTTTCTCACCCCATTTGGACAGGCAAGGACTGATTAGGGATAGTCAACAATGCTTTATGTGTGGGAAATCATGTCTCACAAACTTGATTGAGTTTACTGAAGTAACAAAGAGGGTTGATGAGGGCAGAGCAGTAGACGTAATCTATATGGACTTCAGTAAGGAGTTCGACAAGGTTCCCCATGGGAAACCGGTTAGCAAGGTCAGATAAAACATAGAATATAGGGAGAACTAGCCATTTGGATAAAGAACTGGCTCAAAGGTAAAAGACAGAGGGTGATGGTGGAGGGTTGCTTTCCAGACTGGAGGCTTGTGACCAGTGGAATGCACAAGGATCGGTGATGAGTCCACTATTTTTCATCATTTATATAAATGATTTGGATGTGAGCATAAGAGGTATAGTTAGTAAGTTTGCAGATGACACCAAAATTAGTGTAGTGAACAGCGAATGTTACTACGGGACCTTGACCAGATGGGCCAATGGGCTGAGGAGTGGTAGATGGAATTTAATTTAGATAAATGCGAGGTGCTGCATTTTAGGAAAGAAAATCTTAACAGGACTTAGACACTTAATGGTATACACTACAGAGTGTTGCTGAACAAAGAAGCCTTGGAGTGTAGGTTCATAGCTCCTTGAAAGTAGACCCGCAGGTAGATAAGATAGTGAAGGCATTTGGTATGCTTTCCTTTACTGATCTGTTGTGGCTGTACAGTTTACTGGTTAGGCCCCTTTTGGAAAGCTGCATGCAATTCTGGTCTCCTTCCTAGCAGAAGGATGTTGTGAAACTTGACAGGGATGTTGCCAGGGATGGAGGATTTGAGCTAGACAGAGAGGCTAAAAAGGCTGGGGCTATTTTCCCTGGTGTGTTGGAGACTGAGGGGTGACCTTATAGAGGTTGATAAAATCATGAGGGGCATGGAGAGGATAAATAATCAAAGTCTTTTCCCTGGGCTGAGGGAGTCCAGAACTAGAGGGCATAGGTTTAAGGTGAGTGGGGACAGATATAAAAGAGACCTAAGGGGCAACCTATTCCATGCAGAGGATGGTGTGTTTTGGAATGAGCTGCCAGAGGAAGTGATAGAGGCTGGTACAATTGCATTATTTAAAAGGCATCTGGATGGGTATATGTATAGGAAGGGTTTAGAGGGATATGGGCCAAGTGCTGGCAAATCAGAATAGATTAGGTTGGGATATCTGGTCGGCATGGTCGAGTTGAACTGAAGGGTCTGTTTCTGTGCTGTACATCTTGATGACTCTATGACTCTCCCCTCGCCTGAAGTGTGGTGACCCTTAGGTTAACCCACAACTCTCTCTAATGAGGGGAGGATGGGTCTCGTCAGACTGTAGCAATTTTACCTTCTATTTACCACTAAGATCAGGATTGGAATGCTGGACACAAAGAGTTGGTTGTGAAATGGATTCAGACAGTGTTATCCCAGTTTCTCTCGGGCAAGGGCCACACCAAAAATAGCACGTAATTTCACACCATTACCAATCTCAGAGACCGCTTTGGAAAATAGATAAAATCATACTGGCGTGTTTGGTCATAACACCTCAGGATGCTCTGGGTCATAACAGGTGTGACATAAATGTATCTATTTTTATCTGCCTAAAACCTAAAACTTCTGTGTTGCTGTACGTAAGTCTGATTGACTTCAGACCTCCACACAACAATGTGAAGACAGGTTTCACGACTTAACAATGAACTGATAACTGGCAAGAATGTAAACATACCAATACTTTTCCCTGAAATCCCCACTCCCCTATCCAAGTTATTGAAACATCGCACCCCTACTCAAAACAATTTGACGAACCATGACAGAAAAACAAAATGCTAGAGGGACACAGCAGGTCTGCCAGTTAATTCTGAGTCAGGATAATGAAGTCTGATGAAGAGTCACTGGACTTGAAACACTCACTGTTTTCTCTGTACAGATGCTGTGTGACTGGCTGAGTTTCACACAGCACTCTGCTTTTGTTTCAGATTTACAACATCCCAAGTTCTTTGTATTTATTCTATGAATCATGTCCCGCCCTTCCCAGTCAGCCAGCTACTGTCACTGGTTTGGTAGTGAAGAGAATTATTAGCCTGAAACTGGAGCCTGCCTCCCTCTCCACCCTGCAACACCAGTAAACCTAAATCATCTCCTCTGCTTATGGTGTTCAGAGTTCCAGGCATCAACTCTGCTCAACAAGTCCCTGAGGTCAGACTGGCAGTCCATACTGCAGCAGGCAACTTGGAGAGAAATTATGCTATTGGTCACAAGACTTGTATTCATCCATCCTTATTCCTGCAGTCTCAAAGTAATGGAGATGATAACAGCAAGTGGAATTGAGTACAGGGGATAAGTATCATACCTCAGGGCTTCTTGCCAGTCAGAGTTGACAAACTGCCAGTAACTATTTGACTGACTGGTGAAGGGAAAATGATACAGCTGGAACAGATGATAACTAGATCAGACAGGCAGTGATCTTTTGCTGCAGCTGTGAGGAGTGCAGGAAAAGATTGTCGGAAATACAGAAAAGGGTGGCAGGACTTTTTTTTATTTCAAAAATATACTTTATTCGTAAAATAATCATAAAATAATTTGATGGTCTGTACATTTGGTCATGCCATACATATGTCAACATTTACATACACATCAGAAATTATCATTGTTATATACAGGTCTGTGCATTTCTCACTCATATGCCCTTATATTGAGCTGAGGTGTCAGCAGAGCCCAAACGACTGCATGGGCCCCCTGTTCTTCTTAGGCAGGCAGATGTTACACGGTGGTCTTTCCCCACCGCGCCTTGGCGGCAGCTGCCCCAAGCTTCAGCGCGTCTCTCAACACGTAGTCCTGGACCTTGGAATGTGCCAGTCTGCAACACTCAGTCGGGGTCAACTCCTTCAGCTGGAAGATCAACAGGTTTCGGACCACCCAGAGAGCGTCCTTCACCGAGTTGATGATCCTCCAGGCAATGTTGATGTTCGTCTCAGTGTGCGTCCTGGGGAACAGGCCGTAGAGCACGGAGTCCGGCGTCACGGCGCTGCTCGGGACGAACCTCGACAAACACCACTGCATTCCTCTCCAGACTTCCTCTGCATAGGCACATTCCAGAAGGAGGTGTGTGACAGTCTCGTTCTCCCCCCGCAGCCGCTTCGAGGGCAGCGTGCGGTGCGGCCGAGAGTCCGGGCGTACTTAAAGGATCTCACAGGCAGAGCCCTTCTCACAACCAGCCAAGCCATGTCTTGGTGCTTGTTGGACAGTTCTGGCGATGAGACATTCTGCCAAATGGCTTTGACAGTCTGCTCAGGGAACCGTTCGATAGGATCCGCCCTCTTCTTTTCCCGAAGGGTCTCGAGGACACTACGTGCTGACCACTTCCTGATGGAGTTGTGGTCAAAGGTGTTTTTCTTCATAAACTTCTCCACGAAGGGCAGGTGATATGGAACGGTCCAACTACTCGGAGCGTTCCGCGGCAGCGAGGCCAGGCCCATCCTTCGCAACACCGGGGACAGGTAGAACCTCAGTACGTAGTGACACTTGGTGTTTGCATACCGGGGATCCACGCACAGCTTGATGCAGCCACACACAAAGGTGGCCATCAGGGTGAGGGTGGCATTGGGTGTATTTTTTCCCCCGTTGCCCAGATCTTTGTACAGTGAGTCCCTTCGGACCAGGTCCATCTTTGAACTCCATGTAAACTGGAAGATGGCCCGGGTGACTGCAGAGGCACAGGTTCTGGGAATAGGCCAGACCTGTGCCACTTATAATACCAATGACAGTGCCTCACACCTGATGACCAGGTTTTTTCCCCGTGATGGAGAGCGACCGTAGCTTCCATCTGCCCAGTTTCTGTTTCACTTTGCTGATACGCTCCTCCCAAGACTTGGCGTACGCCCCAGCCCCCCCAAACCAAATACCCAGCATCTTCAGGTGGTCGGTCCTGACGGTGAAGGGGATCGAGGATTGGTCTGCCCAGTTCCCGAAGAGCATGGCCTCGCTCTTGCCTCGGTTTACCTTGGCCCCCGAGGCCTGTTCGAACTGGTCACAAATGCACACGAGTCTGCGCACGGACAGCGGATCCGAGCAGAAAACGACGACGTCATCCATGTACAGGGAGGCCTTAACCTGCAGGCCCCCGCTGCCAGGAATAGTCACCCCTCTCAGGCTCGCATCCTTCCTGATGGACTCAGCAAATGGCTCTATGCAGCACACAAACAAGGCAGTAGAGAGAGGGCAGCCCTGCCTGACTCCAGATGTGACAACAACTTACGTTACTCCGTACATCAGGGAGCATGCCCCAGGCAGCTGCCTGTATGGAATGTGTAATACCCTTGTCAGTCAGACCTGTGAATTTGCTGTGGTCTTGCTAAACCAAAACAGTGCACTTCGTCCAACCAGCGCAGGAGTGTAGGATGGAATGGGCAAGGGGAGTGAAAGGAGCAGTGAACAATAGAAACAGAAAGAGAGATGACAGAACTTCCACAATCTGAAATCTAACCCAGCTTGCTGATGGTTGGAGTGACAAATCTTCTATCTTGACTATAACTACTGTTATCAACCAAGCAGAACTTCCGCCATCCGTCACATAGTTTTGCACTCACTGAGCTGAGCTTCCCTTATCTGATCCCTCCACCACAGTCTCTGCCTGACACCCCTTCCTTCAATTAGTCCACCCTGCTAAATATCAGGGTGCTCCCTCCTCCGGCAAATAACTTGAAAATTGATTCACACCCTGATCTCAGGAATTCAAGAGACAGATTTGGGAAGGGATTGGTTGGCACAGTGGTTAGCACTGCTGCCTCACACGGTCAGGATCATTGCTTTGATTCCACCCTCGGGCGACTTGTTTGTCTGGAGTTTGCACATTCTCCCCATTTCCTCTGGGTGCTCCGGTTTCCTCCCACAGTCCACAGGTGTGCAGGTTATAGGTGGATTGGCCATGCTACACTGCCCCATAATGTACAGGGATGTGCAGGCTAGGTTGGTTAACCATGGATAAAAACCTCATGCAGGGTTGTGGGATGCGATGGGTCTGATTGGGAAGCTCTTCAGAGGGCCAGTGCAGACTTAGTGGGCTCAAATTGTCACACTGGCTAAGGTTACCATAAAGGATTCTCCTTCCTTCTGCACTGTAATAATCAAGATATTCTACTTTAATGTGGAGGGCAGTCGAGAGTGTGGTGCTGGGAAAGCACAGTGAGTCAGGCAGCATCCGAGGAGCAGGAGGATCAATGTTTCAGGCATAAGCCCTTCATCAGGAATGAGGCTTGTGGGTCGAGGCCAAGAGATAGCTGAGAAAACGATAGGAGGGAGAAGGTGATAGGTCAGAGGGGGAAGTGATGGACAGGTCCGGAGGGCGGTGCTGAGTTGGAGGCTTGGGACTTGGATAATGTTGGGGGAGGGGAAATGAGGCAGCTGTTGAAATCCAGTTATCCCGTGTGGTTGCAGGGTCCCAGGGTGGAATATGAGGCGTTCTTCCTCTAGGCGTCGGGTGGTAATGCTTTGACGGTGGAGGAGGCCCAGGACCTGCATGTCCTTGATGGAGTGGGAGGGGGAGTTGAACTTTTCAGCCATGGGGCGGTGGGGTTGGTGGGTACGGGAGTCCCAGAGACATTCTCTGAAACAATCCGCAAGAAGGTGTTCTGTCTCCCTGATGTAGAGGAGATGACATCAGATGAAACAGATGACATAGGTAAATTTCTGACGGATGTGGAAGGGGCCTTGGACGGAGGTGAGTGGAGTGGTGTGGGTACAGGTTTTGCACTTCCTGCGGTGGCAGGGAACGGTGCCAGAAGTGGGGTGTGGGCTGGTGGGGGATGTGAACCTGACGAGGGAGTCACGGAGGGAACGGTCTCTCCGGAGCACTGATAGGGATGGAGAGGGAAATATATCTTTGGTGGGGGGGTCCGTTTGGAGGTGGCGGAAGAGGCGAAAGATGACGCCATGTATGCGGAGGGGTGGGGTGGAAGATGAGGACCGAGGGGTTCTGTTCTAGTTGCGTTGGGAGGGGTGGGGTTCAAGGGCAGTGGTGCGTGAAGTGGAGGAGATGTGCTGGACAGCATCGTCAACCACATGGGAAAGGTAGTTGTGACCATGGAAGGAGGAGGCCATCTGGAACCTTCTGAGGTGGAACTGGTCATCCTGGGAACAGGTACATCGGAGGCAGAGGAATTGGGAATAAGGAATGGTGTTTTTGCAGGAGGTAGGGTAGGAGGAGGTGTAGTCTAGGTAGCTGTGGGCTTATAGTAGTTTGTGGTCATTTGGTTGCCGGAGACAGTGTTGGAGAGGTCCAGGAAGGGGAGGAAGGTGTCTGAGATTGTCCAGGTGAATTTGAGGTTGGGGTGGAAGGTGTTAGTAAAGGTGATGAACGCTTCAACCTCCTTGTGGGAGCATGAGGTAGTACAGATACAGTCACTGATGTAACGGAGAAACAGGTGGGGGTTGGTGCCGGTGTAACTGTGGAAGATAGACTGTTCCACATATCCGACAAACAGGCAGGCATAGCTGGGTCCCATGTGGGTTCCCATGGCTACCCCTTTGGTTTGGAGGAAATGAGAGGATTGGAAGGAGAAGTTGTTGAGGGTGAGGACCAGTTCAGCCAGGTGGATGAGTGTGTCGGTGGAAGGATGCTTGGAGACGGATGGCTTGGAGACCTTCGTCGTGGCAGATCAATGTGTACAGGAACTGGATGTCCATGTCCATGGTGAAGATGAGGAGCTGGGGGCCAGGGAAATGAAAATCTTGGAGGAGATGGAGGGCATGGGTGGTATCACGAACATAGGTGGGGAGATCCTAGACTGAGGGGAACAGAATCGTGTCGAGGTAGGAAGGGATGAGTTCAGTGGGACAGGTGCGGGCTGAGACAATGGGTCGACCGGGGTAGTCAGGTTTGTGAATCTTCGGTAGAATCAGGCAGTGTGGGGTTCGCAGACAATGAGGTTAGAGGCTGTGGGTGGGCGATCCCCAGAGGTGGGTGATTGCATCCCTCCGTGTCTCTCTTGTCAGGTCCCCATATAGTTCATGTCATAGAGTTATAGAGATGTACAGTACAGAAACAGGCCCTTTCGTCCAATTCATCCATGCCAACCAGATATCCCAACCCAATCTAGTCCCATTTGCCAGCACTTAGCCCACATCCCTCCAAACCCTTCCTACTCATATACTCATCTAGATGCTTTTTAAATGTTGCAATTGAACCAGCCTCCACCACTTCCTCTAGCAGCTCATTTCATACACGCACCACATAACTGTGTGAAAAAACTGCCTCTTAGGTCCGTTCTTTATTTTTTCCCCTCTCACCCTAAACCTATGACTTCTAGTTTTGGACTCCACCACCCCAGGGAAAAGATTTTCTCTATTTACCCTATCCATGCCCCTCATGATTTTCTAAACCTCTTATAAGGTCACCCCTCAGCCACCGACGCTCCAGGGAAAACAGCCCCAGCCTGTTCAGCCTCTCCCAGTCGCTCGAATCCTCCGACCCTGGCAACATCCTTGTAAATCTTTTCTGAACTCTTTCAAGTTTCACAACATCTTTCCGATAGGAAGGAGACCAGAATTGCACACAATATTCCAACTGGGGTCTAACCAATGTCCTGTACAGCCGCAACATGACCTCCCAACTCCTGTACTCAATACTCTGACCAAGAGAGGAAAGCATACCAAACACCTTCTTCACCATCCTATCTACCTGCAATTCCACTTTCAAGGAGCTATGAACCTGAACTCCAAGGTCTCCTTGTTCAGCAACACTCTCCAGTACCTTACCATTAAGTCCTGCTCTGATTTGCTTTTCCAAAATGCAGCTAAAATTTATCTAAAATTCCATCTCCTCAGTCCAAGGGCCCATCTGATCAAGATTCTGTTGTAATCTGAGGTAACCTTTTTCACTGTTCACTGCACCTCCAATTTTGGTGTCATCTTCAAACTTACTAATCATACCTCCAATGTTCACATCCATTTCATTTATATAAGTGATGAAAAACAGTGGACCCAGCACCAATCTTGTGCCATACCGCTGACACAGGTCTCCAGTCTGAAAAACAACCTTCTACCACCATCCTCTGTCTTCTACCTTTGAGTCAGTTCTGAATCCAAATGGCTAACTCTGCCTGTATTCCACAAGATCTAACCAGTCTCATCTAAGCATTGGACAGTGTCGAAATACTGTAGCTGAGGATTTACTTTGAACTGAAGGATATTGAAAGTCAACAGTATAGTTACGAATGTTAACCAGAAATGCAGAACAGAACAATGATTGGTTTAGAAGTAGAAATTAATATATGTTAATACTGCACTGGAAACTGCTTACAATAGTCAGTACTCAGGTAGAATATTAATACTGCATTTCAAATTCAGTTCAACTGCATCATGAACTAGCACAGTGCGAATACCATGGATGTGGATCTAATTACACAGGATGCTTAGCTTAAAGATACCACAGAAATGTAGATTATCACATACAGTACTGAAAGGTTTATAGCTAAGATTTTTATTTATATAATTACAACATCCCATTTTTAACTGGTTTAGAAGTTGCAAATATGGATGACCTATCACAGCTCTGTAAAATCCTTCTATCTGACCTTCTGGGAAATAACATATTAACTTAGTCAACAAAACACTGCATCGAGACAGACTTTAAAAGCAGGCAGTTCATCAGTTACACACAAACTGCTGAGACAGGGCGAGGCCAAAGGATCACCACAGCTCTGTTCCAAGATTTTGAGACAAACATTTATTACAAGTCAGCCGAAGAAGCAAGGCGGCAAAAGGGTTCAGCACTAGGTCAGCAGGGCTAAACGACAAAAAAATGAACAAGGCTTTTCAAGAAAGCAGCTTATTCACACTCCGAGTGGGAACTACTGAACTGGGAACACAGTTGATTTAAACAGGTCACCTGGACAAAACTCAATATATCCATCTAGAAGTGGATTCACGGGAATCCTGAGCCTTATTCCTGTAAAATGGAGCATCAGTATGCCACGCCACCTGTACGTTTTGGTATCTTCTTCTGACAAGATCTCCCAGCAGAAAATGAGACTATTTGACCCTTTGTATCGGGATCTTTTAAGGAGGCCATGTTTTGTCTCATATCGTCGTGACTGCCTGCCAGTCTTGCTTTTGATATGAATGATTTAGAGTTAGATTACTTACATTTGGATTACTCACAGTGTGGAAACAGGCCCTTCGGCCTAACAAATCCACACCGACCCTCCAAAGTGCAACCCACACAGACCCATTCCCCTACATTTACCCCTTCACCTAACACTACGGGCAATTTAGCATGGCCAATTCACCTAATCTGCACATTTTTGGACTGTGGGAGGAAACTGGAGCACCCGGAGGAATCCCACGCAGACACGGGAAGAATGTGCAAACTCCACACAGACAGTTGCCTGAGGTGGGAATTGAACCCAGGTCTCTGGCGCTGTGAGGCAGCAGTGCTAACCACTGAGCCACCATGTGATATTGCTGACGAATGAAAGAAATGGACTGGAGTCTCAAATATAGAAGGCATGGTTAGTAAGTTTGCAGATGACACCAAAATAGTTAAATTCAACAGCGAAGAAGATTATCTCGGAGTAGAACGGGACCACGATCAGATGGACCAATGGGCCAAAGAGTGGCAGATGGAGTTTAATTTTGATAAATGTGAGGGGTTGCATTTTGGCAAGGCAAATCAGGGCAGGTTTTATACAGTTAATGGTAGGGCCCTGGGGAGTGTTGCTGAACAGAGACCCAGGACTGCAGGTGTACAGTTCCTTGTAAGTGGATGTTGCAGGTAGACAGTGTGGTAAAGGCAACGCTTTGCCTTCATTGGTCAAAACATTGAGTGTAGGAGTTTGGATGTCATGTTGCGAATATTCAGGACACTGGTGTGTCTACGTTTAGAATACTGCATACAATTTGATTTCCCTTCTACAGGATGGATGTTGTTAAATTTGAGAGGGTGCAAAAAAGATTTACAAGGATGTTGCCAAGACTGAAGGGTTTGAGCGATAGAGGCTGAACAGGCTGTGGCTATTCTCCCTGGAGCATCGGAGGCTGAGGGGTGACCTTCTAGAGGTCGATAAAATGATAGGGGGATGGATAGGGTGAATAGCCAAGGTCTTTTTCCTTGGGTAAAGGAATCCAAAACTAGACGGCATAGATTTAAGGCGAGAGGGAGAAGATTTAAAAAGGACCCGAGGGGTAACATTTTCACGCAGAGGATTGTGTGTGAATGGTAAGAGCTGCCCGAGGGGATTTAAATGGCATCTGGATGGGTCTCTAAATAGGAAGGACTTTGAGGGATATTGGCTAACTGCTGACAAATGGGACTAGGTCAGATTGGAACATCTGGTCAGCATGGACAAGATGGACCAAGATCTTGGTCGGTGGCACAGTGGCATTATGGGCGGCATGGTGGCACAGTGGTTAGCACTGCTGCCTCACAGTGCCAGAGATCCGGGTTCAATTCCCTCCTCAGGCGACTGACTGTGTGGAGTTTGCACGTTCTCCCCATGTCTGTGTCTGCGTGGGTTTCCTCCCACAGTCACAAAGATGTACGGGTCAGGTGAATTGGCCATGTTAAATTGCCCGTAGTGTTAGGTAAGGGGTAAATGAAGGGCCTGTTTCCACACTGTAATGTAATCTAATCGAATCTAATTTGTTTCCATGCTGTATGATTCAATGACCAAGACTCAAGCACCCAACCAATTCATGGTAGAATCAGCTGCTGTCATGTTCTTAGGTGGAGTTCTCACTGATCAGGAGAAAGTGAGGACTGCAGTCGCTGGAGAGTCAGAGTCAAAAAAGTATGCTAGAAAATGCTCAGCAGGTCAGGCAGCATCCGAGGAGCAGGAGAGTCAACGTTTCAGGCATAAGCCCTTCATCAGGAACGTGGAGAGGGGAAAGGGGGATGAGAGATAAATATGGGAGTGAGGTTGGAGTGGGGGGGGTGGTGGTGTTGGGGGGGGAAGATAGGTGGGATGGCAATAGGTGGATGCAAGTGGGAGGTGATTGTGGTAGGCCAATGGGGAAGGTGGGAATGAAGGTGGACAGGTCAAGAGGATGGTGCTGTGTTGGAGGGTTGGATCTGGGATGATGTTGGGGGAGGGGGGGGGGGGGGGGGGGGGGGGGGGGGGGGAGGAGATTTGGAAACTGGTGAGGTTAATATTGATGCCATGCGGTTGTAGGGTCCTGGGGCAGGAGGTGAGAATTCTACTATTAATTGAGTGAATGCTTGAGTCATAGTCATTGAAACATACAGCACAGAAACAGACCCTTAGTCCATCTTGTCCATGCTTACCAGATGTTCTAATCTGACCTAATCCCACTTGCCAGCACTTGGCCCATATCGCTCAAAATCATTCCTATTTATAGAACCATCCAGATGCCTTTCAAATACTGTAATTGTAATTGCCTCCACCACTTCCTCTGGCAGCTCCTTCCATGCACGCAAGGTCTTCTGCGTGAAAAGGTTACCCCCTTACCTTCCATCTCGGGACCCTACAACCACATAGCATCAACACTGACTTCACCAGTTTCCAAATCTCCCCAAACCCCACCTCATCCCAGATCCAACCCTCTGGCTCATCATCGCCCTCTTGACCTGACCTATCTGTCCACCTTCCTTCCTATCGACCTACCAAAATCACCTCCCCCTTGCATCCACCTATTGCCATCCCACCTACCTTCCTCTCCCAACACCCCCCCCCACACTCCCACCTTTCTATTTATCTCTCATTCCCATTGCCCCTCCACATTCCTGATGAGGGGCTTATGCCAGAAACATTGACTCTCCTGCTCCTCGGATGCTGCTGAGCTTCTTCCAGCGTCTCACTGCTCACTGCTCAGCCTGAGAAATGGAACCATTTACTGAGCGGTGTACGGCCTACAGAGTCACAGTCATCTGAACCTTCCAGCTTCAGTGAGAGAATCCTACCCACAATGAGTCTGCTTCCTTGCTGTGGGCATGAACATTTGGGTAGGATTATTTTTAAGACTCCCTCGGAGGTGGATAAATTCTAAATCAGAATATCAGGATTCAGTAACATCTGCAAACTGAAATAGCTGAAGATTTAACTTGTAGCTAGATTCTGCATTTGCAACCCATAAAGGACAAGAGTTGGAAATTTCAGAATACTAGATCACATGGTATATCGGAATTTCTGCTGTGACCATTAGTGGGGAATTCGAGAGGGTTTGTACCTCCCATGACTTCTACTCAGGCAAACACCGCAGATTTAATTTGGAGCAGTTCCACTGAGGAGCTTTCATCATTCATTCCTCAGGAGTGTTTTTCTAAATCTCTGCCTCCTCCAAACCCTTTGCCTAGCATTCAAGCCTGGGAAGCCGAGCTGTTTCTGCCACCGAGGATATAGAAACTAGTAGGTCATTCCATCTTACAAGCCAGGTCCACCATAAAATACGATCATGGCTGATCCTCCATGTCAATGCCATCCATTCTTCAATCCCACCTCTTCCCCATCCCACTGAGCTGCTCCACTTTGTGAACAGCTTATGTGAAGGTCCTTTCCAAAGTCTTACCTCCCACAGTCTCCTGTCAGCAAATGATACAGAAGGTAGCCCTTCGATCGTGGCAATGCTTAAAACTGCAGTCCAGGAAGAAGAGTGCCCCTGTTGGAAGCCTATTCTAGCAATCTGTTTTCTTACTGTGATTACTGCCAAACAAGAAAGCGCACTCATTAGGAGTTCACAAGGATTCTACTCTGGGGAATGTCCTCAATTCCCTTCCCTCTGTGATGCAAGATCACACCACATTCTGTTCAGTGCAGCTCTTGCAGACACAGGGATTTGTTTAATAGATGCATGATGTCAGGGTGCAACACACAGGGTCAAGAGTAATTTTCCCTGAGCTGCTGTCAATGTACTTCAAAAGCCTGTTCCCAAGTTGCTGGACCAGACTCTGTAATTCTGCTCATCCAGCCCTTCAAAAAGGCACAGATTTTACCCAGGAGAGCTCATGCTAAATGAGTTTCTATTTTGTTACATCCCTTTCGGTTCTTTTATCTTTTCATTATCTATTAAGGGAAGCAGTCTCTGCTGAAAAAAAGCATTTGAACTAGAGTCTCACTCTGGATAACCAACGCTCTACATCCCAGTCAGTTAATCTGTCTCTCTTTCTTATTCCTTCCCACCCAAACCTATCCAAGTTCTCTCAGGAGTTGCTGCCGTCAGTCTGACACAGCGACAGCATCTGTTCATCTCATTGTCCAGCATGAAGGAGGAGGTTCTATTCTGACATCGGTGTCTTCAGACTCATCATGTCTGCAACATTTCAAAAATAAACTTATTGCAAAAAAGCAAACCCTGCTATCCTGCACTGCAGAATGGTTGGGACTGTGGAGGTTCCTGGAGAGTGAGATGGGGAAAAATATGACAGTTATAATTAGGTTTTTGGAAAACATTTAGCTCCATTTCATATCCTGATATTCCCCCAGCATACACAGAATCCCTACAGTGTGGAAACAGGCCATTCGGCTAATCAAGGCAACACTGACCCTCTAAAGAATCCCCTACTCTATTCCTGAATCCCTGATTTGGAGATGCCAGTGTTGGACTGGGGTGTACAAAGTTAAAACAACCCTGTATTTCCCATGGCTAATCCACCGAGCCTGCAGATCCCTGGACACTATGGGAAATTTCCCATAGTCAATCCACCTTGCCAGCACTTCTTTGTGCTGTGGGATGAAACTGAAGCACTCAGAGGAAACTCACACAGACACAGGAAGAGACAGTCAGCCAAGGCTAGAATTGAAGCCTGGTGCTGTGAGACAGCAATGCCAACCACTGAGTCACCATGTCACGTCAGTTATAGAACCACATGATCCTTACAGTACTAACAAAGCCCATTTGGCCCATCAAGTCTGCA
Organism: Hemiscyllium ocellatum; assembly: GCF_020745735.1. NCBI lineage: Eukaryota > Metazoa > Chordata > Chondrichthyes > Orectolobiformes > Hemiscylliidae > Hemiscyllium > Hemiscyllium ocellatum. Next base: position 13,250,531 of record NC_083442.1, read on the forward strand.
CGGACCTTCCAAACAGCATCTCACCCAAATGCACCATATTCCCATAACCCAATACTTACCATGGCTAATGCTCCTAATCTGAACTGCAGACAATTTAACATGGTCAATCCACCAGCCTGGACTACTTTGGACCCGTTCTGAAATACCAGGACACTACGATGAGAGTGGGAGAGGTCAGGCTTGAAAGTAGTGGTTGGAAGCAGTGATTGTAATGAGTGTTAATACTGCAGCTACAGATTATGGCTCTCTGACCATCCAGTGCATGCATATATATATATGAGCAAGCAGAGTCAGCAAGGCTTCATTAAGGGGATATCATGCTTAACAAATTCATCAGAATTCACTGGAAAGGTAACAAGCAAAATGGATAAAGGGAAAGCTGTGCAAGTCATATCTTTGGATTTTCAGAAGGCATCTGCCAGAGGTACCACATACTAGGTTACTTAATAAGAGCCCAAGTTGTTGGAGATCATATATTGGCTTGGATACAGGTTTGACTTATTAAGAGATAACAGAGTTGGGATAAAGAAATGAGGAAATATTTCTTCAGCCAGAGAGTGGTGGGCCTGCGGAATTCATTGCCACGGAGCGCAGTGGAGGTTGGGACATTGGCTGTCTTCAAGGCAGAGATTGATAAATTCCAGATCTCGCAAAGAACCAAGGGCTACAGAGAGAGTGCAGGTAAGTACAATCGAAACGTCCATCAGCCATGATTAAATGGCAGAGTGGACTCGATGGGCCGAATGGCCTTGCTTCCACTCGTGTGTCATGGTTTTATGGTCTTAAGCTGAGGAATTTCAAGATGGCAACCTATGACCAGTGGAATGCCATAGGGATCAATGCTAGGATGATAGAGTTGTGAATGCATGGAATGCATTGCCAGCAGTGGTGGTGGAAGCAGAGTCATTGTGGACATTTAAGCAACTGCTGGACATAAACATGGATAGCAGTGAGTTGAGGGGAGCGTAGGTTAAGTTCCGATATTTCACATTAGGATTAAATCTCGGCACAACATCATAGGCCAAAGGGCCTGTTCTGTGCTGTACTTTTCTATGTTCTATAGTACACATATAAATACATTTCTATCTATAGAGATGACTATACATTATGAGTAATAGGGTAGGGGAATGGTTCTGGGTGGGTTACTCTTTGGAGGGTCAGTGTGGAACAGTTGGTCCAAAGAGCCTATTTCCACGCTGTAGGGATTTTATATTAAAAAAAATTCATGTCTTGGATGATGGAAATGAATGCACTATCACCATGTTTGCAGATGACACACTCACACAGGTAGGGGGAAGGCAAACGGTGAAATGATAAGAGACTTAGAGCAGATAGACTGGTTAAGCGAATGGGCAAAACTTGGCAGATGAAATATAATGTGGGGAAATGGCAGGAAGAATAGAAGAGCTCAATATTATTTAAATAGAGTAAGACTGCAGAAAGCTTTGGAATAGAGGGATTTGAGAATCCTAATCCATAAATCAAAAAACTAGCATCCAAATTCAGCCATTAATAGGGAAGGTAACCTTTATTTCAAAGCTAATGGAACATAAAAGTAGGGAGATTTTGCTGAAACATCATAAGGCACTAATCAGTCCTAAGGATTACTGTGAACTGTTTTTTAGATTACTTACAGTATGGAAACAGGCCCTTCGGCCCAACAAGTCCACACCAACCCACCGAAGCGCAACCCACCCATACCCCTACATTACCCCTTACCTAACACTACGGGCAATTTAGCATGACCAATTCACCTGACCCACACATCTTTGGACTGTGGGAAGAAACCGGAGCACCCGGAGGAAACCCACGCAGACACTGGGAGAACGTGCAAACTCCACGCAGTCAGTCGCCTGAGTCGGGAATTGAACCTGGGTCTCAGGCGCTGTGAGCCAGCAGTGCTAACCACTGTGCCACCGTGCCGTTTGGGGGCCTTATCTGAAGAATGAAATACTGGTTCTGGAGGCAGTCCTCAGTTGATACCTGTATGGAAGGATTGTCTTATGAACAGAGGTTGAGCAGATTGGGCTTGTACTCTAAATTTAGAAGGAAGAGAAAAGATCTAATTAAAAGAGTCTTGGAGGACTTGGCAGGATAAATACAGAGAGGGTGATTCCCCCTTGTGAAAGAGTTGAGGACAAGGAGAAATAATCTTAAAATAAGGAATCACACATTTAAGACACAGATGAGCAAGAATGTAAACAATCTCTGGAATTCATTATGGCAAAGGGCTGTTGGGGTTGGATTGTTAAGCATATTCAAGACTGAACAGATGTTTAATCAGCAAGAGGATCCAAGAATATAGGAAAAGGTAGCAAAATAGAGTCTAGGATCATCAGATTAGCCATGAGCTCATTAAATGGAGCAGATTCAATCGGGCGAATGGCCAACCTCTGCTTCTAGATCTGATGGTCAATGGGTAAACCTGATAACAATCAAAACAATCTGACTCTGTTCTTTCATACTGCTTCACCTCCAGCAATTTTCATCCTCCACGGGATCTGGATTCTCACTGATCAGCCACTCATGTGGAACCAGTCGCTCTTGTCACAACTCTGGGTAATATTTGAGTCATGGTGCAGAGACTGAAACTGCATTTGAAGAAAGTCAACAGGCAAAACGAGGAAGTTTCTCCTTCCCAGCAATGAAGGTCATGATATAGTCTTTGCTTATTGTCAGCTTTCTGTCAACAAAATGTAATGAGGCAGATTTGATTTGGGGAGCTGAAGGTGAAGGGGCCCTCCATAATATGATGGAAATCACCCTGCAATTTGAGAGGGAGAAGTTGCTAACAGGTGGAAAGACATTACATAAGATAAAGATAACTACAAAAACATGAGAGGGAGCTGGCCAGAGTTGATTGGAAGGGGAGTCTACCAGGAAAGACAATGGAGCAGCAATGGCAGGAGTTTCTGGAGGTAATCCAGAAGCTACAACAGAAATTCATCTCAAGGAAGAAGAAGCATACTCAGGGTAGGATGAAGCAACATGAATAGATTAGATACTTACAGTGGCCCAACAAGTCCACACCGACCCGCCGAAGCGCGACCCACCCATACCCCTACATTGACCCCTTCACTGAACTCTACAGGCAATTTAACATGGCCAATTTACCTAAAATGCACATCTTTTGATTGTGGGAGGAAACCGGAGCACCCAGAGGACATGGGGAGAATGTGCAAACTCCACACAGTCAGTCACCTGAGGCAGGAATTGAACCCAGGTCTCTGGCACTGTGAGGCAGCAGTGCTAACCAGTGTGCCACCGTGCCTTGACAAAGGAAGACAGCATAAAAGCAAAACAAAAGGCATGCAATGTGGTGAAGATTAGTAGGAAGCTTTTAAAATTAGTAGAGGATAATTAAAAAAGCACTAAGGGGGGAAACAATGAAATATGAAAGTGAGCTGGCTAGTAATATTGCTAGAGGTGTTTTAGATAAGAGTAACTTCGATTATCCAAAGGAAAAGGAGGGGAGTATTTCACCCAGTTAATCAAATTCCAGATAATCGAATGCTGGATAACATAGTTTAGCTGAACATCAGGACCTTGCAATCTTACCGGATAACCAAATGCTGGATAATCGAGGTTCGTCTTGACATCAAACATGAGACAGAGGCAAGAGTGGACATTGGCCCTCTGGAAAATGAGGCTGGAGAAGTAGTAATGGGGAACAAAGAAATGGGAGACGAACTAAATATGTATTTTGCATCAGTCTTCACAGCTTACCAGAACTTCGACAGAGTCAGGAGGCAAAGATGACGTAGTAAACATCACTAGGGAAGCTGAAAAATTCAAAGGTGGATAAGTCACCTCAGCTAACTGGATATATCCCAGAGTTCTGAAGGAGACTGTGGAATTTTTAGGCGATCTTTCAGCAATCATGAGCCAGGGAGGGTCATAGAGGACTAAAAATGGCTAATGTAACACTATTAGAAGATCCAAAGACACATACACCAAAAACCACTAACTTCATCAACAAGGAGAATATCATCAAGCTAATCGACCTATGCATTACCACCCTCTTCACCTTCAACAACAAAACCTACAGACAAACCAACGGAACACCCATGGGATCTCCGATATCAGGGTTCCTAGCAGAGGCAGTAATACAGAGACTTGAGCAAACAGCTCTGCCAACCATCCAACCCAATTGTTGGGTCCAATACGTGGATGACATCTTTTTCATCACGAAACGAAACAAGTTAGAAGAAACCTTCAAGATCATCAATAATACCCTTACTGGCATAAAATTCACTAAAAAGGAGGAAAACAACAACAAACTGCCATTCCTAGATGTCACAGTAAAGCAAACAATCAACAGGGAACTTCAAACCAGCATCTACAGAAAAACAATAAATAGGGACCAAAACTTTAACTACAGAAGCAATCATCCTAATCACCTACAAACATAGCTGCATCAAAACATTATTTCAATGAGCCAACACACACTGCAGCACAGAGGAACTATGCAGAGCAGAGGAATATCATCTATAACATGTATTCAAAAAGAATGGGGGCCCAATGAACACAGTCCACCGATTTCTCAGCAACAAACCCAAACAAGCAGACAAAACGCATCCAGAAACCCTCGCCATGCTCCCCCACATCAAAGACATCTCGGAAATGACTGCCAGACTACCCAGACCCCTTGACATCATGGTAGCCCACAGACCCACCAATACACTAAACAGCAGCTAATGAACTTGAAAGACCCGATACAGACAACAAGCAAAACTAATGTCATTTACAAAATACCGTGCAAGAACTGTAATAAACACTACATTGGACAAAACTGGCCACCAGGATACATGAACATCAACTAGCCACAAAACGACATGACCCTCTCTCACCATTCCCTTACATATGGATGAGGAAGAACACCACTTTGGGAAAAAACATCCATCCTAGGACAAGCCAAACAAAGACACGCACGAGAATTCATAGAAGCATGGCATTCCAACCAGTGGAGGGCACGGTGGCTCAGTGGTTAGCACTGCTGCCTCACAGCACCAGGGTCCCAGGTTCAATTCCAGCCTTGAGCAACTGTCTGTGTGGAGTTTGCACATTCTCCCCGTGTCTGTGTGGGGTTCCTCCGGGTGCTCCAGTTTCCTCCCACAGTCCAAAGATGTGCACATCAGGTGAATTGGCCATGCTAAATTGCCCGTAGTGTTAGGTGCATTAGTCAAAGGGGGATGGGTGTGTGTGGGTTACTCTTCGGAGCATCGGTGTGGACTGGTTGGGTCGAAGGGCCTGTTTCCACACTGTAGGGAATCTAATCTATCAACAAACACATCGAGTTAGACCCCAACTACCACCCCTGAGAAAAGGAACAGGAAGTGACTTTACCACAGGAAATAACATCACCACAGGAAATGACATCACCAACCTAAAGAAACCCAGACATATAAATAGAAAGCAGGAATTTTCAGCATTGCTTTGCCTGACGCCCACTGAAGATGTTAGCTAGCAGGGTAACAAAATCTGGAAATGAACCTTCCAGCTCAGTGAGCAAACCTACATCCAAAATGTAACACTTCTTTTAAAAAGGGCTAGAGGCAGAAGACAGGAAATTATAGACCAGTTCACCCAACCTTGGTAGAAAGAACAGAAGTGTAGGCAACTTCTAAATGGGGAAAGGCTTGGAACCGAAGCACAAAAGGACTTGGGAGTTCTAGTTCAGGATTCTCTAACATGAAGTTTCAGTTGGCAGTTAGGAAGGCAAAAGTAAAAACAATGACTGCAAATGCTGGAAACCAGATTCTGGATTAGTGGTGCTGGAAGAGCACAGCAGTTCAGGCAGCATCCAAGGAGCAGCAAAATCGACGTTTCGGGCAAAAGCCCTTCTTCAGGAATACAGGCAGAGTGTCACTTATTTCTCCACCCTTCAGGCTCTCTGCCTGTATTCCTGATGAAGGGCTTTTGCCCGAAACGTCGATTTTACTGCTCCTCGGATGTGCCTGAACTGCTGTGCTCTTCCAGCACCACTAATCCAGAGTTAGGAAGGCAAATGCAATGGTAGCATCTACTGCAAGAGGGCCGAAATACAACAGCAGAGATGTGCTGCTGAGGCTGCATAAGGCTTTGGTCAGACTGAATCTGGAATATTGTGAGCAGTGTTGAGGGCCATATCAAAGGATCGATGTGCTGGTGTTGGAGGAGATCCAGAGGAGGTTTACAAGAACAAATCTGGGGATGATGGACAATTGGTTGAGGACTCTGGGTCTGTGTTCAATGGGAGTTTAGAATGATGAAGGGGGATCTGATTGAAAATTACAGAATTCTGAAAGGCCTGGATAGAGCGGACACGGAGTAGATATTTCCATCAGAAGGAGAGACTAGGACCTAAGGGCACAGTCTCAGAGTAACATGACAGCCCTTTAGAACTGAGATGAAGTGGAATTTCTTCAGCCAGAGGGTGGTGAATCTAAGGAATGCATTACCGCAGAAGGCTGTGGAGGCCAGGTCATTGAGTGTATTTAAAGACAGAGATAGTTATGTTCTTGATTATTTGTTGTGTGGGATGTAGGCATTGCTGGCTGGCGGGCATTTCTTGCCCATCCCTAGTTGCTCCTTGAGAAGGTGGTGGTGAGCTGCTGCCTTGAAGTGCTGCAGTCCACCTGCTGTGGGTTGACGCACAATGCCACTATGGAGGGAATTTCAGGATTTTGAGCCAGAAACATTGAAGGAATCATGATATATTCCCAAGTCAGGACAGTGAGTGACTTGGAGGGGAACCTGAATGTGGTGGTGTTCCCATATAACTGCAGCCCTTATCGGGGGGTTAGTAAGGTGCTGTCTGAGGATCTTTGACGAATTTCTGCAGTGCATCCTGTAGATAGTACATTCTGCAGCTACTGAGTGTCAGTAGTGGAGGGAATGGGTGCTTGTGGATGTAGTGCCAATCAAGCAGGCTGCTTGATTGAAAGTAAGAGATTGGTAAAGAAATAAGGATTATAGATTGAAGGCAGGTGAAATGGGGTACAGGAATATATCAGCCACGATTGAATCGTGGAGAGATTCAATGGGCTGAATAGCCTAATTCTGTTCCTGTATAGAACACAGGACAAATCTTGATTTGATTTGGTATTGTCACATGTACAGAATACAGTGAAAAATATTGTTTTGCAAGCTATCTGGACAAATCATACCTTACCTGAGTACATCAGATATAGAGCAGAATACAGTATATAATGTTACAGATACAGAAAAGGTGCCGATAACAGCAGGGAAAAGGCTGTTCTTGAATCATTTGGTATGTGTTTTCAAACTTCTTTATTTTCTGCCCGATTGAAGAGAGTGGGAGGGGTCTTTGACTATATTAGCTGCTTTCCTGAGGCAGTAGAAGATGGAGACAGAGGCAATGGAAGAACGACAGATTTTCATAATGGACTGGGCTGTGTTTACAACTCTCCAATTTCTTTCTGACTTGAGCAGAGCAGTTGCCATACCAAACTGGGATGCATCTGAATAGGATGCTTTCTATGATGCATCCATAAAAATTGATAACAGTCATGGTGGACATGCCAAATTTCTTTAGCCTTCAGAGGAACTAGAGGTGTTGGTGCGCTTTCTTGACCGTAGCATCGATGTGGATGGACCAGGACAGATTGTTGGTGATATTTGCTCCTAGGAACTTAAAGCTTTCAACCACCTCCACCTCAGCTCCACTTCCTGAGGTCGATGACCAGCTCCTTCATTTTGCTGACATTGAGGGAGAGATTGTTGTCGTTAAACCATGCCACTAAGCTCTCTCTTTCCTGCACACTGTCTTGTCACTGATTGTTTAACTTGGCTAGGTTGTGCGGAGGAAACTGCACCCACCACCCGAGTGCCATGTTAGTAAGTGGGAAAAGGAGATACAAATTGACGCAAATAAGGGGCTGTGGGGAGCGATCAGGGCAACAGATCAGGCTGAGATTGTACAGGAAGAATTGATACTGAGAAGGTGGGCCAAATGGCATCAGGAGCAGTGGAAACTTGCATAATTCCAGGAGAGGATTTAAGAGACATTTAAGATTTCTTGACTTACAGTACACGGACCATTCAGTTTTAAAGATTTGCACAATGTCATTTGGAAAAGAGGTGAGTTCTCCCTGATATCTTGGTTAATAATTGCATCTCAACAAATATACATGATGTAGCCATTACTTCACTGTTAATGCTAAGATTGTGCTATACAAAAACTGTCTGCTGCATTTTCCAACTCTACAACAGCCCCACAATCAAACAAGTCATTCACTGGATGCCATATAACTATGACATGCTGTACCAATGGAAGTATCTTCTTTCTCTTCCAGACTATACTGACAACCAATCAACTCACTGAACATCGGCAAATCCCAGCTCCTCCAGCACACCAAGAAGCTCACTATGGAGAATAGTTTCAGTAAACCAGAGCAGAACAATCTCTGCCTCCTAAGCCACTGGTCATTAAGAGCTCTCTCAGCCAGCACTGATATGGAAGGATTTAAAGCATTATAAGTGAAGGTGATGCAACCGAATCAGGCAGCAAGGTGGCAATCCCACACTAACACAACTCACAGCTGGGCAGTAGGGAAACTGCACAGCCGACTGTGAACCAATAAAAGAAATGGCATTTACGTAGCATCTTTAACATACAAAACTTCCCCAAGATATTTTCAGCCAAAATCCAATACTAAGTCACATATGAAGATGACCAACATTCCTGACAGAGTGGCTTAAAGGAAGACAGCGAGGCAGAGGCAGAGTTTCACAGGGAATTCCAGAGCCTAAGGCCTAGGCAGCTGAAGGCACAACAACCAATGATAGTGTGATGAAAATCAGGGATGCAGATGAGCAGTGTGGAGTTGTGGGACAATTGACAGGTTGATGAAGATTACAAAGATCAGGAGGGAGAGGACAGAGCATGCTCTAATCCAAAGTTGTTAAGATGAAGTAAGTCTGGCTCATGACTGACTTTAAAGATAATATAGTCTCAATTGAGACCTTTTGTGAATAAAGGATCTAGCCATGAACCATGCAAGAGAAAAAAGGGACATAATATTGCTGAAAAGATTACAAATCTTTAATATTAGGACCATTGTTCTTTTGTACACGCGTTACAGAGCTGGGATTAGGCATGCAGAGCAGAATGTGTAGGTGATATGAAATTGGAAACAGTGAAAAATGGAGGATAGTCACAATCTTCTGGATGACAGGCAGACGAGTGTAATGATATCTTAGAGTAGGAAGAACAAACTACAATTTTAAAGGAAGTCCGAGAACAGAAAGACTGAGGGAGGGGGAGATACACACACATCTTCAAAGGTGGCAACTAAAGTCAAGAAGTCAAACAGGACTTTGAGATTCTTTCTTCAGAATAATGGGTTGGAATGAGCAGCAAGGAACTAGCATAGACCCACTGAAGACAACAGTGCAGGCATGGGAGGAGAATCAATGATTCAATTAGTTAAGAGTGTAAACAAGCAAAGGCAGTTCCACCAGCTGATCAAAAGATATTGGGGTCAACCATATTGAAAAGAATCGTTTACCATGGTTACAGTCACAAGGAAAATCAGTGACTTCAGTAAGGTCAGGTTCAGTAATGTGGCCAGAAACCTGACACGAGATTCAAAACATGAAACTTCAAGAAAGGTGGATACAGATTTGGGAAGAGAAAACGCTCAAGGGCCTTTGGACACACGAGAAGTTAGAAATGAGTCAAGAGACCCGAGAAAAGGGAACTGTCAACAACATCAACTAACATAGGGCCCGGAGCTGCTGAATGCTCACCAGCTGGGTCAGAATTGCATTCAGAGAGAAGTTGCATCACGGAGGGCAATGGAAGATATGGGATAAAATCAAAGAACATGGTGAGTTCAATGTTAGAAACAGTGGGAGTATTGTGACACAAAAAGACACAAAGTGGCTCTAGAAGGCAGTTTGTGGTGAAGAAAGGCATATTTTTGCATATTAATATCAACTTTCAAACACGGTTTGAAGATTTTGTTTCTCCCCTCCCCACTCAACAAGTAGAGATTGCAGAAGATGGCATATGCAACAAATTGTATTTAAAACTAAACAAGGGAGTCAGGGAGAGGGAATGAGCGAAAATCCCCTCCTCCTGTGCAGCATTTTCCATCATTTCAGGGCAGTTTAAATTGTGCAAGTCCTGTGTCTGTTGCACCAGTTTCTCAATGTGTTTTAACAACCAGCCTAAGCAAATCCAATGCTATTACATTTGCAACCAGCTTCATGAGGCCTGGGAAAACAGCATTCTGAACGCAACACAGAGGCATCCTCCATCTAATGTATGTTCCAAATTATGTCAGATCAGGTAAATTAGTGTGACAGACCCACCCCTGTTTAAATACAAGTAACTGGAAAAAGCAAACTGGACGACCTTAAACACATGGCCTGAAAAGCTTTGAACAATTTTTACTTGAGCATAGACTGCAGAAAACCTACAGTAATCACATATCACCCAATATTTACTCAAGAAGTGAGGGAAAAAAATTAAATTCCTGTTCACTAAGATCCTCAAACGTGGCATTGATATTACAAACTTAAAAAGGTTCACTCATTCCCTCCTTACTTGCATTCTGCAATTCTACATAGATCTCACAAGAGAAAGTAAGATAACTCTGAGCTGTCTGGATATTTCAGATCAATGAAAATAACTGAACTTCCCACACATAGATATTAAACGTCATCACAGCTGCATATTAACATTTGAGCCTGACCAGGGCAAAATGCATAAGATGGCTTCAGTTTGACAATTAATTTCACAAAGCAGCTATCCAGTGACATCTGCAAAGCACGGATGTATGGACATACTGGCTCCTGTTCATGAGGATTCTGAGAGCCAGCCATTGGAATCTAGTCCTGGTATTCATGCTGTATCCATTAATAAACATCAGGCTTGGAGACAGCCAATACCACTTTAGCAAAATCAGGGTCCTGGATGCTAGGATTTTGAAATGAAATGAAAGGGTAGATACAGATGGGCTGCATCACAGCTTGCTATTCCCAGTTTTGTACCTGCGATATCCTCAAATAGTAACTAGAGAAATTTGATTAGAACACTGATATCCACTCTCAGATCTCCCACGGTAAAATGCAGTGCTTTAAAATGTCGAAGTATTTCTCCAATAAAAAGCTAGAAATTCTAATACTTGATGTTTAATTTATAACAAAGAGATTTTGTTTACAATGGATTGCTGCATGCACATACCCACCATTTTGAAATGCTTTCAATTTCAAAATGGTGCGAGTGAATGTAAGCTACTGCAGAATTTCAGGCACTGAAAACACGAGCAGGAACCACACACACTGATATATCTATTCCATTCATGAAAATCTTTCAAGATCACGTCTTCTGAAAAACAATTCCTTCTTTATGTAGTACAACCCTCCCCCGTATGGTGGATCAGGACCAGCCTGCTGTCCTCAAATTCAGAGAAACTGGTCATGTGATCAGCAGCAGTCTGCTGCGCTCAATTAGGTGGATGAGACTCCCACTGGTTCCCAGCAGGCAGCTTTGTTCTCATGTTTCATTCTGCCTTCACCTGTTCATAGCACATTATTCAGGGATAGAAGGGGAGTGACAGAGACATAGACGCTGACAGGGAGGCAATGATTTTGGGAGGGAGAGGGGGAGGGGAGGGGGAAAACAGAGAGACAAGTGATGGGAGGGAGAAGTGGTAGGACAGAGGGAGGGAGAAGTGGTAGGACAGAGGGAGTGGGAGGAAAGTCGGGTGTGGGAAGGCAGGCAAATGGGGGAGAAGATGGAGGCAAGTGGAGAAGGGGGGCAGGGTGAGATCAGGAGGTATGCAAAGTAGCAAAGGGGGAACAGCAAAGAAACCGGGGCAAGAAGGGAGCCATTGTGGAGTGTGAGACGGGGAAGAATATTTGGTGGTCACGCTCTAATTGCTGAATTAATAATCCAATGGCCAGGTTAATAATCTGGGGACAGGAGTTTAAATTAAATCCACCATGGTAGATGGTGAAATTTGAATTCAATAAAAATCTGGCCTAATAAATAGCATATTAATCATTATCAATTGTCATAAAAACCTACCTAGTTCAGAATTTCAGAAGGAAATCTGCCATCCTTACCTGTGTCTGGCCTAGATGTAACACGAGACCTCCAGCAATGCAGCTTACATTTAACTGCGCCCTGGCCTAGTTGGCAATGCCCAAACCCTGTGACTGAATTTCTTCTGAAAAGTCCTTGTGGAGACGGCTTGATGAGGAAGGAGTGAAAGGGAAAGATGTGTAAATTTTTGTATGGCTGTGAATGCATATATTTCATTAATTCCAGAACTGTGTAGAGCTCCAAATACCAAAGATTGCTAAATTAGCTTCTGCAATGTGCTCGTGTTCAAAATTTTAAAGATACGACCGAAAAGTTTAGAATATACAAGAACATAACAACACAAAATGATAAATAATGCACTGAACTGATTTCAAAGATATTGTACGGCCATTGTAATCAGAAGCAGCTGATGAGCTTTCTACCAAACCAGAATCAAAGCATGTTTCATTGTCATGGCAAAGAGATAGAGGAGACTTCTTTTGAGATCAAGTTAGTCTTCCCATAAACCTCGGCATCTCATGGCAGTTCTGGAGTTGCAATTTGGTCTGTGATCAATTTGAAGACTGGGTTTTATGGAGTTAAGACAAGGTTGGAAGGTTCCGCCTGGTTGGAGCTATAGAGAGAATCCCCAGGCTGGCTCTCACAGTGTAAGGTAATACTGGAAAAGGAAGAGAATAAAAGTAAATGCGTAGGATTTGTGGATCACTTTGGATTGGTTCCAGAAGAATTGGGTATCTACTTCAGAGACTGAATAGCCTCATGAAACTGGAATTTTCAGTTGTCATTAAAAGTAGAAAAATGCAGAATCTGTTTGGTAATTTAAAGAATATAAAACACTTTCTTATTCAAAATGTGGATATACACACTGGGAAAGGTGCAAAACTTAACCAACTCCTGGGAAATAAGGCAGAGACTGAGGTGTCAGTGGGAAAGCACTATAGGGCCAGTGATCATAATTCTGTTAGTCTTAGGATAGTTGTGGAAAAGGACAGACCTGATCTAAAAATTAAAGTTTAAATTGGAGTAAGGCCAACTTTGAAACGTTGCTGGGAGAGGATGTTTGCAGGTAAAGGGAGGTCTGGAAAGTGGGAGGCCTTCAAAAACAAGATAACAAGAATCCAGAGGCAGTGTGTTCCTATTTGTGTGAAAGCCAAGGCTGGTAAGTGTAAGGAATGCTGGATCACGAGAGAACTAGTGAGAAATCAGTGGTTAGCACTGCTGCCTCACAAAGCCAGGAACCTGCATTCGATTCCACTTTCTGCCTGTGTGGAGTTTGCACAGATGCCATTCTCCCAGTGCCTGCGTGGGGTATTTCCAGGTACTCGGCTTCCCCTCAGTCCAAAGATGTGCAGGTTAGGTGGATTAACCATGGGAAATGCAGTTACATGGATAGGGCAGGGGGTTGAGTCTGGTTGGGATGCTCTTTAGAGGGTTAGTATGGACTCACAGGCCAAATGGTCTGCTTCCACACTGTTGGGATTCTATTTAATTACTCTTGTTATTCTTGTTTAGTCAATACAGTAAAAGTTTTAAAATGTTAAATCCAGCTATGTCCTGCTTTCGGCAAATAACTGGTAATTCCAATTTCTTTGAACTGTTAAAGGTCTCGCCAGGGATCATAACTGTTGATGTGCTAATCATCCATTTATCAAAGCAGAGGGCTGTCTTCCACAACTGTTTATTTGAAGTTGACAATGCAATGCAAACTCCAGTTTGCTCTCTCCCCACCCTAACCAAATTCTTTATGGGGAGAACTAACCATTTCTTTGACAGTGCAATAACACTATCTATTTCCATAAATATATTCAAAACTTGACTTATCTATTGACATCATGTAGGCAAGCACATCAGGTCAGTGTGCACCATATCTAAAGGCTTCCTTTTATCCATCTTACTTGTTCTTTCCACAAAAGAACTCTCATCAAGCACAATTTCCATTTCACAAAGCCTTGTTGACTGCCTGATTTCACTGTGCACTCAATGGTAATTAAATTACAGTGCATTAATACAAATTGCAACAGGGTCCTATGTTTTAAAATGTGTAAATACAGAACATAAAGCATATTACAGGAGTATAATTTTATCCAGAATTTTATGTTTCAGCATTTAGTTTGTATTCCTAGCCCCTTTTCCTTGAATTGACTTCTTCAGACGTGTTGTAGACAATAGGTGCAAGAGTAGGCTATTCTGCCCTTCGAGCCTGCACTACCATTCAATATGATCATGGCCGAGACATCCCTGAAGCAGGTGGAACTGAAACCCAGGCCTCCTGGTACAGAGGGAGGCACTCTACCAAGGTGCTACAAAAGCCCCTACTTTTAGCCTCGTTTTTTTTTCCCCAAAATAAACCAAGTCATCTGTGTCACTAATTTAAATTAAATTATATCCTTAGCTCTTAACTATATAGTCCAATGAGAATCCACTGGTCTCCATTATCTCTGGAGCACGTCTCATTCTTAAAGGGACCATCAGTTTCAACATTGTCAATAACAAGTGATATAAATAGGAACTTTTCAAATCCCCCTCCCTCTGCAAACTGTTTAATAATAGGTTATCCCCTACACCATGAGCTCATATTTTGTAACCTTTGCTGTGGTACCTTGTGAAAACACTCCTGGAAATCCATGTGCACCAAATCTAAAGGCTTCCCTTTATCCGCCCACAAAGGGTCTCCACCAAACACAATTTTCATTTCTCAAAACCTTGTTGACTTTGTCTAAATGCACTGAAATTTTCTCAGTGCCCCACTATGAACTCACAGAAGTACATTCCAGCACTTTCCCTAAGACAGAGCAGCAGCAAAGTGGCCTAGTTTCCTGGTTTCTATCTCTCTTTCTTGAAGTGGTTATACTCCCCTCATCTAACACAAAACAACAAGAAAGAAAAATTTGCATTGATATAGCATCTGTTATAACTGAACATCTCAAAACACTTTTAGGCTAATTAAGTACTTCTTGAAGTGTAACTCATCCAAATGAAATAGGAGATGCAACAACGACGAACTGGACACAGAGCTCCCACAAACAGTAACTATCAGATAATCTGATTCTATGCTGATTGAGGCATGATCAAGGACAAGGGGGATCTCCCTGCTTTATTCCCCCCACCAAACTAATTCAGAAGCAGCCACCTGATAGGGCAGGCAACAGCTCAGTTAAATACTCATCCAAATGATCAAACCTGCAACAGAGCAGCATTCCCTCATACTGCACCAGACTGGCAATATTGCTTTTTGTGTTAAAGTCCTGAAAAAGTTCTTGAAACCAAACTTGGACCCAGAGGTGGGTTTTTAAAAATTCATTCACAAGATGTGCACATCACTGGTTTGGCCAGCATTTATTGCCCATTGCTAATTACCCAGAGGGCAGTTAAAGTCAACATCATTGAGAGTCTGGATTAAAATGTAGGCCAGGTCAACTAAGCATGGCAGTTTCCTTCCCCAAAGGATATTAATGAACTAGATAGATTTTGACAACAATTGACAATGTATTCATGGTCTCCATTTGACTCTTAATTTCAGGTTTTTACCGAATTTAAATTCCACCATCATCCATGGTGGAGCCCAGGTTCCCAGAACATTACCTGGGTCTCTGGATCAATAGGCCATTGCCTTCCTCTGACTGCCAAAGCTGACAGCACTTTAATTCACACAACAAATTCAGATGCTTTGTAACAAGTGAAGTGCTCACAGACTCGGTGTTGTCTTTTAAAGTTGCAAACGGAAATATCACACATCTTACACGTTCACCACTGGCAAATTTCACTTCAGCAACCTTCATTATCCTGCTGAAAATTCTAGAGGTCATAAAAATACAAATTGGATATCTTGATTTTATAAATTTTATTTTTAGATTCTATAAATTGCTTGCATTTTATATAATTCTTAGATCTCAGAATCATAAAACTGACTACATGACATTTTCATAAGTCAAAGATGGTAATCTGGTTGAAAGCTGGGATACATAGAACATTGCGATATCTGCAGGCAGGCCATGGGAGTGCGGTGATAATCTGCAGGTGGCTCACAGGATGTGGTAGGTTTTGCTGGTAGATCACTGATTGCCCACGTTTCCTAAATTACAACAGTAACGACATTACAAAAGTGGTTCATTCGCTGGCAAGAGCTTTAGTGACATGAAGTTGTGAAAGGTGCAATACAAGTTCTGTTTCTGACTTCCTACATTCACTCTTGAAGATGTGATCATATTCTTCAGAGGTGTCCCATGCTGAAAAAACTGTGACACACTTTTCGACACAAATTGTTCTGGGTGAATGCAGGCTGCTAAATCTGAAGGGATTGAAGTGCTTTACCTAATCCACTGCTCCAGTGTCTCAGTTTAATCCCTTGCTGATTATGCGACCTGATTTGGTCACGGTGCATTCAAACAGCAGTCATGACTCGAAAACCCTTCATTGCAGCCCAATTTCCAGCCAGACAATTCCACAGTTGGATATTCAATTCTACTGCCAGATAAGCAGCTCCACTCACGCCTGGTTATATACAAGCATGAAAGTTCCTGACTCCAGTTAGAATAGTCTACACAGAATGTTACAGTAGAGAAACATTCAGCTAAACTGGGTCTATTCCAGGGACGATGTTTCACACACTTCTCCTTTCCCCTTAGTTTACCCTTCTATTTCTTTCTCACTGTGCTTGTTAGCTTCCCCTTAATTGAATCCTGGTTATCTGCCCCAACTATTCCAAGAAGAAGCAAATTTCACATTTTCCCAAGTAAAAGCTTTTCACCTGCAGCTACTACTGGAATCATTACCCAGAAACATAGAAACAACAAGCAGCAGTAAGCTATTCAGACCTTTGAGCTTTCTCTATCAATCATTTCGATGCTGCTTAATCCAACATCTCAATACCATAGTCCTACTTTCTTTCCACCTCTTGATGCCTTTAACATATAAAGAATTACCAATTTTTTTCCCCCTTGATGTAATTATCTTATTACATAACATCCTTACATCTACAGTCCCAATCTTTGGACATCTCACAAACAGGAATGTTTTCTCCAATTTCAATTTAAAAGTCTCTCAGCCTTTTCTAGGGAAGAGTCCCAAGCCTGTTCAGACTTTTCCGATGGCTATGGGAAAGATTTTGACATACTCAGATCTCAAAGAAAGCAGAAACTTAGTATGAGAAACAAGTAGGAAGAAATATAAAAACAGATGATAGACACTTCAAGTACACAGAAATAAAAAAAAACAAAATTGAGTGCTGGCTCCTTGAAGGAGGAGACTGGGGAATGAATAATGACGAACAAGGCACTGGCAAATTCAATGCTGGCAGCTGGAATATTAAATTTGGGTAAATCTTGCTACAGTTACACAGGGTATTCACAAGATTGCACCTAAATTACAGTGCACAGTTCTGTTCTCCTTAACTGAGGAGTGATATCCTTGGATTGAAAGCAATCTAGAGAACATTCACTAGGTTGATTCCTGGGGTGATAGGCTTCTCTGAGGAGGAGTTATGGTACACGTTAGGCGCAGTGTTTGTAAGAGTCGAGAAGATTGAGAGGTGGCCTAATGATTCCAATGACACTGAGAGATTGTTTCCTTCACAGGGGATACCCAGAATTAGGCAAAAGTTTCAGACTAAGGGCTCTCCCAATTTAAGATGAAAAAGAAGAGTTTCTTCTACCAGAGGGTAGTTGTTAATCTACAGAAAGAAATTGAATACATTGAATGACCCAAGTCTCAAAGTGGTGTTAGACAGATTTTGATTGACAAGTGAGTCAATGTTATAAGAAAAGGAAGTGGGGTTATGACATAACCATATCAACCATAACCTTAGTAAACAGTCAAATGGCCTGCTCCCATTCCTATTTGTTACACACATTATTCAGATATCAAATCTGGTTTCTGGTACCTGTATTATCTTTGTAAAATTTATTCTCCACTTATTCCAGTGCTTGTATAATCAACTTGTATTCTGAAGACCCAAACTGCACAGTGTTGAAGAGAGCAGAAAGAGAGAGCGAGAGAGTAATCATTGCCTCCAAGCTGTCTGTAAACTTCATCTGACACCAGACATGTACTGCCTGCTGTTTATAATCCACCTAAATGTATTTTCTTCCCAGTCAGGAGTTACGATGAAACTTTATTGTCACTGTGAATAGGAGGCCACTTTGAATCAATTGAGAGCTACTGCATGTGGTTTCAATGAAGCAGCAGTAAGCTGTGAGCATGTCTGTCCAGTAAATGGAGGATTTGGCTGAGTACAGATCTTCCAGTTGATTAGCAGAACATAGACAGAATCAGCAGCTTCTCAGCCTACGTGAGCCAAGAATACTACGTCATTGGCAATAACAACAGAATAGTTTTCAAATTCACACAGAAGTCATCAATACAATTCCAAAGTGAAAGCAGCAAGTCAGATGAACTCTGAAATGAAATCAAGACCCCACGATTTGCTGAAAGTAACTTCTCCATCAGACTGCCTGACTGCATCATAGGTTAGTCCAGACTAACAAGTGATCCAATATGATGGAATACAGAATTGTTCACCATCTTCCACATAACATGGAACAAACAGCATAAACAGAAGGAACACAAAACTGTCAGCCTACAACAGGAAGGAACACACCTTCCAAATGTTAGCACTAAACTACAGCGCACTCATGATATATTGGTTAACTAAGTGTGGAAAGTTGTGAACACTTGTCAAATTCATCGTCAAACTCCACAATAAAAACACTTCCTTTCACGTAATGACAAGGCAGAGAACCTGACAGCAGGATAGTCACGAATCCAGAAGCTCACAGCTAAGACCAGCTTTTCCTGTGCACCTCACAGCTGAATGTGTGGTTTACATTCAGGCTGCACAGTATTACAGGAATGAAGTGCTGGTTCTCACATCTCCAAGCAAAGGATCCTCTCAGATAACACCAGCCTGTTTGATTTGCTTCAACATAGAATAAAAGCCACATGAGGCTGCTTCTGGAACAATCTTGACTGAAGCATATGGAACCAATTCAGGCATTTTAAAATCATAACAACACCACAACAATGTCAAAAGAGATCAATAAGTGGGGTAAGCAAATGGTCTCCAAGTAGCAATCACCACAGATAAGATCCCAGGATTGGGAACCCCAACGTCATTTAAAGTCTAACTGATTAGGCAAATGTGATTCAGTTGATCAGCCAGACCACTTGATAACAATTGTAAATTTAGAAAACTTTTGGAAGAGGGCCTCTTGTGATGTACCTGCCCCTGGATTCAGAGGCCTGAGTTCAAGTCCCACCTGCTCCAGAAGTGTACTAACATCTCCGAACAGGTTGATTAGAAAAGATAAGTTAAATAAAAATGGAAAAGTTTTGCAAGGGTGCAGCAGAGATGTCCCTCCTCGGGAACAAAGGCCCACCTTTGTTCAAGTCTCACTCCACGGGTGTGTCATTACATGTCTGAACAGGTTGATGAAAAATATCTAGAAAAGCTTTGGACAACTGAGTCATTCTTTTGCTTACACTAACTGAAACCACAAACCCTGCCTCAACCTAAAGTCTAACATGAGCTAACTGTGGTTTGAACAATTAACCACACTTGCCCCGGTCTGGAAGACTCCTCCTCAAACAAACTGAAGATTTTTTTCCTGTTTCCCCAGTTTGCTGCTTCAACTTCTCATTCAGATACTTTCACTCTCACTATATGCTCTGTAGTTTCTCTGCGATGGGCCCTGCCTTCTAAACAGCATGTCTTTGTAACTGATAACAGGATATAATAAAATCATGAACCATACAGAGGGCACACACTGCTAGATACCCAAATTTGAGGAACTGCTCCACAAGTACAAAGTTTCTGGGAATTCAGATGTTGTTAGACTCAAAATGATAACTGCATTTGTATGCAATTCAAGGGAAGGTAATGGCCTAGTGGTATTATTGCTGGACTCTTATTTCAGAGACCCAGGTAATGTTCTGGCAATCTGGGTTCAAATCCTGTTACAACAAATGGTGAAATTTGAATCCAATAAATATCTGGAATTAAGAAACTATGACCAGGAATCCATTGTCAATTGTTGGTAAAATCCATCTGGTTCACTAATGTCCTTTTGGGAAGAAATCTGTTGTCCTTACATAGCCTGTGTGAGAGTCCAGACCCACAGCAATTAGAGATTGGCATTAAATGTTGGCCTCGCCAGTTATGCCTTTATTCTGTGATTGAATGAAAAAGAATATCCAACATTTTTATGTGGGAGTTTCATTTCAGTTAGACACACTGCATAAAAGTCCTCATCCCACTGATTACAAGCTTTCCATATTTATGCAACAAGTTCATAAATAGGGGGAGGGGAGGGGGGGGGGGGGGGAGGAGAGGGGGAGTGGGGAGGCATGGTGGTGTCACAGGACTAGCAACCAGAGTCCCAGGTTCAAAGGTAAATTCAGCTAGCACAATTCAAACTCAATGAATAGTCAGGAATATGAAGCTAGTCTCAGTAATGTTGACCATGGTAACTCCCATCAATTATAACTAAAAGCCTATCTGATTCAATAGATGCCTTCTGTGGCTCCACAGTGGCTCCACATCCACAGCAATGTGATTGGTTCGGAACTGCCTCAAATGGCCTTGCAAACCAAGGGCAGCTAGGGATGAGCAACATGTTGATCTTGCCTGTGGCATCCAAGTTCAATAAATAAAACCTTCGAAAACCCTGAATGATGGAATAAGGTGCTGACGCCAGAATTCAGTGATATCCTTAAACTCTTCCAAGTTTGCGAGTAGCTATTAAAGCACTAATTCTGCCTGTGCTTTTTCTTCCTCTGTGCAACATTTTACGGCTATCTATATTTACCTGGCACAGGTCCACATTTAGTCTGCTCATTTTACAGTCCCAGTTAGCTGCTCAGACCCTCCAAACAAAAACATTTGGCATCATGTACAAGATTTCGTCTTTGGAGTCAAGAGGATGTCACTCAGAGGAAGTCATTTCCTCCAAAAATATCAAACAGTCAGGATTTCCCCTTCTAAATCTGTGTCAGTAACTACTATTTAAAGAACTATTCAAGAACTATGATTTTATCTTGATATCTAATTCCATGATTTTGTCTGGTATGACATTAAACTGGTGGTTTAAACTAACTAAACTAATCGCCTCAGTCCATTTTTCCAGCTTCTTTGAAAATGGACATCAGGGCAGCCAACATCCAAACAAGCAGGAGCTGAGCAGTCTTCATCTCTTTACAAAAGCAGCACATTACAAAGTTCAGTCTTGGTCCCATTTACTCCCCAAGGATAATACCAGCCAGCGCAGCACGATGTGTTGTTTTCAACACCT
This sequence comes from Hemiscyllium ocellatum, assembly GCF_020745735.1. NCBI lineage: Eukaryota > Metazoa > Chordata > Chondrichthyes > Orectolobiformes > Hemiscylliidae > Hemiscyllium > Hemiscyllium ocellatum. The sequence goes on from NC_083442.1 coordinate 13,271,873, forward strand.
GTTTAGTCTGTCTAGGACTTCCATCTCACTGATGTCAGTCACTAATCCAATTTGGATGATCACCAATTATGGAGGGCTCCATATTTACTAATTCCCTGGTGATTTACACACAGAAGGGACAGCCAAAATAGCTCAGTTAGGAGAGGGCTAGACTGAAGATTTAAAAGGTCCCTGGTTCAATCCTCAGTTTTGGCAGTATGCCTACAATGATTTCACTTCAGGGCCTCTTTGAGGGATCATGGCACAGTGGTTATGTCCCAGTCTCTGGGCCAGAATGTTTGTGTTCAAGTCTCCTCTGTCCCAAAAGTATCTTGACAGCCTCCTCTTGTAACTTTGTTTCATTCTCACATGGAATCTGGGTATTACTGACTGGACCAGCATTTATTGCTTACCCAAGCTATCCTTGAGAAGGTGATGGTGAGCTATCACCTTGAAAGCACATCCCAGGAGTGAATAAAAAAGCAGGGGAATTAAAATATTTCTGTTTATAGCCATGTTCATCTTATGGGCTCATTACATCCTCTGACCTGCCTACATCCTGCAAAAACTTTCTTATTGCTCCTTTACAGGACTCCTGACCATTGTTTTAACATATTAGAGAAAGTCTTGAATTCATCTTAGTGGTCAGCTTTACTTTTCTCCTGGGAGGAATTATGCATTGTGTTTTTCAAATCTATTTCCTTTAAATAATAATTGAAACAAATTCCAAAACAGTTCATTGAGAAATCAATTTCAATTATCCACTATGGCTCAACCTATCCACAGTGAGGTTGGCACTGAAGACCCTACGGTTAAAACCCGAAACGTCGAATTTCCTGTTCCTTGGATGCTGCCTAACCTGCTGTGCTTTAACCAGCAACACATTTTCAGCATTGAAGACCCTACGACAGTTTTCACTCTCCCAAAAGAGAAAAAGAAAGACAATTCAGCCAGGAAGAAGCAGCAGCAGCTCTGGGAGAAATCACACGAATGAGGACAATCATGTTTGGCTATACATTATCCCATCATTAAACAGCATTCACTGTCAATGAACTCGAGGAGACAGAAATTCAATCCTGTCCTTGAAACTAAACCCCAAACTCCATTTACACAGCATCTAGAAGCAAATATATTGTGCACAGTTGCATCATGGAAAGATAATCAGACAAAAATGGAAACAGATATCTAAAAACTGTGTCATCAGAGGCAGGTGTTAAAGAGAGTCTTGACAGAAGAGGAGGTGGTTTGACAGGACAATTTCAGACGTATGACAGTAATGGTGAGGAAAAGCAAGTGTGGGTTGAACAAAAGGTTAAATCTGCTCTGAATTTGGAGATCCTGCCTTTCTACAACAAAGTTTTGGGATGAAGTGTGCAGGCACTGAACCAAAATCTCCTCTCACCTGTCCTATTTGCCTCTGCTTAATGTTTGTGGGATCTTACAATTGAACCACACTTGTCTGCAGCATGCTAAATATATGTCAAAGATTTAATACATTGAATGCAAAATATTCAAGGCTGTTCCGAAGCCATGATCATAAAAAGGTTCAAATTTTATTATATTTCCTCTCTTTCTTGGCCTATTGCTGATGTTCTTAAGTCTCCTGTGTGCACATATTTGCCTTCATCCTCAAACTTCCAAATTCACCTCTAATTGTCCCTGCATTAATTCCCATTTCTTTCATTTAACTTAATGAAATTTATCAGAACACAAAACAAATCTGAAGGATGAAAACACTAAACACTAAAAGTGAAAACACTAAACACTCAACTCAGGAGAGCAGTGAAATAATTGGAACTAATGCATAATAAAACACCCAATGATGAATAATTACGTAGTTCTTTATCTAGCTATAATTATTTTACACACAACCCATTCTTGGACCCTATGACACAACCAATATTCCATTCCCATCGTAAATCAGCGATTACTGATGTGTAAAACATCAGGTGACCCAAATGTTTAATTGAGAAATCTAGGAAGATAATTTTCATTGATCTGTATCCAAAGTTTTTGTTTTAACACAGTCCGCAAAAGGAACAAAGCCTGTATCCTGTTTTGAAATTTAAAATGTGCAGCATGCAATTAAGTAGATCAAACACAAACATGCACATTGCCAAAACATAGTCACTTCCGAAACATTTTCAACAACTGTTTTCCAATAATTAAGAATGAAAACACAAGATGTGGACAGAAATTTCATCACTAACCTGGAGTTGAGGACATCCCAGCTGTGAACTGTGAGTTTATATCACTATGTCTGTAACATAGAAAAACCTCAGAGCAAAAAGCGTGAGCCACATTAAGTCCAAACTGGTCAACCTTTAGAGGAACATCCCAGAATTCTTGACAGGTAACAAAGGGGAAGGAAATATCTAGACATCAAGTCAAGGGAGGAGATATTGAGAAGCACAACCAAAAAGCTGTGTCAAAGAAATTGGAATTAAGGAAGGCCTCAAAAGGAGGAAAAGTAGATGGAGTGACTAACTTCAGGGACCAAATGACAAAGGGGCTAACAGTGGAAGGGAGGGAGGAGCTCCAAAAGCTGGGTTCCCAGGAATGGAGGAGTGTAGGGGGACGTTTAAGGACTGGAGGGAACAGAAACATGGAGCAATGAAGCTGTGAAGGATTTAGACATGAGGATGAACAAATAGTTCAGTAAGATCACAGATGCTGCATGAGCAAACAAAATACTACTTCCATTGAACTGAAATTTTGACATGGTTGACATTGAGGTAGATGCAGTACAGGATTCCACCAGAAAGCAGAAAAAGCACACAACTCCTTCGAATACATCACATTGGGAAGGCGTAACAGTAAAACCCTATGATATAGCTGCCTTTATTTCCCAAGTTTACATGCCCAGCAGAGATCAGTGGTAGTCTATACCATCGCTTGGTCCAGCTGTCAGCATTCTGACCTCTGATTTTGAAAGCTGGAGAGTGAAACTCCACTCCAGCACTCCAGGCCAACTATTCAGTGTTGCAAGGCTGCAAGTAACAGTTCAGATGTTAATTGGAGGCCTCAACTGCCTGTTCCAGTGATCCAGGTCAGCACTGAGGATTCAATCAGGCACTAAGTCCATGGACTTCGCCCAGATTTCTGACCAACATTCTTCCCTCAATCATCACTTTAAAACAGATGAATTTGATCAATTGCTTTTTATGGGATATTGCTCTGGGCAAAAAAGTTGCCACGTGTCGAGAACCACTTCCAAGACATTTCACAATCTCCACAGACCATATACATGCATCCACCCTGTTTACATAGAACAGGATACTACAGATTATCTGATTTGGTTGAGGGAATTATCCAGAACAGAAGAACACCCCTACTCTTCCTTTGCATTAGATTTTCCCATCAAAAGACAGAAAGCTTCTCAGTTTTAAACATCAAGCCAGTGCCTCCCACACTGCAGCACTCCTTCAGTACTGTATCAAAATGTCAGTCTCGATTACTATTTAAATTGATGCAGCTGCCTTTAAACCTCCGACCTAACTTGGGAGATGGGTGTCACACCACTCAGCCTAGAGACCAGCCAAGTGAAAAATGCAAATTGACATCCTTGCCCCTGAGACAAGGCTGTTTAGACAACACCTTCAAGGACAAGAACAGATATGCGAGAACGTCACCAGCATCAGGCTCCTCTCCCTTCATCCCCCGAGTCAGCAAAGACTTTCCAAATCTAACTGTGATCAGCAGTTCTCCATCTCTCTCCCCACTATTGCAAACTCTAGTCCTGGTCTAGCTGCCCTAGTCACTGATGTATAATTGACTTGGGAGAGAGGGACTCGCTGGATATTTCTTCATACAGTGGTGAAAGGTAGGTGGCATCAGAGTCTCGGATAGGAAATTGGCTGGAGCTCATCACTAAACACCATCAACACACTGCAAAGACTAAACTGAACACTTTGACAAAGAAAACTATAAATGCACAGCATGACTCAACAAATGCTGTCAGAGGTATCATTATGACACTCACCAATAATATTTTGCAAATCAGCCAACAGGCTCAGCGCAAGGAATGATGTGGTGTGAGCTGTCAAACTCCAGAACTTACATGGGTGACTCCAATGGTTATTTCCTGCAACTTTCCCTTAGCCTCAAAGTGATTTTTCTCACCTTGCTAGATCTGTACACTAAATTCCCATTCCTGTAGGCAGTAAATTCTTCTACAAGGGCTCTCGAAAATTTAACATCTTACATTTCCTTCTTTCTATTACTTCCTATTTTTTTCTCTCAATCCAATCTTTCTTCCTTCCTCTATTTTCTTGCTGTACCTGGTATAACAAGCTCTCCCTCCTTCTTGGTCATTCTACTGAATTTTGAACACTCCTCAAACCTGTAACAATGGAGTCCTGGTCTTGTTGTTCACTAGGGTTCAGGTGTCATGTGTTGGTTAGCAATGGCAAGTTACACTGAGGTTTACACCGGAACAGAAAAAATGCAGGAAATATCTAAAAGAAAGCACACACTCAAAGATGCCTCACTGCTGTAAAATAAGTGGCCCACAAAGTTTTGTATATCAGCAAAACTTTGTGTAGAAGCAGTGACTGGACTGGAGATGCTCAAAATTGAGAAACAGACGGTTCACCAGCCTTCAACAGTCTTCTTTGTCAAAGACAAAGTGGTCTGTACTGCGTGGCAAATGATTCTCCCATCAGAAGGCATACTGAACCATAGATCACAGACAGCAATTCAAGATTACACACACTGCTAACAACACTGGTCATCCATGCAACATTACTGGGACTGGTGTGCCAGTCACTCATCCATTTCACTGCTCACTAACACTGAGAGATGATTAACAGTACAGGCACAAGGCCAGCTGCACTTCTCGTGGGTTAACCAGCAATGTAACAAGCATCAAAAACAAAGCAACACAGTTGAAATCATTTTGAACAATTAAACTACTTGGTTGTGACAGAGGTAAATAGAATCCTCAAAAGACCCCATCAGAGCAGGAGCACACAAAGGTCGAGATCATACAGTGTCCAGTCAACAGCAGCAGCAACCTGTCCCTGAGGCAAACGACACAGTTACAGCTTGATGGCTAAAACAATGATCAGTGGCCAACCAACTCTTATTAGATTAGATTAGATTAGATTACTTACAGTGTGGAAACAGGCCCTTCGGCCCAACAAGTTCACACCGACCCGCCGAAGCGCAACCCACCCATACCCTACATTTACCCCTTACCTAACACTACGGGCAATTTAGCATGGCCAATTCACCTGACCCGCACATCTTTGGACTGTGGGAGGAAACCGGAGCACCCGGAGGAAACCCACGCAGACACGGGGAGAACGTGCAAACTCCACACAGTCAGTCGCCTGAGTCGGGAATTGAACCCGGGTCTCAGGCGCTGTGAGACAGCAGTGCTAACCACTGTGCCACCCAAATCACCATGATGCTTACTGCAACCATGAAGTAAACGCTTTAGTTGTTGTTTTCCATGACCATTTTCTTAGTCTATCAAAGTTGGTGGCTGTCTTTCCAATGCACGCACTGAGCTTTTTGTCAAGAAACAAGCTGTAGATCTTTGAACTTGCTGACTGTTTCCAGGAGTGTATTGTGGAGTCTAGTTACAGGCTGAGGCACAACTACCTATCCTAGAACTAGACTTTCATGACCCTGATGGAGAGGGAGAACATGATATAGGTGTGAGACAGGGGATCCATGTTTTGAAACTGATGTGTCTGGGCACTGGTGCAGCATCTCCTGTTGCTCTCTGATCAGAACATGATGTCCTTCGTTATTACTCTTGACACTTCAAGTTATTTGCCAAAACTCGCTTCCACAGCCACATGACATTGCTCAGTGACTGCCTCCAGGTCAGACTCACCCAACATGGATTCCAAACGAAGTTTCATCCTTTGTGTTTCGAATCCACCTTGGATCACATGTGGCTCTGTGATCGACGACACTTCACAGATAGCTGTTCTTGCCACATCCTGAGATCCACACTCAATGCCATGCTTCGCTATATACACACTCTCTACCTCTTTCTTCATCAGCACTGCCTCAAACTGGCTCAAAGATGCCCTACACCCCCACCCAGTTCCACTCCAACTTCCAACTCATTCGACATGCTAACAAAAAACTCTCTTTTCCTTTCAGACGTCAAGATGCTGCACCACAGAGACACCCACAGCTCTCTGGAAGATTCCTCCCCACCCCTTCCCTTTTCTCCAACTCCATCCTCTCTTCCCGACTTCCATTCTGATGATAAATGTTCTGTACTCAGCAAAAGTCTTAGTTTTATGCACTCACCTCTATGAGTTTCAGGCATGACATGATGTTGAATGCTTCTTCTGTGGCATTTGCCTCTGTGATCATTTCTATGGACAAGAGTCCTCTCCCCATCTTACTGACCACGTCGCCTGCTTCCAATACTCTTCCCCTCCACCTGGATACTGCCCTCTGACCTTTTTACCTGCAATCGACCCTTTCATCAAGAGCTGTCAATGTGATATCGGTCGCCATAATTTCCCAGTCGTCTTACCCATTCAAACCTATCTCCCTCTGAACTAACTGCACTCCATGTTCTCATATTTAACCCTGACTTTGTAATCAAGCCTGCTGACAAGGGTTGTCTGGTGGACTGACCTCTAAATTGTGGAGGCTGAGCACCAGCTCTTGGACACCTTCACTTACCTCCCCCTGAACCGTGACCCATCACTGATCACCAATGGTCACTAGCCTTATTTCATCTGGTGATCTCCAGCCCACACCCTGACTTCCCCACTGCCTGCAAGCTCACAGTTCCCCAACCTCTCATACCCTGCTTCTTCCTCCATCCCAAAACCCACACAAAGAACTGCCCAGCATAGCCTTTGTTTCTGCCTGCTCCTGCCCCACAGTAAACTCTCGGACCTTCAGGTGACCATCGTCCAAGGTGGACTTTGGGACAACAACGCAAAGTGGCCAAGCAGAGGCTGATAGCCAAGTTCGGTGCCCATGGGAGTGGCCTCAACCGGGACCTTGGGTTCATGTCACACGACAGGAGACCCCATTGCATGATACACACTCTCTCTCACACACTTACGCAGAAACCCTTTTATACTCAAACACATACACCTCCCACACTCTCATCCACACACGTACCCTCTCACAGGCTTATACTCCATCACTCACTCTCTCTCACACAGGCACTCTTACCAAGCTTGCGCGCGCACACACTCTCACATACGCTCATTCTGTCTCTCTCTCTCCTGCACACACGCACACAAGTTTATGTGGTGAATTAGTACTTGCAGGTACATTCTATTTTGCTTTAAAAAATGCAGAACCCGCCAATCCATTCTAAAAGATGAAAGACGTAACAATCCAGGATTGTTAAACATGTCATTGTATTACTGTAATCTTTTGCTATAAATTTTGTTTTACGCCCACGTTTGGTCTAAAGCAGTTATCAGTTCAGGCTTAATGGCTCAGTGAGGAATATGCTGGGCCATGAGGTTACAGATATGGAGGAGTACAATTCTGCTGCGGCTGATGGCCCACAGCATTGCATGGATGCCCATCCTGAGTTGTTAGATCTGATTAAAGACCATCCCATTCAGTGTGGTGGTAGTGTCATTCTCAACGTGAAAGTGGGACTTTGTCTCATCAAGGCCTGTGCAGTAGTGACTCCTTCCTATACTGTCATGGTCAAATGCATCTGTAACAGGTAGACTGGTAACAATGAGATCAAGTGGAATATACCCAGGGATAGATCAGCCTTATTCTCAATCATATTTGCTGAACTAGTCTGTAGACCAGCTCTCCCAATTTTGGCAGATGCCTCCTGATTTCATTGAGGAGAACTGCAGTGCTGACCAGCCTGGCTCTGTCACAGTCTTTCCCTATGCTTATTCTAAAGCCAGGTGTTCCATCTAGCTTCATTCCTTTGTTTAGACTTGGTAGCAGTTTGATATAACAGTGTCTTGCCAACTCATTTCAAACACCATTTAATAATTAATTATAGTGCTGTGGGTCTTGAGTCACACCAGATAAAGATGGCAAAATTCCTTCCCTGATAGACAATAGTGAATCAGATGGGTTTTTATAAATAAAGATGATTTCATGGTCACCATTAACAGATTGAGCTTTTTAGTGCAGATTTTATTGAAAGAAGTTAAATTCCCTCGCTGCAGTGGGATTTGAAACCATGTCCCCACAGCATTCGCCTCAGCATCTGTTAAGATGGACAGATAATTAGTCTATTGAAAATGTAGTTCATTCTTAATTGCCTCTGACAAATGTGTGCCTTGCCAATGATCTCACGTTCAACGAGAGTGGCAAATGGTCACAGTATTACTATCCTATTCAATTAAGTGTAATAAAATGGAACAGGCTCTTCACTTTCCAAAGGAACTCATCTTGACTGATACTACAAGGATAGCCATGTACCCAATCTGCATTATTTTTATTACTAATGTTTGCAATGAAAATAGAGAAAGCTTGGTTTTATGCCCTGATTTTCTTCTTGGGGTTTCTTATTGGAGAACTCTCAAATCCTGCAGACTCCAGGAGATTCCTGCAAGGGAACATGGGAGGTTATTCTCAACATGAAGGCAGTGGCAACACAACCAGATAATGAGAAAATCTAATGATCTGTCACTCGAGAAACATCTGACCTCACACTGGTAAATAACAGGGCTCTGACTTCACTGCCAGAATTATGAAGCAATTCTCACCTGACTGACAAGAACTGAATTGAACAATTTATTTTGTCACTGGCATTTTACAGTGAATATTACAGTAAAATACAAGGAAAGTTTCAACTGTTGCCACTATGTAGCACCATTTTGAATAGTTTAAGAATAAAAAGTTAAAAAAAATTGAAACGGTCTACATCTTTGCTAGCCACCTGAGAGTCCCTGAGCAGGCTCACCAGTGACACCTACGCCACCACCACCCCTCCCCCACTGCTTTGCCAGACCCACCAATGTAAGAGTCACCAATCTTTCGGCACCATCCCCTCACCTCTGGGCCCACCTCTTTGATGCCCAGTCCTATGCTGAACCTACACTCTCCCAGCAGCGGAGCGAGGGACTCCTGATTGCAACAACACCTCGCCGATAACCAGGAGTCCCCACTCCGGGCCTACCAAAAACCCAACGAGGAGCCCCTGTCTCCGCTGCCTTCTTGATGACACCAGGAGTCCCCGCTCCAGGCATAACATGCTGCTATTGCTGCAGCCACCGCTTCACCAATGCCAAGAGTCCCTACTCTGACCTACTGTAACCAGGTGTAGCTGGCTCTGCTGCCAGGCCAGGCCACTGTGCCAAGAGTCCCGCTCTGGCCACCCTGCTCGGAGATGTTGCCTTGCTGGCACCACCTTTAGGAGTCCACTGTCTCCAATCGCTAGAGAAGCTTTGCTGCCACTGCCCCCAAAGGCTGACAGGACACCCTTGCTGTTGCTGCTGCTGCTTCCAATCACTGGGAGGAGTTGTGTCTGCCGCAGCTGCCTCCAACAGCCAGCAGATTGATGCCATTCCACACTTGTCCCATTCTCGCTGCCACACCGATACCACCAACTAACCTGCCAAAGGTAAATGAAAGAAAAAGAGAAGTAAAAAGGGAAAAGAAAGCAGACAGGATGAACGAGCCCCGGGCAAGAACCCACAATCAGCCCTGGTGCTCCGTCGCCATCTTGGAAACCAATAACTCTACCAGCGAGTGCTGCAGCATAGGCGTCTCAAAAGTAGCTTCCCCTTCACCACTTATCTCACTTGAGGAAGGATTTATTGCTGTGCAAATTTCACACACTGGTGACTGGATTGAGGGATTTGTCACAACAGGATGTTTTTTTCATCCAGGGCTGCGCTTCTTGGTGTTTGGGAGAGAGGTGACCTCATTGCAATGTGCAACATTTTTAACAGACTTGATTAATTAGGTGTTGGATGTTACGCTCGAATGGAGAGGCTAGAATTAGCCATCACATTTCTGGAATAAAAGGGATTGCTATTTAGTACTAAAATTAGAAAAGACAATATTTCCTCTTTATTGATTGCGTTGGAAGTAAATCAAAAGAGAAACTAAGAATTAAGGGACAGTGGGATAGAATTGGAAGTGAGATAGAGAATAGGGGATCAGCTGTAATCTAACTGAATAGCTGACTAGATTAGAGGGGCAAAGTAGCTGAAGGCTTATATTTGGCATTGCCACTATTTTCAATTGCAGCAGTTGATATCCAATTAACTCAAGGAACATGAAGGGTTTTCAAAAACTCAGTGACCTTGCAGGGTCAAATGTCACAAAAAGGACACCCAGAATGCTTTGACTGATTCAAACCACTGGCAGGTTTGGAAACCACACTAAGCATAAACCTGGCTCAAGTTTACAAAGCTGGCTGCATGTCTAGTCATACTTCAACTAAAATTGATCCAATCAAACACTTGGACAAAATAAGGAATTAGAGCAGTGCCAATAATTAAACAGACAAAATTACATCTAGATAACAGAAGATCCAAAAGGGTGTCTGATGAAAGGAAAATGAACAAAGGCAACCCAGGCTGAATTAGATCATCTCAGCAGGGAGGTGCTGGCCGGTATCCAGAACTACAGAACAGCCAGAAGTCTGAATGCTAAAGATGTGCCCCAATAGAAAGGCTGGATGTCAGAATATTTGGAGGCAGGAGGGATAAATTGAACTGATCTTTCCTCTCAATCACCATTCAGCTATCCATACTGAGGAAACGGCAACAGAGCTAGATACCAGGAAGCTATGGCACCTGCCAAACAGAATTCAGCAAAGAGCAAAAGAATGGGGAAAAACAACATGGGCAACTATAGGTACAAATGTAAGTTGGTCATACTTGGGTAAATATACAAGCTAGAAAGCACCTGGATTTGGAAAGAGGTTGTCCTGAGATAAATCATCTTAGTCCCCCACAGAAAATAGTACTTTTGTTGTATATACATAGTTGAATTAAGAGGTCTTGGTCTTTGGTAGGATTCTCAGACAAACAGCATTTCAATACGGAGCGTCTCTGGCAAGGATGGGCTGCGTTCTATTTTTCACTCAGGGTTTCTTGGACTCTATTGTCAGCAATGACTATTGAGGGAGGAATGCTGGCTTGGACAGCAGTAACACTGTCCAGGCAGTGAACGCCTCAGAGTAAAGACTGTCCACCAACAATACACCACCAACTTCAAAACTCAAAGATGGCACAGCCAAATTATTTGAAGTTCTAGAATGAGGAACATTCGGACTCGAGACCATAGCAGTCAGTCTGATTTTGTGAACAATGAGGCAGAGGTAGTTCAAACTGGAGTCAGTCTGGGGGAGATGGTGACGTATTGGTATTGTCACTGGTCATAGGGTCATAGAGATGTTTAGCATGGAAATAGATCCTTCAGTCCACCCGTCCATGCCGACCAGATATCCCAACATAACCTAGTCCCACCTGCCAGCACTTGGCCCATGTCCCTCCAAACACTTCCTATTCATATACCCATCCAAATGCCTTTTAAATTGTACTCGCCTCCACCACTTTCCCTGGCAACTCATTCCATACACGTACCACCCTGTGTGTGAAAAAGTTGCCCCTTAGGTCTCTTTTATATCCTTCCCCTCTCACCCTAAACCTATGCCCTCTAGTTCTGGACTCCCTGACCCCAGGGAAGACTTTGTCTATTTACCCTATCCATGCCCCTTATGATTTTGTAAACCTTTATAAGGTCACCCCTCAGTCTCCGAAACTCCAGGGAAAACAGCCCCAGCCTATTCAATCTCTCCCTATAGCTCAAACCCTCCAAGCCTGGCAACATCCTTGTACATCTTTTCTGAACCCTTTCAAGTATCACAACATCTTTCCAATCCTTGCCCCCTCAACCTTCATCGAGCACATACCTACTCTAATCCCATCTGCCAAACCTGAACCTCTAGACACAGAGGTTCATACGCTGCCATGGCAGTTGATTGAATTTAAATTCCATTCTGGAATCAAATGCTAGTCTCAGTGATAGTACTATTAAGCTATGAATTATCATTGAAAACCCATCTGATCCACTAACGCTCTTTAGGAAAGGATATCTGCCATCCTCAACCAATTTGGTCTACCTGACTCCAAACTCTCAGCAATGTGGTTGACTCTTAATTACCCTCTGATGTAATCTAGCAAGGCATTCAGTTCAAGTCCAATTCAGGGTGGGCAATAAATGCTGGCCCTGCCTGTGACACATTTTGTTTTCAAGGTCCTTTCGGTGATGTGGTCATTATAGGCAATTATTGCCCATTCCTAATAGCCCAAAGATCATTTAAGAGTAAGCCACATCTCTAAAAGTCTGGAATCACATGCAGCATTCCCTCTAATTTTCTTACTGGCTGCGCAGGTCGCTGAGGCCCATGCACAGAACAATTGTCTGGGACCAGAAGTCACTGGCCTGATTCAGGCACTGGCACTGTGTGGAACATCGGAGCAGCTAACATTGGTCACTGCACCATTCCTGATGAAGGGCTTTTGCCCAAAACATCAATTTTCCTGCTCCTCGGATGCTGCCTGACCTGCTGTGCTTTTCCAGCACCACTCTAACCTAGACATTGGTCACAGATAGGCAAGGGCAGCAGATTTCCTTCTCAAAAGGACATGAGTGAACTAGAGGGGCCTTTGATTGTAGTCACATGGTCACCTATTCGCTTCATTCCAGATTTTTTTTCTTTCAATTAAAATGTTACCATGATGGCACTTGAACACATATCCTCATAACACTGCCCTGGGGTTCTGAATTGCTAGTCTCATCAAATTGCCACTATGCCAAGGCAACCCCTCAACATCCCCTAATGTGAAGGGTTGGAGCATTTTATAGTTCAATTATAATTTAATCCAATGAGTTCTATACAGAAAAGAAACTGCAGCATAAATAGTAAAGTAACCTGATAAAGATTTAGACATAAGCTGATTATACTCAATTTATAAGGTGTATGGTACCAAATATTCCAAAAGCCCAGATAAGACATAGCACTAAAATCCGATAGTCAGTGGTTATCAAGGGAAAACTTAGAATAGGAATAGCCTAAACAAAACCAAACATGGTGCTTGTTAGTAGGTGTTAAAATTGCCATTTGTGCGGAACAGTAATTTAACAGAAGGATCTGATATGGATAAATGCAACAGAGCATTGATCAAAGCACATTATCAGTTCTATTCAAATTATCAAGCAGTCTAGTCAGTCTCTTTCTGGAAAAGATAATACTAATTTTGGTCATAGAACATGAGGAAGATGAAGTATAGGAATGAAGAGATTGCTTTGCAAAGAGGGCAGTCTCGGTGGACACGGTTATGTCAGGACATTGGACTCTCAAGAAATGGCTGGATACTACAGTGATACATCAGGGTCAGTACAACATAAGACTGACAACCTGTCACGTCAACACTTCTCTCAATAAAAACCCAAAGAACTGCAGATGCTGTCAATCTGAAACAAAAGCAGAAGTTGCTGGGAATGCTCAGCAGGTTTGGCAGCATCAATGAAGAGAAACCAAAGTTAACATTTCAGGTCTGGTGACCTTTCCTCAGAACGCTGAGAAAAGGCCACTGTTCCAAAACATTCACTTTGATTTCTCTTCGTAAATGCTGCCAAACCTGCTGAGCATTCCAGCAACTTCTGTTTTTGCTACACCTCTCTAACCTACACATGCCTCTGGTTCACACGACAGAGTTAAATAATGTTCTGTCATTCAGTCAACTGTGAAAACAATTACAGGCACAGTACTATAGAATTAACACTGCAAACGGCAACTAGGGATAGACAAATGCCCAGTAACATACAAAATGAACCAAAATATTTTTACATCAAACCAAACTTGTGACATGCAATAATAATGGCAGAGCTAAAAACAATTTCCAATCTAAACCATTAAATACTTTCAAACGGAAATAATTCACAGCAGAAGACATGAATTGGAGTGGCAGAAATGACCAAACAAGTTAATCATCCATGATAACAATCTTGACACTTAATGCAAGTCACTCAAGTAAAATCTAACTTTCAGAGACAATTTATTCAAATATCTAACCTAACCCCACTTTGACCAAAAGATAAAAGGAGCAAAATTAGGTGATGCGGCCCTTCAAGTCTGCTCCACCATTCAATCATGACTGAAGCCGTTTCAACACCATTCTCCTGCTTTACCTTCTTCTCCATAACTCAATCCTAATGGAGAGCCTATTGATCTCTACCTTAAATACACTCCATGATTTGGCCTGCACAGCCTACTGCAGTGATGCATTCCACAGATTAACTATCCTCTGGCTGAAGAAATTCCTCCTCATCTCTGTTCTAAAGGATCAATGTTTCATTCTGAGGCTGTGCCCCTGGATCTTAGTCTTTCTGAGGAGTAAAAATATCCTCTCCATGTCCACTCTGTACAGGCACCTTGGTATTCTGTAGATTTTGATGAGATCACCGCCCTCTACTTCAAATCCCTTTGTGCTTTAGATTTCCAAAGTCTTTCCCCACTTACAAAATAGTCTATGCCTCCACTCTTCCTACCAAAGCGCATAACTTCACACTTTCCCACATTGTATTCTATATGTCACTTCATTACCCACTCAGCCAGCATGTCCAAGTCTTCCCCATCTCTTCAACGCTAGCAATCTCTCGACCAGAATGATTAAGGACAGTCAACATGACTTTGTGTGTGGGAAATCATGTCTCAATAACTTGACTGATTTTTTTTGAAGTAACAAAGAGGATTGATAAGGGCAGAGCGATGGATGTGATCGATGTGGACTTCAATATGGAGTTCGAAAAAGTTCCTCATGGGAGACTGGTTAACAAGGTTAGATCACATGGAATACAGAGAGAACTAGCCATTTGAATACAGAAATGGCTCAAAGGAAGGAGATAGAGGGTGGTGATGGAGGGTTGCTTTCCAGACTGGAGGCCTGAGTCAGTGGTGTGCCACAAGGATCAGTGCTGGGTCCACTGTTTTTTTGCCATTGACATAAATGATTTAGATGTGAACAAAGGAGGTATGGTTAGTAAGTTTTCTGATGACACCAAAATTGAAGGTGTAGTAGAGAGCGAAGAAGGTTACCTCAAAGTACAATGGGATCTTGATCACGTTGGCCAATGGGCTGAGGAGTAGCAGATAAAGAGTTTAATTTAGATAAATGTGAGTTACTGCATTTTGGAAAGGCAGTATAGGGCAAGATTTATACACACAATGGTAATGTCCTGGGGAATACTGCTGGACAAGATGACCTTGGAGTGCAGATTTCAGAGCTCCTTGAAAGTGGAGTCTCAGGTAGGCAGGATAGACAAAGCATTTGGTATGCTTGCCTTTATTGGTCAGTGACTGAATATAGGAGTTAGGTCATGCTGCTGCTGCACAGGATATTGGTTAGGCCACTATTGGAATATTGGCTTCAATTCTGTGGACTCCCTCCTATAGAAAGGATGTTGTGAAACTTGAAAGGGTTCAGAAGAGATTTTACAACGATATTGCCAGGATTGGAGGGTTTGAGCTGAAGGGAGGGGCTGAATAGGTTGGGGCCACTTTCCCTGGAGCATCAGAGTCTGAGGGGTGACCTTACAGAGGTTTATAAAATCGTGAGGAGCATGGACAGGATGAATAGACAGGGACTTTTCCCGGGCACTGGGGGGGGGGGGGGGGGGGGGGGGGGAGGCAGTCCAAAACTAGAGGGTAAGATTTAAAAGGGACATATGGGTCAACTTTTTCACACAGGGGGTGGTGAATGTATGGAATGAGCTACTAGAGGAAGTAGTGGAGGCTGGTACAATAACAACATTTAAAAGGTATCTGAATGGGTATATGAATACAAAGGACTTAGAGGGATATGGGTCAAATGCTGGCAAATGGGGATTAGAATGTGTATAGGGTATAAGCAGGCAGGGACAGAGTTAAGTTCTGGGTTTTGTGAAGGCAGGGAAAGAGTTAAATTCTGAGTTTTGTGAAACAAGAGATTCAGCTAAGCATGACTCAGATAAAAACTAAGTTAACAATGGAGTGAGAGAGGCAAGGGTAATGGATTAGCACGATGGAAAAGCATTCGTTATGTACAGCCATTTAACATGATGAGGTAACATTCAGTATGTGAGGCTACTTTAACAAGGTGAAAAGTATTCATTATGTGAAGCAATTTATTCCTTGCGTAACAACAGATGACTTAATCGTTGCTATTGACACTCGCTGATTGTAATGGTCACCCAATCAATATGTATGTTGCCTTCTCTGGATGCTCCTCCCCGTAAAATGACTATATAGTTCATTGAGAAACTGCTGCTCCAGAGAAGACCGTGAATTCATGTCTCTATGCACATGGGCAATCATTCTCTCTCCCTCCAGGGCCTGGAATTAAGATGGGGCGGGGGGGGGGGGGGGAAATGGGAGAACGGGATGACAATATTGGCGTCGTAAGATCCAAATGGATAGTTACGATCAGACAGTGTCAGTGGCCACCCTGAACATCGGTGTCTCCAGACGGACGGGCCCACAAGGTAAGATTTTAAACCTTGGTCCCTCTCGCTATTCCTGTATGTCACTGTTCCTTGGTCAATCGCGCTCTATTCTTTGGATTCCTCAAACAGTAATTAGTTAAGTCGTGAGACACAGTCTCACAAACGCGCTGGCTGGCAAAGGTTCAAGTCCTCTGCAATGCATGGTGGGGGGGGGGGGGGAAAGAGGGTGATTGAGGTTTGAGGGCTCCTGGGGTGGATTTGGGTTGAGGTTCGAGTCTCCTATGCAGTACTAGGGTTTGAGCCCCCTGAAGTGGGTGTAATTGAGATTCAAGTCCTCTGCACAGTACTGGGGTTCGAGTCTGCTGGGCGGGTTGATTTGAGGTTCAAGTCCTCCGCACTGTGCTGAGGTTCGAGCTTTCTGTGTTTAAGTGGAGTTCCAGCAAAGTGAGAAAGGGGATAAAGTGGCGAAAGTGGAAGCTCTGCGAATTTTTGTTCTGGGGGAAGAGAGTGACTTGGACTGCAGCGCCATGTGGTCTGCTGCGAGGGCTTTCTCTTGTTATAAGTGTACTTTCAGCCAAAGGATGCAAAAAAAACCAAGAAATGCTGAAACTAAGGTTATACTAATACTTGGGCTGAAAAGGAAAGGTTTCGATGTAAATTGTGCCACGTTGTGAGTGATGTTTAAAAATTTTGGTTTGGTAAAATCCTGGTTCAAAAAATCCTTTTAAGTAACTGTTTTACCTTGGTTGAATTAGGATTTCTATTCACTGTATTTGTTGGGCTATGGCATGGGGCAGATTTTGTTTTTACATTGAAACTGTACATTATGTCTTTTTAAAATTATCAAACTTGTAACCTTAAAACGAATTGATTTAGTGCCTTGAGCCCCTGATTTGTTTCAAATTCTCCAACACCTCTTTAAACAACAAACAGTTGGGTCAGTGGTCATGCTTTAGCCAGATGAGAGTATTATATTAAAATATCTTTACTGCTGCTGTGTTTTTAATGCAGAGTGTTCACAAAAAGAATGCACTTTTGAGTTTGATGTTTTGCTAAGATTTTAGAGAATATTAGAACTTGAGGCGGAGCTGTTTAAATTCTGTTAATTAATTTATTAGCCCCCTTCATATTGCAAATTGATCTCTACCAAAATTGCCACCGTAATTTCAACTGTTTTATTTGGTAAGTTTCATTTGGAGAACATTTTTAAAATATTTAGCATTTGTTTCTCATGAATATTTGAGATTTAAATCTGAACTGAAACTGCCTCTTCAATTGCTAAAGCACAGGAAACACTTGTTTTCTTGCTGTTCCAGACTTTTGAAATACTTTTCCTGACAGCTCTCACATTAGCCAAGTATCAATTTGTTAAAAGGAAAATAATTTTGACTAACCTGAATGAAGACACCGAGGGTTTGATTTTAGGACCATCGATTGTTGTTTATAATTGACTGAATTGTTTAGGCAGTACAATTTAGAAGTTTCTGGATTGTATAAAATCTGATAATGTCATAAATAGTGAACAGAGTAACAGACTTCAAGAATTCAAAGAATGCAGAAATAGGCAGACACAATTTAGTGTAGTTCAATGTGTAACTGCCTTCGCACTGATAACCACTTTCGGTAAGGAAGGAATGAGAGAGGAAATTTCAACAGCTGACAGGATGACAGGCGTAGATTTCTTTAGGTTATCTGGTCAGCATGGACAAGTTGGACTGAAGGGTCTGTTTCCATACTGTACATATCCAAGACTCTATGTTTGCATCATCTGCAAACTTAGCAACAATGCCTTCAGTTCCTTTGTCCATAGCATTAATGTGAATAGTTGTGATCCCAACATGGACTGTCAAATGTGAGGTTGTCATTTTGGAAGGACAAATAAGAATGCGGAATTCAGGGTTAATGGTAGGGTTCTTAGTAAGGTGGAGGAGCAGAGGGATCTTGGGGTCTATGCTCATGGATCTTTGAAAGTTGCCACTCAGGTGGATAGAGCTTGTAAGAAGGCCTATGGTGTAATAGCATTCATTAGCAGAGGGATTGAATTCAAGAGTCGTGAGGTGATGTTGCAGCTCTACAGGACCTTGGTAAGGCCACATTGGGAGTACTGTGTGCAGTTCTGGTCGCCTCATTTTAGGAAAGATGTGGAAGCTTTGGAGAGGGTGCAGAGGAGATTTACCAGGATGTTGCCTGGAATAGAGGTCATATGAAGATAGGTTGAGAGTGCTAGGCCTTTTCTCATTGGAACGGCGAAGGATGAGGGGTGACTTGATAGAGGTTTATAAGATGATCAGGGGAATAGATAGAGTAGAGAGTCAGAGACTTTTTCACCGGGTACAACAGAGTGTTACAATGGGACATAAATTTAAGGTGAAGGGTGGAAGGTATAGGGGGATGTCAGGGGTAGGTTCTTTACCGAGAGAATGGTGGGGGGCATGGAATGCGCTGTGGGAGTGGCAGAGTCAGAATCATTGATAACCTTTCAGCAGCAATTGGATAGGAACATGGATAGGTGCTTAAACGAGGACAAATGTTCGGCACAACATCGTGGGCCGAAGGGCCTGTTCTATGCTGTATTGTTCTATGTTCTATGGACCCCTGCAGAACTTGCTGAAGCTTAAGGTTGCCATTCTCAAAAGGACCCCTTTATCCCTACTTTCTGCCTTCTGTCAGTCAGCCAACCTTCTAACCATGCCAGTACCTTGCCCTAACACAGTGGGCTCTAATCTGTCTGAGCAGCATGCACCACTCTATCAAAGGCATTCTGGGGATCCAAACAGATCACGTCCACTGGCTCTATGTCTAACTTGCTTGTTACTTCTTCAAAGAACTCTGATTTATGAGACATGATTGCCCCCATTTTGAGATGTACTTTCGAGTACTCCTCAATTCCATCCTTAATAATGATCTCTAAAATCATACCAATGACCAAGATCAGGCTAATCTTCCAGCTTCTGCCTTGTCTCCCTCTCCTCTTAAACAGGGGTACTACATTAGCCATTTTCCAGTCTTCTGGGTGGGACCATCCCTGATTCCAGTGATTCTTGAAAGTTCACCATCAATGCCTTGACAATTGCCTCAGCTATCTCCTTCAGAACTGTGAGTGGAGTCCATCGATTCAGATGATTTAGCCATCTTGAGATCTTTCAGTTTTTCCCAACACTTCTTCCATAGTAACAGCCATGACACTCACCTCTGTCCCTGACTCTTGAAGCTGTGCTATGCTACTGTTGCCTTCCATTATGAAGATTGATGCCAAGTACCTATATTCAGTTATTCTCATTCCTGCTTCTCCAGCCTCATTTTCCAGCAGGCCAATGTCCACTCTTAAATCTCTCTCACCTTCCCTCATATTTCATCTCCTCCCTCCTTACTGCTTTTTTGTTGTTCTCTGCTAGTTTTTGACGGCCTTGTCTGTTTTTTTTAATGCTGTCCCTGACTTTCCTTGTCAGCATGCTGCTTCTTCCTTGGAATGAATTTCTGCTGTGCCTCCTGAATTACCCAGAGAAACTCCTGCCATTGCTGCTCCACCATCTTCCCTGTTAGGGTCCCCTTCCAATCAACTCTGACCAGCTCCTTCAGGTCAATGGAGTTACTTTTACTCAACTGCAACACCATTACATCGAATTCTAGCTTCTCCCTCTGAAATTGCAGGGTGAATTCTATTATATTGGGGTCATTGCCCCTACAGGGTACCTTCACCTTAACCTCCTTAATCAAGTCTGTTTCAATACACATCTCCAAATACAGAAAACCTGTTCTCTAGAGGTCTCTACCACAAGCCGCTCCAAAAAGAAAATCACCGACAATCCACAAATTCATTTTCTTGGGATCTGCTATGAACCTGATTTTCCCAGTCAATCTGCATATTGAAGATCCCCCACGATTATTAGTGCCTTGCTTATATGCCTTTTCTGCTCCACATCCTGGGTACTGCAAGGAGCAAGTACCTAACTCCCATCATGGTTTTTTTTTTGCAGTTCCTCAACTCTACTCAGACAGATTCTATGCCTTCCAACCCTAAATCACTTCTTGCTATTGACTTAATTTCATTTTTTTTTAAACCAATAAGGCAAGCCTGTCCCCTCTGTCCATCTGCCTGCCCTTTCAATGGGACAAATACCCTTGGATATTTAGATCCCAGCCCTGATGCCTTTGCAGCCACACCTCTGTGATGCCCAATTGTAACTTTTAATTTTAATCTGCACTATAAGTTCATTTGCCTTGGTTCACATACAGAGCTCATTTAAGTACAACACCCTCAGTCTTCTATTGACTGCCTCCCTTCTCATAGTAGTCCCCTTACCTGCTGTGCCTGACGTTAACTTTACACTGAGTGCTTAAATCTGAGGGGGGCTGGACAGGAAAGGGGAATTCAAATAATGCAAAAAATGCTCCATAATCTATTTTAGGATCATGGCCCCCTCACCCTTTGTAATATTGACAGCAGACCAGACCATCGAGGGTGGGCAAGAACTCCATTTTAGTCTCTGCATTTTCCCGTTTCACTGCAACATTCCCAAAGACATGGCAGATCACCCATTGCGCCACCCCCTCCCCACCCCACCAAAGTTACCTCTTTATCCTTCAGAGCAATGTGTGTGGAGATATCCATGGTGAAAAGTGCTGGCATAAGCCAAACACAATTGCACAAGGCTTTTCGAGATCACACCCCAAACGTGCAAGAACTTAATACATGCAGGAATGTCTAACAGTGAACTGTTACTGTGTCTGTGATATTGTGGAGTCAGCAAAATTAATTTCACTTTTACATTTACAGACAGATACACACTCTCAACTGATGGAAAGCAGGTCAGGGTTAAGTGAGTATCTGATCTCTGGCAGATACTTTCCCAACTTAAGCCCAAGAGACTCCAATATTGCATGAGGCCCAAAAATAAACAGACCAAGCTGTCTAACGTAAAATCAGTGTGGTAACCCCACAAGAATTCAGATATGATTGTATAATATAGACAGCAACTTTGCCATTGAATCATCACTGTTTGCAAAGAGTAGCTTTTATTTGTCATTTCTGCCATATACAACAGATACAGTAAAAACGAGACAATGCTTCTCCAGGGGTGAGGGTGCTACATGGACACCACAAACGACACCATCATACACGGCATAAAATGCATAAGTACAAAAACTCAAGGTACAGTGTAATAGAAAAATGCTAAATAATAGACATTCTTCTAGCAGCAATTTGAAGTCATGCAAAGAATTTCAGATGGGGAAGAATCCAATCATAGTGTTAAGGAGCCTGCTGGCTGGCTTCAGAGAAGAAATTGTTGCACAGTGTGGCCGTTAGAGAGTGAATGCTCCGGTATCTTCTGCCAGATGGCAGCAGGGAGAAGAATTTGAGTGAGGGGTGTGTGGGGTCTTCCACAATGCTCTTAACCTTTCGGATGCAGCGTGTGGCGTAAATGTCTGTAATGGAGGGGACAGAGACCTCGATGATCTTCTCTGCTGTCCTCACTATCCATTGTAGGGTCTCACAATGTGAGACTGTGCAATTCCTGAACCAAGCAGTGATGCAGTAGCTCAGGATACTCTCAATGAACCCTCTGTAGAATGTGGTGAAGATTGGGGGGGGTGGTGGTGGGAGAGAGAGGGGGAGGAGGTGGGCTTTCCTCAGCCTGCACCAAAAGGTTGAAATACTGCCAGGCTTTCTTGGTCAAGAAGCTGATGTGGAGACTTTATCTGAGCAGACTATACAAACTAGTAACGGTAACTACAGCGCAAATACCACTTCCCACTAAGAACGTGTATTAGGTATGAGCAGGCAGGGAAACAGTTAAGTTTTGAGTTTTGTGAAACAAAAGGTTCAGCTGAGCATGACTCAGATCAGATAAGAACTTGCAGTTAACAATGGGGTGCTGGACGCAAGGTTAATGGGTTAACAAGGTGAAAAAGCATTCATTATGTAGAGCCATTTAACAATATTGAAAGCATTCAGTATGGGAGGTCAGTTAACAAGGTGAAAAGTATTCATTATGTGAAGCCAATTAAGATTAAGAACATTCAATCGCAGATGGCTTAGTCTTTACTATTGACCCTCGCTGATTGTAACAGTCACCCAATCAATATGTAAGCTGCCTTATCTGAATGCTCCTCCCTGTAAAATGACTACATAACTCATTAAGAAACTGCTCTTCCAGAGAAGGCCGTGAACTCATGTCTCTGTGCACACGGGTGATCGTTCTCTCTCCCTCCAGGGCCTGGAATATAGATGGAGGTAAAATTACGCTGTGTGTAGGAGTGTTTTGTTGCAATTGATGGGAAACGGGACGACACCACTATTTCTCACACTGGTAAGCCATCTCCTTCTGAGGGGCTTTTCCCCCAGGTCACAAGGAGGTTGGGATTGCTAGTTGCTGCACTGACTAATGTCAAAAAGATCACATTTGTTTGAGGTTCTCTCCACATAACGCAATTGTAATTTCTGTCTGGTCATTTAAAGAGATACAGCTCTGCTAATGTAATCGACAGTCAATGGAGGATTCAGAAACAATCCATCAATGCCAAGAGTAAAGAGTGCTCAGGCAGCACACAGGTCAGGGTTCACAGCCTGGTGCTGTCTGCCTTACGAGCTAGTGATCTCCACCGTGTAATTCCTAGTTTAGAAACATCCAGTCTCCTGACACCTCTTCCCCTCTCTCTATTTCGACATGACGACATGTATCTTTGAATGGACTTTCAGCAAATGATGCCTCAGACTCTATGAAAACGCAAGATTAGAATGGACAAACCCCTTGATCATGCCATATACGAAGCAATGTCCAGCCTATTAATTTAGCAGTTTGTTCACTTGGTTCTTGCACTAAGATTATAAGTGGGGCTTTGCTTGGAGCTGCCAGATGTGATGAATGCCTGCTGAAATCACAGGTGCTTCTCAAGCTTCCACAGCTGGCGAAAGCTGTTTGCCACAAGCACTGAGGCTCAGGGGCCTTTGTACACATTTCAGTCATGCATCATTGCATTACTTGCCCTAAACAATGAAACTATATTTTCCTAAATTACAAATAAAATTTAGCTGATTCCTGCAAAATGCTCAGGTGCAGAATTAAACGTAAGTGGGGTCCTTGGATCTAGGGAGACACAAAAATGAACTGCGTTAATAGCAGCATCAAACATAGTGTTCTTTATTCATAACATGCACTAAAAAAAATTTGTTCTCCAGGCTGGTTTACAGACACTTTTTGTGCCTTGCTGTGAGAAAAAAAATTCATCAGATAAGAGTTCTAGTAAAAAAGGGCAGCCCTGGAAGAGGAAAGATGGGTCACAAACATGAATCCATTCTCTCACTGCATTTATAGAAGGCCATGCTGGTTTTTAAGAGCTGTCCACGAGATCGCGGATTAATTAGTCATTCCAGATTAAAAACCAAAAAAAAATCAGTCTGACGCCGGTAAAAAAGGAGGAACTGACGGGGTCCAACGGAAAAATTTCAAGGGAAACAACACTGGGAACAGTACGAAAAATCTGCAAATTATGTTCCAATCCTCCTGTTTTCAAGTGACTTGAAATGTGAAGAGTTTGAAGGGAGACAGTCAAAGATGAACGCCTGCTGGGCAGAATGGCCTTTTCCTGGGCTGTTGATAAACAGGCTGAACTGCAGAGATGGAGGAATTTCAATGTTCAACAGAGCCCATATGTTAGACCACAGTGTGCACTAAATTATCAGACTTAGCGGAGGGACACACAGCCAACAGCTCACTCACAGTCCAGCTGAAGATCAGCCTTCACCAGTTCAAAATTAAACCCCAAGCAGCTGAGCAGGAGTTGCAGCCCTTCCTCCAACACACTCATCATCATGACTGACCCTCTCAACCCAGCATTCTTCGCATTTTACCTCTCTAGACAGTAACATGAATTCAATGCTCCATTATTCAACTCGCAACATCCATCATTTTGAAGTGTCTATTTTATTCAGACATTTTTCATTGAGGGGTGTAAATCATTTAGATTCTCTTCAATTTGTCTTTGTCCTGGGGAGTCAGTGCTGGTCTCACATTCCTCACTGCAGTTAATAGGTAGTTAGCTATGCTCTGTGGTCAGTGAAAGTACAGAGAGAAGAACGGTTAAACCTGACCTGGGTGGGCAAGCATTTGAGGCAATGCCAGGAGTCAAATGTCTTGTAACATTGTTATTTGTTCTGAGAGAGACAACAGACAGTACCATTTGTTTGAAAAATAAAGGATGACGACTAATCAGCTTTCATACCCAGTTTTGTTTCATCCACTCCAGGGAAGCCCAACCACAAAATGAGAGAACATAGTCAGTATTGAGAAGTCTAGTTCGACATAAAATAAAAGGTGGATGTATACACAAGTTCACAGGGCCTGTGCATGGGGTCCTCATTTGCAACCTCTGACAGGAACCTCATACAAACCTGGAGCTCCCAGTCAAACCATAACACACAGAAACTGCAAACAATCTATTTACTGCAATGGTGTGACAGGAAGGAACAGCTTGCATCTCTCCAGCACTTTTCAGGACATCAGGTTTGACAGTCAAGAATGTATAATTTATGTACTGTCACTGTTCTAATCTAGGAAAATGCAGCAGTAAATTAGCATACAGCAAGCTCCCAAAAACAGCAATGAATAATTTAATATTTCTACATCCACATTCCATGAATGACATTGACAATCTCAAATTGCCCAAGTGGCAGTTAGAAGTCGAACATGTTGCTGAGGGTTTAGAATCACACGCTGGCTAGACTGGTTAAGGACAGCAGATTTCTTTCCTGCAAGGACACGAATGAACTAGATTTTGTTAGGCTTGTTTTTTATTCCAGATCTTTATTAAATTAAATTTCACTGTCTGCTATGTCTCCAGAACTGAAGCCTCGGGATTACTAATCCAGTGATATAACCACCGCACCACTACATTCCCCCAGCATCAACTGTTTCTGTGACATCAGCTATGGGATGAACGTTGCTCACAATATCAGGGAGCTCTATCCACTGCTCTTCAGCAAACTAATACCGTCAGATCTACCCAAGGTAGTAAGTGGGATCTTGGCTTAAAATCTCCAACCTAAAGCTGGAACCCCAGGTGATGGGGGTACTCAATCTGAACTGTGCTGGAATGTCAGCCATCGCATTTGTCGACATGAGTGTAAACCTATGAACTTCTGAGAGGTAACAGTATGACCACTGAGTTCAGGCTGACTTTTGCTCTTGTAGTTCACAAAAGGTTGAGCAAACTAGGGTAGGGATTGCAACTGTATGAAGGTGCCTAGGATCCCAAAAATTGTTCAAATGGCTCTGGATAAATTTCCAGCAATCATCTGCAAACCCAGGTACAGATCAGTCCAAAAGCATGAAAAGGATGGTGGCAAAATGTCAGATGCTGGAAAGATGAGGCTTTAAATATTCAGCATATCAGTCTAACAAGAAAATTGCACAGCAACATTTTGTTCAGCCCCTGAGCAACCTCTCCAAGGGCATTATATCCCAGCCCTGGAATTACTGCACAAATCTCGAGTGAAGTAGATGAGATAGGGCCCATCCCTAGAATACCGCATCTCATCTCGCCACAGATGCTGCTCAGCTCAATGAATATCTCCAAGCATTCCGGCTGCAGCTTTTCAGCACAGGTTGTATGTTGTGTACTGCTTTGACCAAAGGCATAGGATCCAACATTGCACACAATGCAGCACAATTAAACCATTATCAGCACCACGACAGAGAAGCAATCAGCCTTTTCAATTCAGCTCCATTCAACACCATTTTCATACTAATATTTCTGGTGTCGGATTCACTATTAGGTTAAATGAGTTGGATTCTCTTTCAGTCCCAACTCAAGCAATTAGATTTACTCACAGCATATATAAGACTGTGGCAACAAGTCACTGTGGTATAAATCTGACTAATCAGATAAACTTGCAATCCAACACTTACTGGCTAATTGCAACACATCAGCCCCCTCACTTAAGAATTCGCACAGAGACGACACTAAACAGCAGCACTCTCCAACAGACTGCAAGAATAAATCTAAATCTCAACTCAAGTCAATTCAATAGACAGCAAGGTGCACTACCCTCACACAGGCAGCCGATGGAGTTAAGTGTCAAACCTAACTACAGCACCACCTCTGAACCCCTCTGGACCTGGCAACTGAACATTTGAAGTATAGTTCAAGTATCAGGAAATTTCAAAAACTTGTTAACAATGCAGCATCATGAAGCTGACTCTTTAGTTGTCTCAACTTGTTTTGAGCAGCTGGAGTATAAACAGGTAAATGGTAACCTTGTGTACAGTGCATGTACCACCCAGTTATTTGTACCTCTCACTTCAGTTTCCATGCATCAACATCCCCAATGAATGTTCATCACAGTCAAACAAAGTTAAACAAAAATGTGCAAGCGAGCTCAACAAAAAGCAGTCATTATAGAAGAGTGCTGACAATTCAGTCTAACCATGCTGTAAGGGGTCTTGAAGAAGGAGGGTGACTCTTAAATAGATTTCAGGACATTGCTCACTGGCTGGCTGATACACACAATGGATCGAGCAATTGACTTTACATTACATGAAACAGAAGAGGTTTGTCAAACCAGATCTCTGCTTAGGACATAGAGTTAACAAGCTGCAATCTCCTGACTGCACTGGGATTTTGCAGAACATTTAAAACTACCACTGTTCTTACCTTCTCTGTTTTGATCTTCTTCAGTGGTCGACACTCACTTTCAACTTCCTCAGACTCTGTTTTAATTCCCAACAGGTTAGATATGGTGTTGCTATCCACTGGTACATTTCCCAAATCCAGCACTTGACCCGTAGCCCCATCAGGGCAGCTTGTGCCTGGAGCACATTCAAGCGAGCTGCCCTTTGACCCTGACCCCAACCCTAGCTGTTGTGCAGCATTTGCATCATTTCCAGGGGGAGGCTGCACAACTCCACTGCTCTCACTTTTATCCTTTTTGCTTTTGCTTGATCCACCCTCCTTCTCCTTTTTCGATCCAGCTCCATTCCGGACAGTCTTTGGGCCCTTTTCGGACCCTTTGGATGTGCTGTTGGAAGACCCCAGTCCGCTGGGATTTGTCAAATCTCCAGAACGACCCTGCATCTCTTTCTTCCCATTTCCTGATTCTCCCAGTGTGTAGAGGGAAGCAGCAGACACAGATTTACCCCCATCCTTCGCACTCTTATTTCTCTTCGCCTTTGATTTGCTCTCCTTGGCCTGAGGTGCTTGAACTGGCGTGACAAACTTGATATTCTCTGGCAGAGCCGCCACTGCACTCGGAACTGGGATGCTTCCATCTTTCGATCCCGACATCTCCATTTTCTGCTGATCTTTTTCTAAATCTGCGTCCAAGTCAATGATTAAATTCCCGACTCCGATATCCCACTCATCCCCACTGTCGTAGGCATCAACAGCATTCGAATCCGCACCTTTCCCAGCTGAACTGCTGCTGCTTAAGGACATCTTAGATTCACCTTCCTTGTGAAAAGACTTCTTTCTCTTCTCAGTGGCCTTGGACTAGTGCCTGTGTGTTAGATTCTTATCGAAGCAACCTCACAACCTCTCCATCGATGTGAGTGCATCATCGCCTGGAAAAGGTAAGAAATTGGGTGTAAGAATAAGCGGATATCAATGAACAGAAAATTACCTGTGCCAGCGAACACTGATCCATGCAGAAACATCAGGATGTCAAGCTACCAAATCCCAAAACACAGAAAAGCACAAAGTACCAGCTAGTGGGAGAGTACAAGACAATGATGGGCAAATAGCAAGAGGGTGGTGAGAGACAGAAACGTCAAAACAGAGAAGCTGATAGGCTGCAGACTTCTAAAGGCAGAATGGAGCATGAAGAATTAATGCTGCTTCTGGAGCAGGTGGTTGCTATACATTTTAACCTGAATAAACCTTACAGCTGCTTTTCCATAAAGGATCCAAGTTTTTCAGAAATTGAATTAAACCTGATCACTTAGCAGTAATGATAGAAATGAGAGAAAAACTGCTAAAACCACTCGTGTGTGAATGGCTTGGATTGTCCAAAGACAGATTAGAAAACCAGTACTCCAAACCAGGTAAACCACACACGGTTCAATATTCAGTGAGGAACACTGCAGCAGGAGTAGACCACTTAGCCAACTTTACCTTTCGATATAATCACATCGAATCATCTACAGAGCTTCCAATTTTCAAATGGTAGAGAAATCCAAAGATTCTTCATCACCAAAATCTCCTCATCTCAGTCCCAAACTGCTCCCCTTATTTTCAAATCATGGCCCCAATGTCTAGATTTCCAACCAGGGGTACAATTTACCTTCTTCTAAACCCCTTAAGTATTTTGTAAGTTTCAATGATATCATCTCTCGTATTCAAAACCCTAGAGAATACAGACCCAAGTTCTGGATGTAGGATTGCTCACTGAGCTGGAATGTTCATTTTCAGACATTTCATCACCATACTAGGTAACATCTTCAGTGAGCCTCCAGACGAAACAATACTGATGTTTCCTGCTTTCTATACATGTGTTTGGGTTTCTTTGGGTTGGTGATGTCATTTCCTGTTCTTTTTCTCAAGGGGTGGCAGATTGGGTCCATCTCGATGTGTTTGTTGATAGAGTTCCGGTTGGAATGCCATGCTTCTAGGAATTCTCGTGCGTGTCTGTGTTTGCTTGCCCTAGGATGGATGTGTTGTCCCAGTCAAAGTGGTGTCCTTCCTCATCTGTATGTAAGGGATTAGTGAGAGGGGGTCATGACGTTTTGTGGCTAGTTGAAGATCATGTATCCTGGTGGCTAGTTTTCTGCCTGTTTGTCCAATGTAGTGTTTGTTACAGTCCTTGCACGATATTTTGTAAATGACATTAGTTTTGCTTGTTGCCTGTATGGGGTCTTTCAAGTTCATTAGCTGCTGTTTTAGTGTGTTGGTGGGTTTGTGGGCTACCATGATGCCAAGGGGTCGGACTAGTCTGGCAGTCATTTCTGAGATGCCTTTGAGGTAGGGAAGAGTGGCTAGGGTTTTTGGACGTGTTTTGTCTGCTTGTACACCCATATAGTGTACCCAATGAACACAGTCCACCGATTTCTCAGCAACAAACCCAAACAAGCAGACAAAACGCATCCAGAAACCCTAGCCATGCTCCCCTACATCAAAGACATCTCAGAAATGACTGCCAGACTACTCCGACCCCTTAGCATCATGGTAGCCCACAGACCCACCAATACACTAAACAGCAGCTAATGAACTTGAAAGACCCTATACAGACAACAAGCAGAACTAATGTCATTTACAAAATACCGTGCAAGAACTGTAACAAACACTACATCAACTAGCCACAAAATGGCATGACTCTCTCTCACTAGTATCCTCACATATGGGTGAGGAAGGACACCACTTCGACTGGGACAACACATCCATCCTTGGACAAACCAAACAGAGACACGTACGAGAATTCCTAGAAGCATGGCTTTCCAACTGGAACTCCATCAACAAACGCACTGACTCAGACCCCATTTCCCACCCCCTGAGAAATAGAACAGGAAATGACATCACAATAGGAAATGACATCACCAGCCCAAAGAAACCCAAACATATTAAGTAGAAAGCAGGAAACACCAGCAGTGCTTCATCCGGAGGTTCACTGAAGATGTTACCTAATACGGTGACAAAACCTTCCAGCTCAGCAAGCAAAGTTACATCCAGAACCTCAACCTGAGCTACAAATCTTCTCAAAGCTTGCTAACAGATCCAGGTTACCCAATCTCTCTTCATAGGACCGTCCTGCCATCCCAGGAACAAGTCTAAGGAACATTCCTTGCACTCCCTCCAAGGCAATACTATCCTTCCTGAGATAAGGAGACCACAACTGCACATGGTACTGCAGGTGCAATTTAACCAATCTCCTTTACAAATGCAAGACTTCACACCTCCTGGACACATGTCCTCTTACAATAAAGGTTAACTTTATGAGCCTTCATAATAGCTTGCTGCACTTGCATGCTTGAATTCAGGAACTCATTTGTTAATCCAATACCTTTGCACATGTACACTTGCCAACACCTTACCAGTTAAGAAGTAACTTTGCACATCTGTTCCTCTTACAAAAGAAAGAAACTTCATTTTCCACAACATATGCAGTCTATCATGATGTTGGCCACCCACTTGTCTGTCCAAATCATCTTGAAACCATTTTACAACTTCTTAACAACAAATACTCCCACCTGGCTGGGTCATCCACATGTTTGGAAATATTATAGTTGGTCCCACAAATGAAGAAAACCTTATTCGGAATATCTCAATATTTTCCATTTAACTCTCGTCCCATATCTTAGAATCACAGAACTCTTACAAAATTGGATCCAGGCTATTCAGCCCATCAAGTCCACACCAAATTTCCAAAGAGCATCCCATCCAGACCCATTCCTGTAACCATGCATTTCCTGTGCTGGCTAAATGGATTAGCCACATCTCAAGCTACTATGAGCAATTTAGCATGGCCAATCCTCCTAGTCTGTACACCTTTGGACTGTGGGAGGAAACCCACATCGACATGGAGAAAACGTGCAAACCCCACACAAACACTCATTGAAGAGCGGAATCAAATCCAGGTCCCTGCAAAAAACCAAAACAGTGCTAACCACAGAGCCACCAGGCCTCCCTTTCCACACCCTCCCCTATTCTAGCATCAAAAGTCATATCCATGAGCTAGTCAATGCCATTTGCAGCATCGTTATTGAAAGAAAGAAACAGTCCACTTGAACTTCTGCTCTTTACCTGTTAGCATCCAGTTCCCATATTGTTCTCTGGACATGAACTGACATGCCTTCACCAGTCCATACAAAAGGACTTCATCTCGACTGACTCTTCCACTTCTCAAAAGGACTAACACCCAAAACGTTACCCCAACTTTCTGTTTCAGATGCAGATTAACCTGTTCTGCCTTGGTAGCACTGTGCATTTTTTTTCTTCACAGCCACTGTGGTTGTCTGTATCATAGACAACAGACAATAAGTGCAGGAGTAGGCCATTCTGCCCTTCCAGCCAGCACCACCATTCATTATGATCATGGCTGATCATCCTCAATCAGTGTCCTGTTCCTGCCTTATCTCCATAACCCTTGACTCCACTATCCTTAAGAGCTCTATCCAACTCTTTATTGAAAGTATTCAGAGGCTTGGCCTCCACTGCCTTATGGGGCAGAGCATTCTAGAACATCCACCACACTCTGGGTGAAGAAGTTTCTCCTCAACTCTGTTCTAAGTGGCCTACCCCTTATTTTTAAACTGTGTCCTCTGGTTCAGCACTCACCCATCAGCAGAAACATGCTTCCTGCCTCCAGAGTGTCCAATCCTTTAATAATCTTATATGTCTCAATCAGATCCCCTCTCAGCCTTCTAAACTCAAGCTTATACAAGCCCAGTCACTCCAATCTTTCAGCATAAGATAGTCCCGCCATTCCAGGAATTGACCTCATGAACCTACGCTACACTCCCGCAATAGCCAGAATGTCTTTCCTCAAGTTATCCTGGAGTGAGAGGAGAGAAACATTTCTCACACTAAAGGGAGAGGATTGAGGGCAGAAAGCATATCTGAAAACTTTGAAGAGACAGGTGGAAGGCAGTCTGAATTCCTACTTTCTCAACTTCAAACAACAGGTTTCCAACCATTGTAATAGTTACCATTTTCACACCAAACTGGGAAGGGTAGACATCCAACCTCATGGGAAATGAAGGAACTCAACACCATGAGTCAGAAAAAGGGCCTTTCATATCATTAGTACGCCCCCAAAGTACTTTATACAAATGGATTAAAGTGCAGTCACAGTTAGTTAAGTAAATACAACAGCCATTTTGCACACACAGCAAAGTAACTTGTTTATGAGTAAGCAAAGAAAGTTGGCCATGGCATGAGAACACACTGTTCTTTTTGAACAGCATCAAATAATCTCTAACCTTCACCTGAGCAAGCAGACCGTGTTAATGCCATATCTCAACTACAGCAGCACTCCACTATGATCCTCAATTACCTACCTGATTGGCTTGTACCGACAACTTTCAGACTGGGTCATGGGATTCTCCAATTTAAGGTCTTCTTACACAGCTGAGCAATGTACAGGTGAGCTCCCTCCATTTTGCCCTGTTTTAAGCTTCTCTGGAATCAATTCTAGGCAATCTTACAAACTTAACCAATATTCCAACCACAGTTAGCTGATAAATTCATAGCTGTAAAATCACAACTGGATAGAATGAATTTCTAATGTAGAAAAATTGTTGAAAATGCAAATTAATCTAGTCTTCATCTCCTCATTGAAGCAACAAGTACTAACTAACTTCATACTCCAGTTGTTCAGTACATTACAGAATGAAGCAAAATGATACAAGTATATGGGAGGCAACCATTCAGCCCATCATGTCTGTGCTGGATCAGAAAACATCAAACCAGCCTATTTTTACTTTTCAGTTCTTGGTCTGTAAACCAAGTTAAGGCACTTCAAGTGAAGTGCAAATAGATTTAAAAGTAACCAGGTTTCTGCCTCAATTGCTCTTTCAGGTACTAAGTTCCAAAATACATTAAAAAAGGAAGACAGCGTCCAAAGTGAACATAGGCTCCTTAGAGAATGATGTTGGGGAAAGGATAATGAAAAGCCAGGAAATGGCAGAGGAATTAAATAACGACTTTGCACCAGTTGGTATTTTTGGAATTTTATTGGTGCTTTCGAAATAATCAAAGGTAAAAAGAGAAGTCAAAATAAATACAATGACCATCAGTAGAGAAAATGGACTGGGGCCAAAGACCAATAAATCCCTTGGGATGCATCCTAAGATATTAAATAAAGTAGCTACAGAGATAATGGATACGTTGTAAGATTCTGGAAAATTTCCAGAAAACTGCAGAACATGCCAATCTATCACCTTAATTCAAAAAAGGAGATTAGAAAAACAGCTAACCATAGACCAGTTAGCTTAATATCTGTTCCTGGGAAATGTCAGTCTATTATAAAGGAGATAAAGCACAGCTTTTAGAAATATATAATATGATCAAGCAGAGTCAACTTAACCCTAACCCTAAGTCTTCAAACCTGACAAATCTATTAGAATTATTTGAAGAGGCAGCGAACAGGGTAAACAAGAAGGTAAATGGTAGATGAAATATATTTGGATTTGTAAAAGTGTCTGATTAGCTACCACACATACAAGCTACCTAAAAAGATAAGCAGCTCATGGTGTTGACACTAGTACATTACCACGGGTATGGAATTGGCTAACTAACAAAAGACAGAGTTGGGCTGAGAGGACATTTTCATGATGCCAATTTGTAACTCGTGGAGTGTCACAGAAATCAATACTAGAGCCACAATTATTTATTCATGACAAGGATTAGGAAGGTGAATGTACTATTGCTAAGTTCGCAGATGACAAAAAAAACTAGGCCGGAAGGCAAATGGTGATGATGGCAAAGTGTCTGTAGAGTGACATGGGCAGGTTAAATGAGACAGAAAAACTTGGCAGTTGAAATACAATGTGGGAAAATATGAGATTACATATTGTGGCAGGAATAGAAGAGCAGGATAATATTTAATCAGTGAAAGACTGCAGAAAGCAATGGAACAGAGGGTGTGGAGGTCCTTCAGCACAAGAGCTACCACCTACATTCAGTGGGCAATAAAGAAAGCAAATGGAATGTTGGCCAATATTTCAAAGGAACTGGAATACAAAATAGGGGAGTCTTACTGTTGAGGCCACCAGTACCTTTTTTTTTGAGTTTGGAACTGAGAGTTAAGTTAAGAATTGAACTTTAAACAGCAGCTTGTTTTAAAAGAGAAGAGAACAAAGACAACTGTTTCTGCTGTGAACTGACCTGGAAAGTAATGACCAATCAAAGATCACTGTAGACAAACCTGCACCAAGTGGTTGCTGTGCTCAGGGCTGGCAACTGTTGGATGGTGAATTGGTCAATCAAGGGAGGATAAGTGCTAACCAACCAATCACAGAAAACGTTGATTGGAAACAGAAAAACGAGAACAAACCAGATCTGACTTGTTTGTGACAAGAGACTCTAGTTATCAAATTGTTGAATATTCTGAGAAAAGAAGTCCAGTCTGTAAGAAATAAGTTAATATTTATAGAAATCTGCTGAAATGGTTTGCATTAACCGGCGACTCTGGAATTCAAACAAGACATACAACTCTATTTGCTGATGAACAAGTCATTATCCAAGGATTTCTGAAGGCCTAGCATCCATCTTTTGAAACTGCTTATTGACCATGGAAAATCACAATTATTTTCTTTTTAATATATCCCTTAACTGTGTCTGCCTGAGTGAAAGGTTTAAATCAAAGAAGTTTAGGCCTTACATCAGAGATTATCTTGTTATTTCTTAGCACAAGTTCATAAAGTTATGTTATTATTGTTAATTTTTGATATAATCTTGACATCCAAGATCTTTTATTCATACAGTCTAGCTAGGAACAATTAAGCAATTTTGAGGGTTATTGAATGTTTTAATTTCACTGTGCTGCAAATCTAGGTGATAGTGAGGCTGATTTAGTTTGGCTTGCTATCCTTATTTCATAATATTACTGAATGTACACAGGCACTAGTTAGACAATACTTGGAAAACTATCAACTTATGAAAGGAAAGATCTACTGGCATTGGAGGCAGATTAGAGATCATCCTAGGTGGTCAGGAATTGTCTTATGAGGAAGGTTGAGTTGGTTAGGTTTGTACTCACTGGAGTATAGAAGAATGAGAGATGCCCTTATTGAAACATACAAGGCACTTAGACAGCTTGACAGGGTAGACGCAGAGAAAATGTTTCTCTTGGTGGGAAAATCTAAGACCAGACATCATAGTATCAGAGGAAATTATTGCCCAGTTAAGCAGAGAGGCAAGAAGGAATTTCAATTATAAGGTAGCAAACCTGTGCATTTCTTCATCACAAAGGCCTTTTGGAGCTGGGTTGTTAAGTATATTCCATTAAGTATTACGTATATTTGCTATTATCTCGATGAATGGTGAAGCAAACTCAACGGGCCCAATGGCTCCTCTACCTTACGATCTAGCATCGTCTGGATTAAAAGATTTTCCTTAATGCTTCCCTAGGTATAAAGTCAGGAGGGAATTATCCTGGAAGCCCTAAACATTGACTCCAGACCCAATGTGGTTTCATGGCATCAGGTTAAACATTCTGCTCTCTCCCAGCTAATGAATCCGTTCTCCTTCAACATTTGGAGGAAGCACTAAGTGTGACAAGGGCACAAAATGTACTCTGGGGGGGGGGGGGGCATCGATGCCCACTCTCAACAGTGGCTCAGTAGTAGCACTACTCATTGCCACAGAAGACTGTGGAGGCCAAGTCACTGAGCGCACCTAGGACAAAGACAGATAAGTTCTTGATTAGTAAGAGGATCAAAGGTTACTGGGAGAAGATAGGAAAATGGCACAGAGAAGTATATCAGCCATGATCAAATGGCAGAGCCAACTCAAAAGGCTGAATGGCCTTGTTCGACTTCTGTATCTTATGGTCTACTCCTGATCAAGCTGGTCAGGCCCTAAAGGACATAGCAGCGCTAGCTGGTGAAAGAACCAACAGGGAAAAACATAAATGACCAATTAATTCTCACCAATTGCTTGCTGCAGATGCATCTGTGCATGATGATATCAGTAAGTCACCATCAAACAGCCTCTGCAGAGACAAAGCCCCACCTTCACATCGAGAATCCTCCCCATTCTGTAGTGTGGCATTACTATCATGCTGATTGGGACTGATTTCAAACAGATCTAGAACTCAAGACTGGATATCTAGGACTGAAATGCTGCGGGCCATCAACAGCAGTATTGTACCCTAACACGATCTGCAACCTCATGGTCCAGCATTTCCCCCACTCAACCAATACCATCTGGATGATCAGATCAAGATGGGCTGAATGGTATTCTTCATCTCTCAGTCACTGATCTGGATAACTCCTATGGCATGTGATGAAACAACAATGATCTACATTATTTATTTCCATTAAATATTATCTAAATTCATAGTTAAGACAAAACATTTTAGAAAGACCAAGTAATATCAATGCAATCTAGTTAAAAAAAACTAGATGATAGAGTTATTCAGTTGGAAAACAATGAGTGAACACTACTTATTAATCGGCTTGCTGACTGGCTAAGCAAAGCTCCCTTGGTTTCAACCTGCTGCATTGTCTTTGTTTCCCCTTCCTACACCAGCCACATAGTGAAACAGACATTAGCGCCGAGCAAGGGTCAATGTGTGTCGAAGTTCACCAGTACTGCTGACCTGCAGGATACCAGAGATGAAAGGTTCATACCCGATCCAGTATATACAACATCTAGTTCCTTACTGTGAAAAACTTAAGCAAAATGTAGGTATGCAACCAAGACTGGGTAAAACAAAAAAAAAGCTTAAGTACAGAAAATTGGAACTCTAATTGAGGACAAATTGGCAGAATCCATTTCGCCTTTAATTAGGTTTGAAAATGCAAATCAGTTCCAGATTCCACAAAGCCCTGACCTGGAAACATATGCTTTTTGTTCAGTGTTTCTGGGTCAAAATCTTGGAACTCTCTCTCTGATGGCATTGAGAATGTCCCTATACCACATGGAAGACAATGACTCATGAAGGTAGCTCAGCACCGCTTTCTCCAAGGCAATGAGGGATGGACAACAGATCCTGGCAGAGTCAGTGATGAACAACTAGTTTTAAAAACTCAATGTCACACACAAGATGGTTTGTGTTGAGGCAGCAGGCAATTCCAATAACCTGCCACTGCATTTTAGAAGACAGCAAATTAGAAACTGCTCTAATTCAGAATGACAATGAGGTGGACTTTGCCCAAGTTCAAAACTCCACCCTTAAATTTGAGAGAAGCCGGGTCTTCCCCAGAGAGAACTGAAAACAGTCAATTCAGAAAAATATTCTATACACATCCCAGCTCATGGAATAGCAGTTATCGTCCCTCTTTAAAGAAACAGGGATATTGGACAAAGGGGTGGGGGAAACAAGGGGGGAGTATAAATGATTTAAATAGAGAAGCCAAGAAGAAACGGAGATAAATAGTTGTAATATCAGTCTTTTCTTCAAGGCTCAGCTCAGACTGGATTGGCTAGTTAAATAACAGAACAAAACATTGCCCACAGTTAAAAATTGTCAACAAAATACCTCTTTACAGCAAAGACCGTAACAAGGATCCTCTTGGCAGTCACAAGCTATCATTCTACTCTCTGCTACGTGACTCCTTTGGGGGAAGATAAGCAAAAATGAAATTGACACCCCATTAAAAACTGAAAGAACTGCGGTTGCTGTAAATCAGAAATAAAAACAGAAGTTGCTAGAAAAACTCAGGGGGTCTGGCAGCATCTGTGAAGAGAAATCAGAGTTAACATTTAAGGTTTGGTGAACCTTCCTCAGAACTGATGGTAGGTAGGAAAATATTGTATTTTTCGCAGAAGATGGGGGATGAGGGAAAGAGTAAACGCTATGTGGGGATAGAGCCCAAAAGAGAGAGAACAATTTAAGAGGCATTTGGATTAGTATATGAATAGGAAGGGTTTGGAGGGGTACGAGCCGGGTGCTGGCAGGTGAAACTAGATTGGGTTGGGATATCTGGTCGGCATGGATTGAAGGGTCTGTTTTCACGCTGTACATCTCTATGACTGGATAACGATCTGGCTTGGAGGACGAGTAGCTATTAATGGGGACTGTTGGTGGCTAACAATGCGAATAGTTAGCTTCCTGCTGAATTTATCAACACGATTCAACTATTCCCAAGCTTTGGGTAAAGAGACTTCTCCTGAATTCCCAATTGGATTAATCAGTAGTTGAGATGGAAAGCCTTTATGTTCAGTTTTAGCCGCAGTCACAAATGGACGCAGCCTCTAAGTGTTTGATAGTGGAAAACTCTCAGGTCACTCCTCTTCCCACCTTTTCCTTCCAGCCTGTTCAGCACAACCGCTCAGTTCTAATGCCATTGTTATTGCACCAAAGGATCTTTTACACCCAGTTGAGATGTAGTTGTGTTTAATATTAGAATATACATCGGCATACAATGACACAAAAATAGGGTTTGTGAACAGCAAATGCCTGCTCAACATGTTTGGTAAGGTTGGACACCCTGAATCTCAAAGCATTCTATGTGTCAAAAATAGGAAATGTCATAAGTATTGACACTGTCAACCCCATTCCCCAAAAAATTCCCTCCCATCAACTGTATTACCAGTCCATCAGCATCACGAGGTCAAGATTCTGTGACTCCTTCCCCAACATCATTGTGGGTATGCCTGAACCAAAAGGACTACAGTGATTCAAGATGACCACTCACCATCTACTGGCCCACCAGTGACACACACATCCCACAAGCCAATCAAAAATTCTCCTGGGCTCTGCCTGCTTTAAAGTCCAACGAGAAATTCCGTCAGAATCACAGGATCGTTAGAAAGCGCTGAAAACTCAAGCCCATCTGGTCAGTACTCATCTGACCATTTTGATTCAGTGCAAATTTCCTGCATTTCCTCTCTAATCCTGCACATAAATAAGAACCATATAAGCCTTAAATACCACAATGCAATCTGCCCCCATCACACATCCAAAGGAAAATCAGTATAGAAACCATATTGTTCAGGATGCAAGCAAGGAAGTGATAGAGTGTGGAGTCAAACGAGACTCAAACTTCAGAATCAAATTACTAACAGAAATCCAATCCCTGGAATTCCCAACAATGCACTGCAGACTGTCAGTTGGAAACCTAAATAACAGACTATTGTTTTTCCTCCATGGTAGCACCACCTCTTACCAGTCAGCAGGTTAAGCATTTACAATCAATATACTCAGAACAGAAAGTGCTCCATTTCCATGGAATCTCTGCATCTCTAATATGCTGACCTGATGGCTTTCAGAAAGTACTCAAAATCCTCTCCCCTTTCTACAGGCAGCTTCGAAACACTGAGCAACAGATGGATCAAATCACACAGGAGCTGACAGCACCTTCTGCCTGAGTGAAGGCAGTGCTTGGCAAACACAAAGAAATCCCCTCGACAGAGATTCAGCACAGTCATCCATGCACTATTTGGAAACAACAAATTTCTTTTCCTAGTCAGTCTGCGAAGAAAAAGCACAGCACAGCCTGAAGGTCGACAGGTTAAAGAGCTCTCCTTGCTAATGGAGAGTTGCTACCTGAGGTGGATCTTTTGTTTTACACATTAATCCTTGAACAGCTGCACTCAATAACCAGCTGCACTATTCCTCTGTTTACATCTACTGGCAAGACAAAAAAACCTGAACATTACTCAAGTAAATGAAGAGCAGAGCCTGGAAAAGGGGAACCATTTAGATCTGGGTCAGAGTTTACATTGACATGAATAATAAATCTGCTATAGACAGCATCTCTAGACATTAGGGAGTGCTGTCAACAACACTGCAACACACTTTTTCTTGGACTTTGTAAGGATGTGGGTTGCATGGGGATGGAAGACGACAACTTGCTGTTTGTTTCTCAATCATTGCTCCCATTGCATATGGAGAGCTGCAGCTACTGGCCAGCCAAAGGGACAGCAGATGGATGTCACAGAAGCTTCTAGTGCTGCCCATTTCTAGCACTCTGACATAGTCACCATAGAATGCAATCCTCCCAACGTCGACATGTTACTAAAACATCATACAATTAGATTTTGCAGGTAATGTTATCAATCTGTCACAGGAGCTATCCTGTGTGTACTGGCCCACATCTGTCCTTCAACACTTTACACAAAGGCTTTCCAGAGATTTACATAATTGCTGTTTGATATACTGTACGCAAATTTTGTCATATTTCCTGCAATAGTAAACACATTGAGACATCCTAGTTAGAAAAATGCTTTATGTTTGCATAAGAATTTCTGAATGGTTCAGAGGATACTGGTGCTGCATTCAGCTGTATCTGCACCACCCTCCAAAGTTCAAGCCCCCAGACAGACCTAGACAAAATACCGTAGATCAGCTGATGCTCAACAGAATGAGTATTTAAACAAACCACACAC
Organism: Hemiscyllium ocellatum; assembly: GCF_020745735.1. NCBI lineage: Eukaryota > Metazoa > Chordata > Chondrichthyes > Orectolobiformes > Hemiscylliidae > Hemiscyllium > Hemiscyllium ocellatum. Next base: position 13,312,253 of record NC_083442.1, read on the forward strand.
CTCCTCAATATCACATATTCCATATGCAGTTCCCAATAACAGCCCAGTCACCTGGGATTTTCCTAAAGGCAGGTACATGGCCCTCACATTCCCCCAGGCCCATACATCCCAAAGCGATCAAACAGATGGAAAATAGACCATAGAAAAATATAAATAATCAACTTCCATTTATATAGTGCCTTTAATATGATAACACTCCGATGAAGCACCATAAAAGGCTTTAGCAAACAAAGTTCAAACTTGCAACGAAATGAGGTCAGAGGTCTAAAAACTTGGTCTGAGCAATATATTTAATAAGGGAAACACCATTAGTGAATCATTTACTTGAAGTACTACCCCAAAACCAGCACAAAGTGTTAAGATAACATTGTTGAAATTATCACTGCCCAATGAGGAGACACTTCTGCTTGCTTCTACTGAGGACAGAGTCACAGATATCACATTCAGGCAATGTCCCAGAATGAATGCCCTAAATGGAACTCCTGACACACACAACTGTTGCATGGATTGAACTCCTACCGAACTGACCAAAACAACAAAATTCTGAATTTTCAACTGGTACTTGAGTGGGTATTCAAAACAATTCTCATTCCTCCCTCCCACTTCCCCAAACATACAGGAGAGATCGCAGACATGAGATTGAATTGAATTGAATTTATTGTCACAGTGAAAAGCTTCGTCTTGTGAGCACAGAGTTAAACAGCACAGATAGTAAATAATAGGTAAACAGTGGCAAAACAAACACGTACAGGCGCATGGTAAGAGTTTGAATGTCCATTCAGTATTCTAACAACAGTAGGGTAGAAACTGCTTCAAAACCGACTGGTGTATGAGTTCAGGCTTCTGTACCTTCTCCACAAAGTTAGAGGTTGTAGAAAAGCACTGCCAGGGTGGGATGGATCTTTAAGAATGTTGGCGGCCTTTCCTTGACAATGGGTCTGGTAGATGGATTCTATAGATGGGAAGTTGGTCTTTGAGATTGTCCAGGCCAAGTTCACCACTCGCTGTAACTGTCTCTGATCTTGAATGGTACAGTTGCCCATACCAGGGAGTGATACGTCCAGGTGACACTGGCTTATTTCCCCCATTCAGGGAACTTAACATGGCAACAGACAAATCTATTTTCAGGTAGGAAAGAGGGCAAGTCATTTAAATTATTCATTTATTGATGGCTATGAAGGCTAGGGAGAGTGGCACTTTGATATTAAATATAAACAAAATATGTCACAGTTCAACATGATTCACCTCAAATCACTGTGAATAATGCAATTCTAAAATCACAAGCTGTTGCCAACTTAACAGGTCAGCACTTTGGATCAGAGCAATAAAGTGCACAAAACCAATTTACTGAAATTCAGTTCAAAATCTGCTAACAGCGAAGAACCTCTAAACATTCATCCAACTCGATTCTCATTAATACGCTTTGTGCTGTATCTTAAACTTTGACCAGTCTCCATCCGAGGCACTCTCTCATCCATCAACCTTCAATATGTGGCCACTGTTTCCTCCTTCAATCTTGGAGCCACTTTGAAAGACAGTTCTTTATTTCACACCTTATCGGGACACTCTTTTATGTTAATTTGAGATGTTACAATTCCACAGCATATTCAGAATTCTTCTCATTCTTCTGGCTCCTTACCAATATTTCTTGAAATTCCTGTCAATCCCTTTTTTCACTTTTCTCTAGTCCAGTTCAGTTACAAGTTCTTCCAAACAAAACGATGACCTTTTTAATCCTTTTTTCCACTAATTTCAAACCTTCTTCAATTAACCAATGTAATCAACATCACATTTTGTTCCTGATCTATCTTTTGGGTTTTATGCTTCCAGTTGAGCTCCATGTTGGCTGATCCATCACAGGCAAGAACCCTGACTCTGAACTTGCTCCTTCTCTCTCTCCTGCAGCAAGACTAAACTTTCTCCTCGGACTGTCTTGAAGGAGGCCCCATTTTACCCTCGAGTATCCCCTGTTTGGCATTACATGTGCAGTTTCACAAACGAGAGCATGCAAAATGATCAGCTGTATTGTTTTGAGCATGAGGGTTGTGTGGTTAACTTGCAGTGTCACTCTGGAGCTGGCGTAAGATGCATCTGTGATTTCCTTTACATGGCCGGACATTTTCAAACCCTTTACTTGATAATAATTGTAAGATGGTCTGTCATCAAATCTGTGCTCAAGGCAACCTATTTTCTTCCCAAGTCCATAGTTGATGGGTTTCATCTATGTCAAATCACTCAATCTCTCAGTATTTACAATCTCCTGCATTCACTGTCTAAACACATCTATTCATTTCCCAATGATTCTGCAATACATGAGACAACTTAAAACCACAGAATCCTAGGTGCCTTAAACTTTAAGTACAATGGCGTAAATCAGTAAATACCAATCTCATGCAATCCCTTCCATAAGGTATTAAAAATACTTCCAATTCGAGAAAGGTAACTTCTACACATAGCTTAAAACCAAGCAACCTCAACCTTTGATAACTCTGCTCTTGGTTTGTTTGTATTCTATTCCTCAATATTCCTTAATAAGAAATTCACCTTTGACATCAGCTTTCAAACCTACAACTGCTTCCATCTAGAAGGACAACGGCAGCAGATACGTGGAAGTACCATCACTGCAAGTTCCCCTCCAAGTTACTCACCTTCCTGACTTGGAAAGATATTGCTATTCCTTTATAGTTGCTGGGTCAAAATCATAGAATCCTCTCCCTAACGGCATTGTGGGTCGCCCCACACCTTATGGACTTCAGCGGCTCACAAAGGCAGCTCACCACCACCTCCTTCTCAAGGGCAACCAGAGATAGACAATAAAAGCTGGCCTAGCCAATATATCCACATCCCATGAATGAGTAAAAAGAATCTTCTTCCAATGTTAAAGCCTCTAAACATGCAAATGCATCTATTGTGCCAAACAGTTCCCCCCAAAGCTGCAGAAAGCTAACATCTAATCTAGTATATTTCTCTAATCAAAGATTTTCTACCAGGCATCCTACACCAAGGCAGGTTACAGTATAATACTTGCCATTTAAGAGACCATCTTCATTCACTTTTATTTTCGCTAAACACGGTAACAGTCTATTCTTCCTGAATTTGAAACAACCTATCGGACAAGCTGATCTCACTCCAGCTATTCACACGCTGAGGAAAACAAGACTCAGAGAATCTGAAGTTAAAGCTGAATCTAAGTTTGACAGAATATCTTACACTGTACACGGAGTGACCACTGCAAGACTCTGACTCTTAAGTGTTCCGAAGGAGGACCACCACTGCTTGAACATATTGACAAGCAGTTGACATTTGCATACAAAGCCTCTAACACAGATGTTTCTGGAATCAGCAAAGGGTGCAGATGTGATTCTTCAGTGAGAATGCTAAAAGCCCCAGTTGAAGAAATGGTTGCCATGGCATGGTGGGGGTGGGGGTCAGAAAGATATGGAGTTAGAACATAAAGAGGCTTGTTTCATTCATTTAGTATACATTACCATTGTTTCTGATCCTTCCATTACATTATCCCTCATACCACCTACTGCTTAAAAGTACTGACCACTACTGACTGCAACCGCACAGATGTTTGTCACTTCAACGTATCACAGAAATGGTCACACTTAATGTGGTCTGACAGTTTGCAGTGCCTCGAATATTTTACTGCAGGAGGTATCCCTGCAATGAATACACCTGCCCTTATCGGGTATCTGTACATGTATACATCCAGTAAGACTACTGGAAACAAAAACAGAAGCTGCCTGAAAAGCTCAGCCAGTCTGGCAGCATCTGTGAAGAGAAATCAGAATTAATGTTTCAGATCCAGTCACCCTTTCTCAGAACTGATGGTAGCTAAGAAAATGTTGGTTTATATGCAGAAGATACATGGGGGGAGTGGGTAAGGAGTAATCGATAGGTATGGATAGAGCCCAAAGGGAGAGAGAGAGAGAACTGTTGGACAGACAAAGGAGTTGATAACGATCTGGCTGGGAGGGTAAATCACTGCTAATGGAGACTGTTAGCAGCTAACAATGAGAGACTGTAGTAGCAGACTGTGTGATAACAAAGCCTGGTGCATAGATTAGGAAACTTGGACATGGGGGAGTTCAGACCCTAAAATTATTGAACTCAATATTGAGTCCTGAGGGCTGCAGGGTCCCCAATCGGAAAATTAGGTGGCATTCTCCCAGCTTGAGCTGAGATTCACTGGAACACTGCAGCAAGTGAGAGACGGATGTTGGCCAGGGAACAGGGTGGTGTGTTCAAGTGTAGGCTACTGGAAGCTCGGGGTATTTTTTGCGGACAGAATGTAGATACTCTGCAAAGCTGTTACCCAGTCTACGCTTCATTTCACCAATGTAGAAAAGACCACATTGTGAGCACCGACTGCAGTAGACTAGATTGTGTGAAGTGCAGTTAAAGTGCTGCTTCACCTGGAAGGTATGTTTGGGCCCTTGGATATTGAGGAGGGAGGAGGTAAAGCAGGGAGGTGGTAAAGGAGCAGGTGTTACACCTTCAGCGGTGGCAGGAGAATGTGCCACGGGGCTGTGGATGGGTATTGGGAGTGAAGGATGAATGGAACAGGATACCCCTGAGGCAATGGTCCTGCTGAAATCAGACAATGGAAGCTGGGCGGGGGGGGGGAATGAATATGTGTCTGAGATTACTGGATACTGATGGGCACTTGCTGATTAGTCCCTGTGTCATCTGGACATGATTGCATTGCTGTCTTTAAAATCATCTCACAATGAACAACACTCACCGGCAAACCTGCTCTACAGTTTGCCTACTGCAGATATCATGGCAATCAGCCAAGACAGTTCACACTTCTGACATATGAGGACATCGCTGATGAAGGATTAATCACCCTGACTATCAAAGCAAGGTTACCGTGAGAAAATACTATCGGCAAACAACAAAAAAAAACCATCAGTCACAGGAAAAACCCTGTTCCAACTGAAGTTCACATGGAGACAACTGCCTTTCTGTGGGGATTATCAAAACACAAAAATAACTCATTTTATTCATGTTATCAAAAGACCCAATCATCAAACATGCCTCAAGTTTGACTGTTCATCAACGACACACAATAACCAGAGCACTGGCATCCACCACAAAATGCTGCCAGCAAGACAAACTTTAAAATTAATCAACATAAACCCCACTGACACAACACAAATGGTTGAGGCTAACTCTCTTCCCAAGGGAAGATCTGCAACAAAGCTCAATTCCAAAATGACAGAAACTAACCCAGGGCCACCTGGGGATATCCTCCACCTCAACATGCTGGCATCAAGACCTTTTGGAGCAATGACTATCTGAAGTATGATCAATACATTTTCAATATGTAGATAACCCACATAGCAATGTGTTGTATACTGCTTCATGTGCATCAGAACAAACAGTCAGACTACAAAAGACTGGCCACAAAAACAGTCACACATAGCACCACGCAACCTAACGTCCCAAGCAGTTACATTGCAAAGCACACAATATCAGAAACACGGTGATGAGCAACAAACAGCAAGCTCCCAAACAACAACAACAAAACAGATGACAACCGCATCTGACCATCAAAATATCTGAGCGGGCAGGTGGGGTGGGGGGGGGGGGGGGAGAGGACAGAGAGAAAGAAGACAGAGTTGTGGAGAGGGGCGAGAAGTGTGGGAAAGTGGATGACAATTGGAGAGGGGAAAAGAGGAGGATTGGTGGATACAGTGGGGGGGGGGGGGGGAAAGACGGGGGGTGGGGAAGACCTGGGGGGTGGGAAGACCGGGAGGTGGGATCAGTAGGGGGTGGGGGGTTGGGGCGGATCGGTAGGGGGTGGGGGGGGGGGGGGGGGAGATCGGTTGGGGGTGAGGTGGATCGGTGGGGGGTGAGGTGGATCGGTAGGGGGTGGGGGGAGTGGGAGGAAGTGGGAGTGGGGCGGGGGGAGCGGGAGGGAGTGGGGGTGGGGCGGAGCAGGGGGTGGGGAGCTATAGGGGGTGAGGGAGTGGGGGGAGCGGTAGGGGTGTGAAGGAATGTGGAAAGGCAATAGGTAAATGCAGGTTGGGAGATCAGTAGGGGGTGGGGGGTGGGGTGGGGTGATGAGGTGGATCGGTAGGGGGTGGGGGCGGGGGTGGGGGAGCGGGAGGGAGTGGGGATGGGGCTGGTGGGGGGGAGCAGTGGGTGGGGAGCTATAGGGGGTGAGGGTGTGGGGGGGAGGGGGTGAGGGTGTGGGGGGGAGGGGGAAGGGTGGGGTGGGGGAGAGCGGTGGGGGTGGGGGGTGGAGTGGGGGGAGATTGGAAGGGGGTGGGGTGTGGGGTGGATCGGTAGGGGGTGGGGGGAGCGGGAGTGTGGCGGGTGGGGGGGGAGCAGTGGGTGGGGAGCTGTAGGGGGTGAGGTTGTGGGGGTCAGTGGTGGGGGGCAGCAGTAGGCGAGTGGGGGGAGCAGTAGGGTGTGGGGGT